>NC_080832.1:106367788-106669329 GCF_030435755.1 Ochotona princeps | reverse complement strand
AATAAACCAATGTCTTTTTAAAATAAAAAGAAAACAGCAGAAGGAATCCAGGTTTTGCCAGCTTTTAGTCAAAAGTCATTTTTTTTTAAGTTTGATAACATGAGGTGGGGCAGGGAGAGAGAAGGCAGGCACACAGAGCTCTTCCATCTGCTGCTTCATTCCCCAGATGACCACAGCAGCCAGCACCCCCGGCCAGGCTGAAGCCAGGAGCCAGGAGTTCCAACTAGATCTGCTAAGCGGGTACAAGGTCCCAAGCACCTGGACCATCTTCAGCTGCCTTCCTAGGCACATCAACAGGAAGCCGGGACAGAAGCAGAATATCTGGGATTTGAAGTCACATTCCTATACAGGATGCTGGTGTTGGGAGCAGCAGCTTAACTTACTGTGCCGTCAACAGCTTCTCAAACCTCGCTTTGATCCAGAAATAATTGTAATATGTCTGCCGTGGACATAGTGCCGTGCTGGCATGGGCAGAAATGCCACGTGTGTGTGTCTGTCTGTCTGTATGTGTGTGTGAGAGAGAGAGGGAAAGAGAGAGAAAGAGAGAGAGACGTCAGCAGAGAGTGCTGTTGGTAACTCACCTCAGGTACCCCGGGGTTTGCCTGTAGTGTTGGGGAGAAAGTAAGCCGCAAAGTGTCCATCCCTAGTGGTTCTCCCACTTCTTCCTACAGGAGCTCTATCTAGCTCACATGGAAGCTAGGAAGTGCCAGGAGTTTCATGCCCCAGGGGTGACCTTTAACTTAGCAATCCAGGACAGAAATGGGTGGATATAAATACCTTTAGCTGCAGCCAACAAGAACCCCTGGGACAATTCCGGTGTGTTCTGCTGACTGCCCATTAGACTTCATCGCCCACTCTTCATTAGCTTCTCCCACATTACTTCTCTAGCTCACCACCCCATCCCTTGCCCTGTCCACTTCACAGGCAGTCATCTCCCAGAAACTGCACTGGGCTCTCATTGCTCGGTGTTGGAGAAATGGAAACTGAGAGAGAGAGAAGAGAAAAGGTGGAAAGACTTCCTAGTGGAAGTGGGATTTGGCTTGGGCATGAAGGACAAGGTAGGATCAAGTATCTAATAGGAACAGAAGTTTCATTCAAGGGGTAAAGAATTCTGAGAACAGTGCGGAGTTGGGTCTGGCTGGCCAGGAACATGTGTCTGGGGGAAAGTTGGGGATCAGACTGTGGGGCCTAATGATCAACCACGGGGCGGCCTTGGCCCTCCCTGCCCCCAGCGGCCCTGCCAAGTGACCTGTGTCTGAGAGCACACACCAGGAGCAGGAACAGAGGAGGTCAGAGTAGTATGTGGCCAACAGAGTCCTGTCCCTGTGTTGGGAAGTCAGAAGGTTCCCACCTGCCCTGCACACTCTCCCCCCTACCTCCCCTACTCCCTGCCATTTCCTGGCCAGGCACCTTCCCTGCGGCCTACAGGAAATAAATGTACAAAACCCGCCTTTCCATTTAGAGCTCGGCAGGCCGGCTGTGGGGAGGAGGGCTGCGGGCCATCTGGGCCCTTGTTTGGCAATGTTTGTGCTCCCAACAAACCTGATAGACAGAGATTTATCGCTGCTTTCATTTGCCGGGGTGGTTGGGTTTGCAGCTTTTCCATCACAGCTCCCCCTGCCCCCCAACACACACACACACACACACACACACACACACACACACACTGCAGAGCAGCAGATTTATGGTGGGTGGGAAGGACAGGGGCTCCAAGAGAGGGGAGAAGGAAGGCAGAATAAGGTGTGGGCTTGGAGCCCAGGGGCTCTGGGGGATGGGGGTGGGGAGGAGCATGTGTTGGAGTGTGTGTGTGCATACGCACGTGCGTGCATGTGTGTGTCTTGTGGAATGGCACCTGCAACACTCCGACACTCACATATCATCACTGTGACCACTGTACATAGAAGCTGGGGAAATGCACAAAACCATGACCAGCAACCACGGCTGGACCAAAGGCAAGGAAGGATCAGAAGTTTTGTGCCCACAGGGTCCGCTCTTATCTGACCTCACTTGACAAATGCTCTCTCACTTTCCTGGGTCCCAGAGCCTGCTGCTCCTAGGGGATCTCCTGATGATTCCCCTGACAACACCCCTCGGCACAGCCCCTGAACCGGTCCCTGTCCTTGGCTTCCTTCTCACTGGTTCTGCCCACCCCACCCCAGCCTTCCCAGCAGATAAAGGTCAGGACATGCGTATCTTTCAGTCACTGCCTTAATGCCTATGTGAGGTTCCCACTGGTGTTTCTTGAGACCCCTCTGCTCCAGAACCCCTCAGTGCTAGCCAGGAGGGCCCGGTGCCAGCAAGGACCCTGCCCTTCCCAGTCTCACTCAAGCATCTTCTACCTGGTGGGCCCTTGTCTCTCCAGTACTCATCAAAATCCTGCCAGCCATCAAATCCCAGCTTCTCTTCCAATCCAGCTGCCTGCTAGGATGCATCTTGGGAGGCAGCAAAAGATGGTTCAAGTACTTGGGCTTCTGCTACCCATGTGGGGAGACCCAAATGGAGTTTTAGGCCCCTGGTTTCTGTCTGGCCTAATCCTGATTCCTGCTGTAAGTATTTGGAGAGTCAACCAGCAGATAGAAACTCACTCTTTCTCTCTTCTTTTCAAATAAAATCAATAAATAATGTTTAAAAATTTCAAATGGCAAATAAAAAAGAATCCATGGTGACTTCTCCAGGAGCCTTTTTCTGAACTTGTCCCCTGGGCTTCAGGTCTTAGCAAGAAGGACACTGAGCACTGCCCTTGACAATGACCACACAGCTCAGCTCTCACCTCTCATGCATGTGCAGGTGAGTTCTGAGTGGGATTTCATCAGAACTTATGGAAAAGCAAGGTTTTCAAATCCACTGGTAAATCCTAACCTCGTTTTATGGAAGTGAAGGCAAGACAGAGAGGGTCCATGATTTGCCCGCAGTCACACAGTGAGTCCCCAGCATGGGCCAGAGGACAGCTTTGTTGGTGCTGTTTCTCTACAGTGTTCCCTAGAGCCTACAGCAGCCTTCCATAGAATTGCAGGCTCCAGGGAGTAGGCACTGAAGGGAAGCAGCTCCAGGCCTGCCTGCACGGAAGAAGCAGGTGACGAGTGAGTGTCATTTCACTGCTTTTGATCCTTATGGTGAAGAGCTTTCCCAGGAGCCCATGTCACTAGGTCGCCTTAAGGCCTCCAACAGGGACAGGCTGAGCCAGAGTCCCCAGAGAATCCTCTCCAACTGGAATCCTGCCTGCCAAACACAGCTGGCAGCCCAGAATTTCCAACATACCAAGTTCCTTCTCTTTCAGACTCACCCACAGGCATATCCTTGAAAAGATATAGTAGATAGGTAGATTGGTTAGTTAGCTGGCTGGCTGGCTGGTTAGTTGGTTGGCTGGTTGAATGCTTGACTAATTAGTTAATCTATTTGTTGGTTAGTTAGCTGGCTTTTTGGTTGACTGGTTGGTTGGATCACATGGATAGCCCTCAACCACATTGTAAGGGAAACCATTAAAAACAATCTTTCCCCCAACAAAGAACATCAGCTTATCATCAGCCTGCTGTAATACTTACACACCCCCACTCCAAATTCCCCATCCAGGTGCTTCCTTTTGGGACAGGCCCTTTTCTCCAGAAAGATCGAATTCTCTAAGGTAGGCATGCCACAGCCACTCTCAATACAGTAGGATTCATCATGACAAAAAGGGTGATGCCTTTCATCCTTGAGTTCTAGTCCTTGCTGTGTAACTTATTGCTGAGAAATCCTGGGCAATCTCTCTGAGCCAACCTTCTCCAGGGACAAGAGCCAAGAGCATGCTAGACAGGGCTCTTGCAGAAGCCTGAGATCCTGGGGACAGGACACTCGGTGCAAGGCTTGGCTCATTCTCAGGAACTGACATCTCTGTGTGAACACGGTCCTCAAGAATTAATAGGTGGAAAAAAAAAAAAGAATTAATAGGTGAGTGCTTTGGCCAAGCTCCTGGGACATGAGAACCCATGGACTAGGGGCCCAGAATCCTGGAGCAGAGGGAGGGGAAGGAACAGCCTAATGACTCAATGTCCCCTAAGGGCAAATCTGCAAATAGAAGGAAAAAAGTGTAGCACCGAGGCCCACTTACTCCCTTGGAAGGGACTGTTTGGTGCAATAGGAACAGAAAAGGTTGCCTGGAACCCATCACATACCAGATACTAAATCCTCCCCCAGCAAACCAGGAGTTGGGGTCATAGAGATGCTTCCAGAGCAGAGCTGGGCTTTGAACCTAGCTGCTTGTCACACCACCCAGAGGCCTCTGTAGACGGCCCAGCCTTCCCCCTACATGCCTCACATCAAGTCGCATTTCTCACTGTGGAAATGGGATCTGATGCTCTTTCCAGCTTTATGGAAATTACCAAGGCCCAGGGGCCCAGGTTTGGGGCAGTAGGGAAAGCGTAAGCCGGGAAAGTCAGACACGTTCCTGGCCCCTGGGAGTTTTCCATTCGCCCCTCTTGGACAAATGGAGGCCCCGCATTCCATATGTCTAAATATTTAAATGTTATAAATCAAGTTAACAAACTGTTCAATAAAATATGCCCTATTCTTCTTCCCTGACACATAGACCTTCCAAAGCTTCAGAAGGCCAGGTTTGAATTTAGAATTCTCGGGCTTCTTGGAGTTTTGCACAGGGCAATTCAAGGAGAAACAGCCTTCTATGCTCCCCTGAGCCCTTGCCCCAGCCTGCCTCCCTGCCTTTCCTACCCCTCAGCTTTATCTTGACCAGTGAGGAGCTTCAGGAGTGTGAGTAGACATGCCACTGTATCCACCTCAACCCTGTCCACAGGGCCTACGCTCAGCTTGTAGCCACCACCACCATTGCCCCTGGAGGTAGAACCAGGGCCAGCAGTCGGTATAGGCTTTGGTGGTGGCCACCAAACCTTTGTGGAGCAAAGTTGGGGAATGAGGGAATTCTGGGGTGTTGGATATCTGGAGGGGTGGTTTCTGGTGGGCTCAGCAGACTACACACTCTGGGAAGAGGGCCCCGGGTAGTGTCCAAACTGGACAAGGATGACTCTTCACTCCTTCCTTTTCTTTCCTTTTTTTTAAGATTTATTTCTTTTTATTGCAAAGTCAGATATGCAGAGAGGAGGAGAGACAGAGAGGAAGATCTTCCATCCAATGTTTCACTCCCCAAGTGAGCGCAACGGCTGGTGCTGCACTGATCCAAAGCCAGGAGCCAGGGACTTCTTCCAGGTCTCCAACACGGGTGCAGGGTCCCAAGGCCAGAAGCAAGGAATTGCATGGGAAGTGGAGCTGCCAGGATTAGAACCGGCATCCGTATGGGATCCTGGAGCGTTCAAGGTGAGGGCTTTAGCCACTAGGCCACTGCACCAGACCCCTCCCTTTTTTTTTTTTAAGAGATTTACTTTTATTGGAAAGCCGAATTTACAGAGAGAAGGAGAGACAGAGAGAATGATCTTCTGATCACTGGTTCACTCCCCAAATGGTGGCAATGGCCATAGCTGAGCCAATCTGAAGCCAGGAGCCAGGAGCTTCTTTCAGGTCTCCCACATGGGTGCAGGGTCCCAAGGCCTTGGGCTGTCCTCCATTGCTTTCCCAGGGCCACAAACTGGAAGCTGTATGAAAAGTAGAGCAGCTGGAATGCGGACTGGCACCCATATGGGATCCCAGCAACTCTTCCAAGGCAAGGATTTAGCCACCAAGCCATCGTGCCAGGCCCACCCCTTCCTTATCTTTATCCTATCAAACCCCTTTATCCCACAGTCAGTGACTGCACATCCTGACTGCTTTCTTTTCTAACACTCCCCCAAGCCCTGTCACAGCTGCTCCGGTCCAGGCCACTCTCATCTGTCACCAGGTCACCACAACAGCTTCCTAAACATCCCCCCAGAAGATCCACAGCTACCCCTTCCCTTGCCTTTTCCACCGCCAGAGGCCAGCGTGGTCTTTCCCCAGCACAAACAGGGTCTTGGGGAGGCCAGGCTGACCACCCTGTGCCCACTCCACTGCAGTCATGGCCCTGGCATCCAGCCTGCAGCACCACCTATTACCTCAGCCCCTGGCTTCCTGCTTTGCCTAAGGACACTCACTGCTCCCAGGCCCCTGCCCCACGGGAAGCACTTGTCGGCAACAGGCACTGCCTCTCCTGTCTGCGCGGACCCCTCCTCTCTAGGACTCAAGAGCCAACCTCAGCCAATTGGTTCTTATTTTTTTTCCACCTCTAGTGTCTGCCTTGTTCCAAGAATTCCTCTTCTGATCATTTCCCAGGACCCCAAGTACCACCACCTCTCGCCTGGACTATTGCAGTAGCTTTCTCCTGGCCTTTCCACTTCCCACTTCAACAACCCTCCCCCAACGCCCTCCTCCGTGAGCAGCCCCAGCGAACCTAGAAAACCATATCTGCTCGTGTCACCCAGTTGTGTCCCCAGTGGCTCCCACTCACTCGGATGCCAAGGATCTTGCTGGGACTGCCAATGCATCCCCTCCTTCTCCCTGCCCCCATTCTTCCTCAGTCACACTCTCCTTTTACACACAGCATCTACCCCCACCCCGGCCTCCGAACCTTTGTGCGAGCGGCTCCCTCCGTCTACATGGATTTCTGCTCCAATGTTCCCTCCAAAGTCCTTCTCTTTCTGCCTGCACTGCTTTCCTTCACTCACCAGCACATTCCATGTCTCTTTGCCTATGCGTTTCAGCCTCTTTCTCCTTCCATTCATCTTAAGTCCCACCCAAGGTGAGAACTTCACTGGTTTTGCCTACCCTAGGGTCTCCAGGGCCTAGCACAAGTCCTGGCACAGCAGCAGGTACACAACAAGAATGTGGCACAGGAATCATCAATTTGTTTCTAGGCTCCCACTGGAACACATCACCCAGAGAGAAGGGCCCATCTCAGGGTCCCCATGCTTGGCATGTAAAGAGTTATCTTCATTCAGATGTTAGACTGGAGACCAAGAGCAGGGCACACAGAAGGTCCCACAGATGGCCTGGAGCTAAGGGGACACAGGGCAGATGGAGTTGGGAAGGTGAGGAGGGGCTGAAAGAACACCTCAAAGGATCAGTGGAAGACTTGACTCCCAGCTCTCAGCCAACACCAGATCATGGGCCAGACAGAAGAAGCTGAGGCAGAATATGGAAGGTAGAGGCAGAGTAGCCAGGAAGATACAGAGAAATGGACCTGACTGAGGGTGGCAAAAGCCTCCTACTCCAGGCCTGGGAGGTCCCAGGGAGGGGACTCACACTCCCACCACTGCAACCCAAGAATTCTAGATCTTTCTATGAACTTTTTGATTCTGACCACTGGCTATAGACACATGCCCCCACTCCCCACACACACACCTCTAAGGACACTGGTTTGGGCATGAGACAGTGTCTAGGAGGAGAGTTAGAGGTAAGGTCTTCCCCAGGCTGGAGGGCAGGGAGATGGAGGGGGGCTGTCCATGGGGGACGGGAAGGAGGACGGTCCTCAAAGATCACTTCTGGTTTCACCTCTTACCCAGGACTTGCTTCCCAAGAAAGGCTCGGGGAAAAGGGCAACAGAGTGTCTGGGATATCTGTTTCCCCCGATCACCCCTAGGCCTTAAGGTGGGTCAGTTGGAGCCTGGAGTGGCTTTTAAGCAATTAGACAGAACACTGGGCACTTGCAAATCTAATTGTTTCAAAAGCCCTTGAAGGATTTGAGTCAAGGCTGTTAAAATGCCAAACAGGGGAAATCAGTCCGGCTGGGAGGTACGGAGGCAGGGTCTCTCCTCCCCAAGCATTTAGTCCCACTCTCCATCTTTTTGTGACTCAGGAAGGGACCACATGTGGGCTAACAAGTCCTCCCTCCCCAGGGTCTGAAACCTCTGGGTCCCCTCCTCTGTCCCACTTCAGGGCTCCAAGAAATTGTGCAAGGGTACAAATGCCCTTCGAACTTGATGAAAACTGGGGCTGTCCTAAAGGCAGACCCTCAACCCAATGCTCAACAGCTCCCTTCAGGAAGCAAGTCCACAGCCTCCCTGTGACTGCACCTGACTGACTTTGAGATTAAAATGGAGGGATTTAGCCTTAGAGGGCTCCCTCCACCCCTACCCCAAGGAACCACCATCCTAGAACAGCCTGATAGCCAGCACCTGCAACCCACCATCACATTATCTCCTTTCTTCTTTCAAGGCACAGTGCCCCAGAAGTCTTCATGACCATCGACTATCTTCCCTTTCATTCAAAGTGTCAGGGAGCTGAGCTGCTACCAATAAAGCCGTGTCATTAGAGGGGAGAGATGAGGGCCCCACAGAGCTCTCACAATAGCCCACCTCTACCTCCCCCAGACAGCTAAGACTCTGGAGTGGGGGTGCGGGATCCGTTCCCCGAGGATGGTCAAAGGAAATGTTGAGTAAACCCAAGAGTGAACCGACAAACAGAGGTCGCTGCCAAAATGCACTTCTCCTGTGAGAGGGTCACTTTAGACGCTGTTATCAGCCATGTTTACCTTGGTGAGGGTGAAGGGTCTTACAGCAAGAGCTGAAAAGTTGGGGGAATTGTGAGTCACTTTGTAAGAAAAGGAAGGCCCACAAAGGGAGGTAGGTGATGGAAGCCAGGCTGCTGCTGCTGCCGGGGCTGCTCAGCTCCCTGCACTGCGCCCACCTCCCCACCTCCCACCTCCCACCTCACACTCACCCCCTCCTTTCCGACCTGCAAGTGCCCCCCTAGCCCAGGGCCCAGGTACTGAAAGGTACTTTCAGGGAAAAAGCAGAGGTATTTGACCTGGAGCCGGGTGTGTGTGTGTGTGTGTGTGTGTGTGTGTGTGTGTGTGTCGGTGTGGGAGAGGGTACCTTCTCCCAAGGTGTGGCCCGCAGAGAATAAACAAGGGCCAGGGGGAGTGGCTTCCGGCACTGGAGCCAGGGGCAGCAGGAAGGAGTGCAAATTCCAACCTGGCGCTCTGCTGGCTCTGCTATCGTCCCCACATGCCACCACAGCCTCTTCAGCCACACACAAAGCAGAGATGGAAGTCCCTGTGGTCTTGGCAGTGACATCTGCTGTTAGTACTCAAGATGCTGGGGCTAGGACAGCCGGCTCTCCCTCCAGGCCCCTGTCTAAGGGGGCCTTTCCAGTCCTGTGTTCATCTTGGAAGCAGCTGTTTTACATCAGGCAGGTGTAAAGCAATCGAGCCAACCTCCCACGGGTGTGTTGGGTTGGCAGGCTGGGAAGCAGCTCCACCTTTCTAGATTTCAGTGTCTTCCTCAATGGAAAGAACATGTAAAGATTGTTAAAATAGTAGCAAGCACCTTCAAGGCTCAGGAATAATTAAGTTCTTCACTCAGAGTTCAGATTCTGTCACCTATCTCCCACTTGGCTCAACGTCCTTGGGCGAGAAAGTCACTGTTCTCAATGCCTCCTTTTTTTTTTTTTTAAAGATTTATTTATTTTTATTGTAAAGTCAGATATATAGAGAGAGGAGGAAAGACAGAGAGGAAGATCTTCTGTCCATTAACTCACTCCCCAAGCAGCTGCAAGCTGAGCCGAATCCAGGAGTCCAGAGCCTCTTCCAGGTCTCCCATGTGGGTACAGGGTCCCAAGGCTTTGAGTCATTCTCGACTGCTTTCCCAGGCCACAAGCAGGGAGCTGGATGGAAAGTAGGGCTGCCATATGGGACCGTGGTGCGTTCAAGACAAGGATTCTTAGCTGCTAGGCTATTGTTCTGGGCCCTCTTTTTTTCTTTCTTTTTTTTTTTTAAGATTAATTAATTTATTTGAAATGCAGCGCTATAGCAAGAGACAGAGATCTTTCATCAGTGGCTTATCTCCTCAGATGGCTACAATGGCCAGGGCTGAGCCAGGCCTAAGCCAACAGCTGTATCAGTCTTTCCCACGTAGGTGGCAGGACCCAAGCATGTAGGCCATTTTCCACTGCTTTCCCAGGCACATTAGCAAGGAGCTGGATCAGAAGTGAAGCAGCCAGGACACAAATGGGCACCTACACGCAATGCCAGCATCGCTAACCACAGCCTTAGCTGCTCTGTTATGATGCCGGCCGCCTGTGTCTCTATTTGATATCAGATGTGCTTCTTGTGCTATTGCCCTAAAGCTTGATGGCAGCTTAAACATGAGCATATATGGAAACCACCTCACCCAGGTTCCACGGCAGATAGAGACGAGTTTTCCAGCAGTACATGGCATTGAACCTCAGACTGTTAGCATATACTGTTCTTTTCCATGGGGCTAGCACAAGGAGAACCCTGAAATCAATGCAGTGGGATATCCTTGAGAAGCAACAGTCACGCCAGTCTTTCTAGCCGGAATTCTCCCAAGGGTTGCATTTCAGAATCCAGTGCCCAGACTGCTCTGGATAAAACCAGAACCTCTTGGGGAATAGCTCAATAATTTCTCTGTGCCTTAGTTTCCCTGTATGCAGAGCTAATTAGAGATGCTGTGTTATGCGAGTTAATTCACATGGGTGACTTAGAGCAGTGTTAGGCCCACAGATGATGGTTCAGGCATGTGACTGATACCCTATCCCCTCCCCATCCCCAGCTGGGAGAATCCCACCCTGGCCTCTGTGGGGATTGCAAAGGTAGAAGCCCAAAAAGAGGCTCACCTGCCCAGGAACCTTCTGTCCAAAGTTTAAGGGCACCCCACCCATGACAGATACTTCACCCCCACACCCCCGGGCAACAGTACAGTGGTCACTGCCTTACAAAGTCAGTGACAAAAGCCAAAGCCCCCTGGTCTCACCCCTCCCCTGAAGCTTTTTTTTTTTTTCTTTTCCTTAAAGATCACTCTGTGTTGCTCCCCTATCAAGGCCTGGAGCATAAACATGTGGCCTGTAGACAGAGAAACCCCAGGCCTGAGGGCCCCCCTCCCATCCCCCCTGCGCTGCCCCCACCATAGCAGCAGAAACCCAGGGCTTTTAAGCCAGGAATGGTTTTCCGTAAATCTCTCCTATCAGCAGAAACCTTTGAAAGAGTTTGTTTAAAGGCCGGGGAGATAAACAGCAAGGAGAAGTGTTTGTTTAAGATGTGTGTTCTGTGTGGCCACTCTGGGGCCAGGATTTACATCCACAGGGTAGGGGGAGAGGAGCCACTCTGAGGCCAGGACTGGGGGCCAAGCAGGGGTGCTCAGGACTGCTGGGGGAGGGGTGGACTCCAGCTCAGGCAGAGACCAGAGGCCCCAGGGTGGAGTCCCCAGGGGAGAAAGAGGCGAACTATACTGCACCTGCGGGCCTCTCCAGGGACAGGACACAAAGAAGAGGCCTGAAGTTCTTAGAACCTGTATAGGAGCTGAGGGGCAGCAAGTGGACCCTGCTGCCTGGGTTGCCAGTGCAAGTCTCCCAGGATGCCAACCTCCACTCCCAGCACACCCTGGCCTCTGACCTCAACAGACTTGAATCTGCCAGCTCTGAGGCCAAGCCACCTAACCTAGCGCCAGATCCCCAGCTCCTTTTTGTTGGGATGACAATGGCCCTGACTCACAAGGTTTCTGCTTTCTTCCTCTTACCTGACCAGTACACAGTGGGCAGCTACGCAATTCTAGACACCTTTCTAAACACTTGAGATACAATGAAAAAAGAAAATAAAGTTGCTGACCTCTTGGAACTTGAAGCAAAGCAGACAATGAGCATGGGCAAAGAGAGGAGTTATGGAATGAAAGGAGGGCACGAGGAACTGGGGGCAGGGTCCTTATTTTTGCCATCCTTGGAAGGAGCGCTTGAAGAAGGTGCAGACCTTAGTGGGGTGGGGGCTGCAGGCAGAAAACTGGATTCAATACCAATTGGTGTGTGTATTGGGGGGGTGCTGGCACAGCCCTTATGATACCAGCTCCCTGCTAACGCACACCCGGAGAGATGCCGCATGATGGCTCATAGCTTTCCAGGCACCCATGTAAGAGACCCACACTGAATTCTGGCTCTTAGTTTTAGTCTGGTCCAGCTCTGGGTGTTGTGAGCATTTCGGGGACTAAACCAGCATGTGCAAGATGTCTGTAGCTGCCTTTCAAATAACAGAATAAAAACTTGGCGGGGTGAGGGCTGTCAGGAAGCGGGGATGACCACCGTTGTGGTACACTAGGTAAAGTTTCCACTTATGGCACCAGCATCCGATATAGTTATTGGTTCAAGGCCCAGCTGCTCCAATTCCAATCCATCTCTCTGCTTATGATCTGAGAAAGCAGTGGAAGATGGCCCAAGTCCGTGGGTCCCTGCCTCCACATGGAAAACCTGGAAGAAGTTCTTGGTTCCTGGCTTCAAATCGGCTCAGCTCTGGCCATTGTGGCCATATGGGGGGTGAACCAGTGAGTAAAAGATCTGTCTTTCTCTCTCTCTCTCTCTCTCTTCCCTCACATTAAAAAGATATTTATCCTCACAACAAAACACCATTTTTTTTTCATTCAGAGTGATAAAATGAAAATATTTGATAGTTGGCCAGGTTGACAGGATATAAGGAAACACTGTTACTGAGAATAAAGATGGTGCATATTCTTCTGAGGATGATTTGATACCATGTTTTATTTTGTGGAAGTTTCTCTCTTTATTTCTGTCTTTCTTTCTCTCTGTAACTCTGCCTTTCCAATAAAAATGAAACAAATCTTAAAAAAAAAAAAAAAGTGGAAGTGGAACAGCCGGGGCACAAATTGGTGTCCATTTGGGATGCCAGTTCTTGAAGGGGCAGAATTAGGCAACTGAGCCATTGCCCTAGGCCCATACGGTGGGATGCCTGATATCCTTGAGCCACTGCAGAGTGAGGACTTGGGGGAGAGGGAATGTCTGTAGGAGCCTTCAGGGAGAAAGCAGAGCTTTAGCTGGGTTTCCCTTGGGATTCCTGCTCCCTCCCTGATGAGAAGGGGCAGGGGAGAGAGGGGCCCTGGAGAGCAGCATCACGGAGGTAGGGAAACAGGAAACCAGGGAAGAGCTCTTGCCCCAAGCCTGGGGGTGTCCAAAGCTCCAGGGGTGTGAGCAGCTGGGTTCTCAAGGTACATCCTCATCCTGGAGTAGCAGCCCGGACTCCTAGTCTATTCTGCGCCTGGCCAGCCATCAACCCAGGTCTTTTCTCTGTAATAGAATGAGAACATAATATCCTCCTCACCCTGGATGGTTGGGAAGTTCAGAGGGATATAGTGGATGAGGTTGAGAAAGAATAGCAGGTGCTCAGTGAATGCTGGTTCCTTCATCCTGTTGTGCTTCTCCAGGGGAGGCCCTTCCAGGGGAGGCTAAGCTTAGAGGTGATGGGTCCCTCGGTCACAGAACTAGAGGAGAGATGGGACAGCTGAGTGTGGTCTTCAGGTGAGAGGGAAATTTACAAGTGTTCCTGAGGTTCCAAAGGCAAGGGAAGAATTTCAGAGTGGTGGATTTTGCACTTGCGCCCAGGAGGGATAAGCTGGTGGTCCTTGGGGTTGAGTTGCAGAAGAAACCTCTTTAGAAGCAAGAGACTTCTACTAGGAGTGGTGCAGCAGGGGTGGCTGAACCCCAGGCTGAAGGGCTTGAACCCTCTGGTCTCTGAGGGCCCTCTGAGATTTGGGGGTATATAACCAACCGACCACTCCTTGGCCAGTGCTGTGGCCCATCGAGATTGTCTCCAATGTTTCATGACAACTTGCCAATCCAGGGCCCTCTCAGGGCACCCACTGCCATGGACAGGCCAGTGCACCTGCAAGGCAAGCCACTGTGTTTTGGGAACAGTCACCAATTAGCATGTTAGTCCTGCCAGGTAGCCAAAATGCAGACTGTCAGGGTGATGGGATGGGAAGAGGGGCACTTTTGGGTCTGCTGGGAAGGATTGAGAGGCTCCTGTGTTTGTAGAAAACTGATGGTATCATTGATGGAATTGTTTACAGCACCATCCAAACCCTAAGATCACTTTAGCTAACAACACAGATCAGGGCCCAGAGATGTATAGGGCTGGGGCCCCTGGCTCCACTCGGCTGCACCAACCAGTTGTAGCTCAGGGGTCTCTGGCACCTTCTCCCTGCCTTGTAGATTCCTTGCCAAGCAGAGCCGCTCGCGTGGCAGCTGTAAGCCGGCACTTTTCCTTTCAAAGCCTTAGCATCTCCCTTCCCTCCTCCTCCTTCCTTCCCACCCTCCCGCCCCCCAAAAAAGGAGGATGCCCCTTCTGTTGAGTACACAGCCTATAATTTCGTTGTCAAATCTCAGCTAGGAGGTCAGTGTTGTGACTGACTGTGTAAGGATCGCTCCCTTAAGGGTAATTACACTAAATTCCCCTCTGAAGGACAGCTCTCTCTGGATAGAATACAAGAAAACCCGGCAGCCCCCATTCACGGAAATTCGTGATTTCTGCGGCTGTCACAGGCACCTTGGCAAGGGAGACACTTCAAGGCTCTCCAATGGCTTGGAAGTGAGGCTGTGGAAGTGAGGCAGCTGCTGGTGGGGTCCATGAGGGTGGATGGCCCAGCAGCAAAGGGGCCACTTGAGGGGGCTGGGGTCCCAGGAAGCTGAGCAGGAAGTCACCCAGTCAAGAATATCTTGACTTCACCCTGAGAGTGGAAACAAGAGGGTTATTCCTAGCAGGCACCGCAGGCGAGTAGACCCCAGGGCACTCTACATTCCTTCTGTGGCCTTTAAGAGTCCAATACCTGCCCAGCCAGCACTGAAGAGGGGGCCATGGTGGGAAAAGAACAAGAGGGGCTCTTAGATAAAACAAAGCACCCATGTGTGAAAGGTGAATCTATATTCAAGCCCCCAACACACCACCTGGTACCAGGCCCAGACCTCAACAGAGGAGTAACTTCCCAAGCCTTGTCCCCACCTGCCCCCCAGTCACCAAGAATGGCAGGAACAGCCAAGACAATAGCACCCACACGTCCTTTCTTGTAACTCCCTGCCCTGGGAGAGAGACCCCAGCAAGAGTTGGGGAGCACTCACCCACAACAAACAGTTAAAAGGAAGAAAGCGGGTCTGGCGATATCAATGCACTTTGATAACAATAAACTCTGCTTTTAATTTATGCTAATGTGTAGGGCTGTGGTGACAGTAAGAACTAAATTACAGAGTGGCTTTCGAGCTGGTAATTATCCCTCCATTTTTCGCTGCTCTGGAAGATGGACACACAATTATGCTCTCTTGCTGTATATTAATACAGATTCTTGACATCTTCAGCAGACCTGGAGCTGTCATCGAGCTTTTTGTCTCCTTTAATTGAAAATTAATGGTTACTGGGTTGCCACGGAAACAGAGGCCACGGACGCCAATGGCGCACACGTCTCATCGAGGGACTGGCGGCGTCAGGAGTCCAGAATGACCTTGAAAGTTAAAAGAAAAAAAAAACTTAAAAAAGAAGGGGAGAGATAGGGAGAGGAGGACAGGAGGGTGGGAGAGTGTGGGTCAGAGCTGAGAGACAGAGTAAGAGGGATGAGGGGGAGCGGGGAGAGGAAGCGATTCAAAATGAAAAAGGGAAATTGCAGGAGGTTGGGGGCATGGATGCTCGGGAGGGGGGAATTAAATGAGTAAGTTTTGTCTCTCAATTGTTGTTTTCTATCTTCCCCCACCACGCCACCTCACCTCACCTCACAAACCCATGATTCTATAAATCTCCATTGCTTAGACTGGTAGCACCCACCTAGAACCCCCAAGGAAGACACAAAGGGAAGAAGGGGGCAAGGGGTGAGGGGTGCCCTTGGAGGACACGTCCCAGGGATGTAGCAGGCTATGGTGTTGGGATCAGGGCCAGAGAGGGGCTGTGGCATGGAGAACTATGGGGCTGCTATCACATCTCTTCTGCAGTAAGAAGCAGGTAAAAGGGGTTTGTCTGCTGGGCCTTTGGCTTGAAGACACAACAAAAGCCCTCAAAAGAATCAGAGACTCGAAGGGAAGGGGCAGCAGGGGCGGGGGGCAAGGTTTGGTTTGCCTGGGCACTGGGGTGGGCAAGCAATTCATGAGTCTCTAGATTTAAGAATATGCTCTTCCGGGCCCAGAGTGGTGACCTAGCAGCTAAAGTCCTCGCCTTGAGCGCACCGGGATCCCATATGGGCACCAGTTCTGGTCCCGGCAGCCCCGCTTCCCATTCAGCTCCCTGCCTGTGGCCTGGGAGGGCAGTCGAGGATGGCCCAAAGCCTTGGGACCCTGCGCCCATGTGGGAGACCTAGAGGAAGTTCCTGGCTTCTGGCTTTGGATCAGAGCAGCACCAACCATTACAAACATTTGGGGAGTGAATCAACAGATGGATGATCTTCCTCTCTGTCTCTCCTCCTCTCTGTTTATCTGACTTTGCAATGGAAATAAGTAAATCTTTTTAAAAAAAAAAAAAAAAAACAAGAAGAAGAAGAACATGCTCTTCCTTAGAGAAATTGGCGTTTTGGGAGCAGGGCACTCAGGACCTGAGCCTGGGAGCAGGAAAGGTGGACTCCTGCCCCTTCAGCTTACTACCCCAGAACCTCACAGCCCAGAGCCCAAGCTCCAGAAAGGCAATTCAGTTCAACTCTAAGTGCAACAGGGAGCCAAGTTGGATTTCAGAGTCACAGAGGCAGATCAGACTTAGAGCCTGCCCAGAAGGACTCTAAGTCCAGGCTGCATGTGGACAGGCATGAAAAGAGTCACAAAATGAGTTTTCCCTCAAAGATTTTTCCATAAGGATGTTCATCACAGTGTTGTTTACAATAGCAAAAAATCTAGAAATTGAATGATGTACAACTGTGGACTGATATAATTATACATCTTGTACGCAAAAGATGGCATCAGATATTTTCAGTTATATTGGAGAGTATATAATGATGTGGTGGAGGTTAACCGTATTTCATTAAAAAAGAATTAATTTACAGGGCCCAGTTTGGTGGCCTAGAGGCTAAAATCCCTGTCTTGCATAAGCTGGGATCCCACATGGGCACTGCTTCATGTCCTGGCAGCCCCACTTCCCATCTAGCTCCCTGCTTGTGGCCTGGGAAAGCAGTGAATAATGGCCCAAAGCCTTGGAACCCTGCACCTGAGTGGGAGACCCAGAAGAGGCTCTTGGCTCCTGGCTTCGGATAGGCTCAGCTCTGGCCATTATGGTCACTTAGGGAATGAATCAATAGACAGATCTTCCTCTCTGTCTCTGCTCCTCCTCTTTGTATATTTGACTTTCCAATAAAAATAAATAAATAAATCTCTTTTTTAAAAAATGCTTAATTTAAAAAGCATTTGCTTACAAAAAAATATTCCATGATCGTGTTAGTAAATTTTTAAGCTGCAGGAGATACTCCAAAAAGTTAACCGAAAACATGTATCATGATAAAACCGGGCATGGAAGTTAGGATTGGAGCTGTATTTTTTAATTCCATTACTCTGCAAACTTTCCCAATTATTCTCACATGTGTACATTCTTATTTTGGCTGTGATGAAAAGTTACACATATCAACATGTAAATGTGTGTGTACACATATGAGCATGTGTATGCATATGGTGTGAATTTTAAGAAAACCAGGGGAGGAGCTAATGTTGGGGCACAGCAGGTTCAGCCCATCCCCAGGTCACCAGCATTCTATATTAAGCACTAGCTCAAGTCCCAACTACATCACTTCCAACCCAGCTCCCAGTTAATGCATCTGGAAAAGCAGCAGCATATGGCCAAGTGCTTGGGTCCCTGTACCCACATGGTAGACCCAGATGGAGTTCTAGGCTCTTAGCTTTGATCTGCCTCTGTCTCTGTAATTGGAGGGGAGTGAAACAGCAATGGAAGATCTCTCTCTCTTTCCCTCTCTCTGTAACTCTGCCTTTCAAATAAGCAAATAAATCTTTAAAAAAGGAAAGAAAGAGGACCAGAATACAGTGTAGAGTGTAACCAGGGTCATCACTGTGTGGTCAGATTATGGCTAACCTTTTTTACTTCCCTTTCTTTGCTTTTTCATTATTTTATATGTCCAGCACAAGTATATATAACGTTTATACTAGAATAACAAAAAACTTGTTTCTAATACTAGATTTTCTAGAAAATCCCCACACTTGTACTGAGACTGGGTCCTTGCCCAGGGCTTTCCCCAGAAAACACTGGCCAGGACTCTGGCTCAGTTACCAGGGACTCCCACTCCTGTCCAGAGGTGTGGCAGGGCAGGGGGTGAGGGCCCCTCAGCAGAGGCTGCAGAAGAGCAGGCTTTGCAATATGGCACCTAGAGGCTGAGATCTGCCCTCCTCAGCTTCTGGAGGGGTTGGGAGGGATGGACACCTGTAAGATGGCACTGCAACCCTCAGCTTCTGCGTGTGGTGCACCAGCTCCTCAGGGACCCAGTGAGGAGGTTCACTTTGTAGGACGCCAAGTAAGAAATCAACACAGGATATTTATTACGGAATGGTTGTAACCACTAGGCCAAGGTGGACATTATGATCCCATTTCACAGACAAAGTAACTGAAGCCCAGAGAAGCTAATTGACTCCCTACCACTGCCACATCTGGTTGGGGGGCAGAGCTCTAACCCCACCCAGCAGCTGTCTGCCTCCAGGTCTGTACTCTCTGTACTGGCCTCTTTCCTCACCAGATCCAAAGGACCTTGTTGTAACTGTCATCTCTCTGACTCACTAAGATTCCCGTTATTAGCTCCATTCTGGGAATATCACTGCAAAAATAAATAGCATCTCTTCAAGGCTCTGCACCCTTGTCTTGTCCTTGGGAGGGCTGGAGAGAGAAGTCATGTTACCCCTAGTTAGAGCAAGAACTTTAGAAACAAACTGATTGGGAGTGGAGCTCCTTGATGCCTCTGACAGACACACCCTTTTATTTAATTATTATTGTTATTATTATTACTAAGATTTATTTGAAAGTCTGACTTAGGCATCTTACATCTGTTGGTTCACTCCCCAGATGGCCTCCATGGTGAACGCTGGGCCAAGAGCTAGGGGGTTCATGCGGGTCTCCATGTGAGTGCAGGGATCCAAGGATCTGGGCTATCTCCACTGCTTTCCCAGGTGTGTTAGCAGGGAATTGAATCCAGAAATGGAGCAGCCAGGACTTGAACCAGTGCCCAAATGGGATGCCAATGCTACAGGAGGAAGTTTAACCCATCATGCCACCACACCAGCCCTGCCAGACACAGCCTTGAATCACTCACCTGGCAAACTGGGGCTCCACCCACAGCCCTACTTTATTCCTCTACCCCAAAATCTGATTTCTACATTCCCTTCCTCCAGGAAGGTTTCAGACAGTTAACTTCTGCTGCTTCCCTCTGCCCTGATAATTACCAAAGCTCCCCTGGCGACAGATGCCTTGTGCGGCTATTGTACTCTTGGAACTGCCAATGTGTTTCCCCTTCCTTCATTTGCTGTGATTTCATCGCAGTGAGGCCCAGAGAGGTCAGACGGCTGGTCAAGGCCACACAGCACATGGCAGTCTGCACTTGAATTCATACGATCCAAAAACAGACACCAGGGTCTTCACCAGCACCTGCCCGTACCAAGGCCAGAGTCTGAGGTTTCGTTCAAATTGTGTTGCTGTAGCTGACCTGGAAAACAGTTGCCCACTTGGCTGGCTCTGGCCACAATTCATGGAGGAGGCAGGTTGGGGACTGGCCTTCTCCCAGAGTTGCATCTCCAGACGGGTGGATGTGGTGTGTGTGTCTTGTCACCCCTTCTGCAGCCTTAGCCTGGAGCTTCTGGGGAGAGGGACTAGAGAGTGAGCTCCATTCTGAGCTTGCTGCTTTTGCCCCTCACTCAACACCTGACCAGGGGAGTAGGCTGTCTGTCTGCCCCCACTGGCCCACACACTGCTTAGCTGGCTAGGTACAGACAGGACCCCCAGTCCTAGGACCCAGAAGCAGTCGGACTCATCTTCTGCAGCCTCCACTCCTGCCTGGCCCTCCCTACTTCTGCCTGTCTGCGCCTAGCCCCATCAGCGTCCCGCCTGCACACTTTCCCAGAGCAAGAACAAATAAGACAAACCCAGTGACGGTGTTGGTGGCAGGCGGCCGGTGGCAGCAGTAGCGAGGGGAGGACGCTGCTTGCCTTCCTCTCCCCAGCTTCCCTGATCCTGACCTTAATCCCCGCTCAGCATCCTGTCAGCCGGCCTGTTCTCCAGCTGACATTGCTGCAGGCGCCTTCTCCGCAGCCTTGCCTCAGATCTGCCTCCTCCGGGGACTTCTAAAGAGGAGCCCGAGGTTTCTCTGTTACAGCCGGCTTCACTCGCTGCCCTCCAGCAAGGCCTGCGCTCCCTGGGGGCCGCGGGGGAGGGGGCTGCTGCGGGTGGAGGTGTGTGAGAGGGGTGGGGGAAAGTGGCACAACGCAGTGCTGTGGGCCTGGCCAGTGCTGTGGGAAGGCCTTGCTTACCCAGGGGGTGCCAGGCTGGGAGACTGCCTGTACCCAGGGAGCTCAGGATGGTGCTGCTCCTGGCTTAGGAGGGAAACCAGGGGGTCTCTATAGGCCGGGGCGAGGTAGGGACAGTGCTTAGGGTATATAAGATAAAGTATGCAGAGCAACAATGAAGATGCCTCATGTCAGAGTGCCCAGGTTCGAGTCCCAGTGCTGCTGCCCTTCCAGCTTCCTGCTAATGTGCATCCACATGGAGTTCTCTACTCCAGGCTTCAGCCTGGCCCAGCCCCAGCTACTGTGGGCATTTGGGAAGTGAACCAACAGATGGAAGACCTTGGTCTTTCTCTAATAAGTAAAAATTTAAAACTGAAGTTAAAAAAAAATGTATAAACCCTTGTCAGGAGGCTTCCTGAGCACCTGCTAGGAGTGGGGTTGAAGGTGGGCACAATATGTAAGTTCACACTTGACTCTGCCTAGCAGTGAAAGCCACTTGGCTTTTCTGAGCCCATTCTTTCTCAGCTCCACGGTTAGGGTAGGGATGATAACAAAGGCTCCTTTGTAGAACCAAAGTGGAGCACACAGACCACATGTTCAAACACCTGGGATTGGAGTGATCCTTACTGTCTAGTTGGACATGCCGTTTGGGAGCAGGGTCTGGGTTTTCAAGAGGGCCTTGTGTGTTAATGCACAGGGTCCCTCCAGGGGTCTGGGCAGGGTCCTGTAAAACTGCCTTGAATCCCTGTGATGGAAAAATAGCTCAGCCCCGCCATCCCCACACACCTACCCTGCCTAGGCAGAGCAGGGCTGTTTACACCCTTCTCTGAGATCCCTCTCCAGCCACCTTCTCAGAGCCACAGCGCTTTCGCTTTCGCAGAAAACAAGCACCTAAGCCCCCTGCTCAGCTTCCTGGGAGACAGCTCGCAGGCAAGTTCATGGCTCCCACAGAGGTACAGCAACAGCGCTGCCTCCTCACCCACCTCTCTAGGAGGGAGTCCTGGAGAGCTGGCTGCTTGTCCGGGCCTACAGGCAGAATTTCCTCCTAAGCAGAACTCCTCCCTGAAGCACTGAAAAGAGCACCAGCTTTCCTGTATGGAGGACTTCCACCGCCTGGCGGTCTCTGACAAATCACTAGACCTCTCAGAGCCTCGGCATCCTCGTCAATAAAATGCCATGTTACTGCCTACCAATGTGTGGTGTTCCCTGTAAGGATCCCTGAGGCCATGGGACAGGTTTCTGCACCTGCACTTCCAGCTCAGCATGCCTGTGTCTCACTCTAGTCCACCTGCACCCTACCCCACTATACCCATACCTCCACCCAATTACATCTGCAGCTCCACCCCGTTATACCTGTACCTCACTCCAGTACACCTTCACCCCCACCTATTACACTTTCGCCCTATCCTGGTACACCTGCTCCTCCCTCCTAGTACATCTTTACCTCCACCCCATTAAACTTTCACCTTCATCCAGTACACCTGTAGCCCCCCCTCCGAAATTTACCAAGGATGTGCACCTGGGAAAAGGAAGGTGAGGGCAGAGGACAAGGATTTCTCTGGAAACGGATCCATGAATCTGAAGTCCCGACTCCTCACCCACCAGCTGAGCAGAAGGTGGCAAGCCTCTTCCAGGTTCCACCTGAGAAGCAGCCAATAGACCTGGTGAGGGCTTGGAGAGACTCCAGACACCAAAGTACTATGCGAACACTGAGTGTGGGTCTTTCCGTTTTTATTTTATGGAAGGAATCCTTTTGCATCCTCATCGCTAACAGGTGCAAGCTACCTAGGAAGCTCCTTGTTCAACTGCCTGTTCTCAGGGAGCCTAGCCTCCGGCTGTCTGGCTCCTACAACCGGCCCATCTGTTTGGGAGGATCTAGAGGCAGCTGGGAGGGCTCCCCCCGAACCCCCCCCCCCCACCACCACCATCACCATCCAGCTCCTTCCAAATTGGTGGAGTGAAAGAACCCTGTTCAGTGGCTGCCTCGAGCCGTGATGTCTGTCTGCCCTGGTCGAGAGGGTAGGTATCAGAGAGGCCCCCCGCGGAGGCAGGGGAGAGCAAGATTCTGAGAGCTAGATCCCAGAACTCCCATGGGTGAGAGACCAGAAACCTGAACACCCCCTCCCCACCTCCTAAAGCCACCGTTCGGAAAAATAAACTATTTCCTGCAACCATCTCCGAAACAAAGTCTGTGAGTGCGCTATGACACATGTTACATAAATAGAAGCCACAGAGGGGAAAAGCCTGTTTTCTCTTTCATTATTTATCACTCTCTAACCATCTCCAGCTGGGTGAGTAAACAGGCGCATTGGCCCATAATGAGGAACAGGCTGCTGCTGTGGGGCTGCCGAGGGGGTGTGTGCAATGAGAGTGCGTGCGCGTCTGTCTAGCCGTCTGTCTGCCCCTGAAAGGAGAGGGGACAGAAGCTTATGGGGGGTGGGAAATCCAGCTCCAGCGGGTGTGGGGGTAGCCACTGGGTGCCATGCTGGGGTGGCACAGAGCAGCCAGACTACCAGCTCCTCCCAGCGAGGCGAGGTTGGGGGATCAGACATGTGAGCTGGAGGGAGGAGACAGAGCAGCGGAGGGGAGGCCCTGTGTGGGTGGGAGGGGATGTGAGCCCCAGAGCGAGAGAGAGAGAGAGAGAGAGAGAGAGAGAGAGAGAGAGAGCGAGCGAGCGAGAGAGAGAGAAAGGTTGCAAACGTGCTGTGGCTCTGGGCCTGACCTTGGCAGGGTGGCCTCCAAGTGTGGCCACTGCGGAGCAGGTCAGAGGATAGAGGGATAGAGGCAGGGGCAATGGAAAGGGCTATGTGTAAGACTAGGCGCCCAAGGGAGAATGTGACTGTGAGACTGTGGGAGTGCATCCTCCCGGAGGTCCAGAGAGCTACTGGGGATTTCCTGATCATGGGAATGTGTGTGTGTGTATAAACCTGTGTGAGAGTGTGAATGTGGCAGGTGTGTGTGAAATGGTCCTGGATGGTATTAGAGGTTTGCTGATGTCCTAACACCCAGCGACTCAGAACATGATCTTACTTGGAAATAAGGCCCCTGCAGAAGTAATTGGTTGAGATGGGATTGCGTAGAGTAGGGTTGCCCCTCATGCATTAGATGGCGCAGGTAAAGACAAAATAGTGTGTACCATGACCGGGGCAGAAACTAGAGAAGTGCACCCACAAGTCAGGGAACACCTGGAACTGCCAGGAGTCAGTGAAAGGAAAGGAGAGATCTTGTCCTGCCAGTAGAAGAAGGGGTCTTGACTTTGGACTTTCAGCTTGCAAAACTCAGACAATAAACTTGACTTGTTCTCGGCTGCCTAGCATAGGTACTCAGGGCAGGTCCAGGAAACAAATTTCAATGTATGAGAACATGTATGTACAAACGTGTTGTAGTGCCCTGAAAATGTGCAAGTGTGAGATTCCAGGAGTGGAGATGGGTGTGAATTTGAAGCTGTGTAGCCATCTCTGTGTGCTCAGCATCATCCTGTGTGTCTACACATCATCCTGGGGAGATCCCAGCATCCATCCGTCAGCTGTGGCTGCTTCTGTCCATTTCCAGAACCCCTTCCTGGCCTCAGGCAGCCCTGAAGGAGGCCTGTCCACATCCTGGCCATCAGGACAGCAGAATGCTCACCAGGGACCCAGATGGCCAGAGGCAGTGAAATGAAACATCTATCAGTCTCCTTGTTTGTGGTCCTGAGCACTCCTTAAAAAAAAAAAAAAAAAAAAAAAAAAAAAGGTAAAAAGATTATTTATTTGAATGGCAAGGGAGGAGTTAGGAGGGAGAGAGAAATTCTCATCTAGCAGTTCACTCCCCAAATGGTTACAACAGCCTGGACTGGGCCAGGCTGAAAGCCAGGAGCCAGAAATAACATGCAGGTCTCCTATGTGAAGTGCTTGAATCAAGGTCCACAGCTCCCCACAGGTGCATTAGTAGGGAGACACATTGGAAGCAGAGTAGCCAGGACTCAAAGCTACACTCTGATCTAGGGAGCAGGTGTCTCAAGCAGCAGCAGCTTAATGCACTGTGCCATGAGCCAACCCTGGGCATTCCTCTACGGTCTTATCTGAAGCCCGACTTCTTTCCAGCTTAGGTTCCTGTGCTGACGACACCTGCTCTGCACCATGCATTCGAAGGGAGACAGGCAGCATTGCATTCCTGAGCACCTGTGTGGACCAGCACCAGCCCTATAGAGTCCTCACGGCACAGGAGACCCCACCTCCTACACTGTGGTCAGCCCAGTTTCTTCTCTCTCAACATTGTTCAATGACTCAACAAAGGGAAGCCCTGGTGTGACAGCTCGGACAGGCACCTCTCTGTGAACCTAGTTTCCCATCAGAAAAGGGCACACTCACCTTGCACTGCCTGCTTCACAGGGATGTTGCCAGGGGGCCGAAGGACACACAAATATCTGGTGAAGCAATCCTTATAAATTGCCCTTGCCCCACTGCACCACCTTGCAGCAGGCACGTCACAAAGGTAGTTCATATGTGTCAATGTCATCTCCCGTCAGAGTGGCCTTCCATTTCCTTTTCCTGTCTTCTAGTTTCATTCCTGCTCAGGTTTGAATGTCCCCTGAAGACCCATGTATTAAAAGTTTGATCCCCCCAGATCTTATGTTAATGGATTAATGGATCAAGGGCAGAAATGTAATCCAATTGTGATATCTGAAGGTGGGCTTTGAGGATGTGATTAGACTGGATTAAGTCATTGCGGTGGAGCCCCATGATCAAATCGTGGAGACTTTAAGCCTCATCCACAGGTACACAGGCGAAAAGTAGGCTCCCTGTCTTGACTTCCAGGCTGGTCATGTGATCTTACGCATATGTTCCACCATGGCAATCCTTTAGCCTCCAGACCCCAAAACCAGAAAGTCCTGCTCCATTGTGGACAAAGAACTTCCAAAGCTATGGGGCAGAATAAACCTCCTTCCTTCATAAGCAGCCTGTTTCAAGCACTAAGTTATAGTGTCAGAAAGCTGCCTAGCATATTATATTTCTCTAATGGTTGATTTAACTCAGATATTAGAATTGTGGCCTGGAGACCAAGTCCTGTGTGTTTTAGATGAACATTTCCTATTGATATCACAGTGGGGAACATTCAGCTTTGAACCCCAATGAAGCACAATTTTCTCCCCTAAAATTTCACTCTTATAACAGACCTGCATGACAAAAACATTGTTCTCAATTTTTTTCCAATTGTAATTTTATCAATGAAAATGTTGTGCAGATTCATTTTTCTCATTACCCTGATCCCTGTGCAATATTCTTTTTGCCTCTTGGCCTGAAAAACCTATAATATTTACCATCTGTCCTTTTATAGAGAAGCTTGCCAGTCCCTGCCTCTGCCACTCAACTCTGCCATCACAGCATACAAACAGCCACAGATGACACACAAACAAATGAATATGTCTGTGTCCTGACACACCCTTGTTTACAGAAACCCGTGGTGGGCAGGATCTGGCCAACTTGCCAAACCCTTCTGAAGCAGGACACTGCGAGCATGGGCCACTTGGGTTGGTTTGGAGAGGAACAAGTCAACCCTTAGTTGGGAGCCGCTAAGCCAGTGTGTGCTAGAACCATTCGTCAGTTGGCCTGGGCAGCACACACGTGAGTCAGGAATAGTGGGCTCCCTCCAAAGACTGAGAGCATGAAGCCCTCCCTAAGAAAGGCAACATGGAGAATCCAGGGGCATCAACTTAATTGCCTGAATTACGCCTCATCTCCAGCAAGCTCTTCTCGGCTTTTTCAGTTTTAGGAGCCAACTTACTCCCATTGTTATCTAAGCCCATTTGAAGCAGATTTTGTGATGTTCACACGATACCACAGCACAAAAGAAGAGTGTCTAATCCAGCCTGAGGCATTCAGGGAAGACTTCCAAGAGGAGGTGTTATTGGAGCCGGGTCTTAGAAAAAGAAGGTACTCCAAGCAGCAGGTGTGGCATGAGCGGAAGCTCATATATGCCATGAGTCCATGAGGGCAGGAGTGGTCAGGGATGGAATCAGAGGTTCAAAAAAAAAAAAAAAGTCACTTTGTTCCTTGTGTACCAGGCCAAGGTGCTTAAGTTAGGAATGGTCTTGAGCAGGGCATGGCAGGTTCAGGTTGGTGCTTTAGATAGAACCTCTTGGCCACTGTGGGGGATGCATTGGAGTGAGGTTGGGGAAAAGTGTCAGGCTGGAAGAGCAAAGCCCATTGGGAGGTTGCCTGTATGCAGCAGGTAGAAAGTGATGAAGAGTTCTAGCCAACGGCACTGAGGGTGATAGGGAGGGAACACTTCTGGCAATGCTATGGAAACCATATGCACAGAACATGGGCATGAAGAGGAAGACACAGGGACGATCAAGGGACAAGTCCACTTCCAGGGCAACTGAATGGACCCTGGTACCACCAAAAGGATGAGAATGCAGAAAGAGGGGTGTGCCCTGCAGAAAGAAGATGATTCAGGTGCAAGGCAGGTTGCATATGCACTGCTGGAGGCCCCCAGTCATGGGCACAGGTTCAAGGTCCAAGTCAGAGTGAGATCTGGGAGCCTCCAGCTCACAGGTGGGGGAGCTAAAGCAGACAGGCATGCCCATGAGGGTAGAGAGCTTGAGAGTAAAGAGTGCTGACAGAAACCTGAAGGGCAGTAAGGCACAAGCAGGGACAGTGAATGATGCGATGACCTCACCCAGGCACATGGCAGGGAAAAATCAAGGAGACAGGAAGGCGGAGTGTAGCGGGCACTGGCACCCTGCCAGTGTCTCTCACCATTGGCATCTAAGTCTCAAGGCCACCCCCGCCAACACCTGCTCTTTGTCTAAGGCTGGTTTTCTGGCTGTGTGAACACCCTTGGCTCCAGGCCAGAACAAGCCAGAAGTACTACAGAGAGAGTCCCTGGGTCCGGAAGCAGGTCTCAAGCAGCGATAAGGGGGCACTAGTAGAGAGGATTCCCCCTTTCCCATCCTGGGAGGTAACGCACACAATGTCACACCTGCCAGCGTCCTCTGGTGGGATGGTGTTCTTGTTCATACTGGTAAGAAATAAGCAATCATGCATCAATTTGAAAACTTGTGGAACCCAATAAATTTTTTTTGTCCCTTTTTTTCCCCAATGAACTCTTGGAAGCAACCTCATGTTTCTCAGATCACCTTCCAAAGAAAGTGTCTATACTTGAACCCTTGTCTCAGCACCTGCTTCTGGGCACCCCTGAACTACACAAAGGTGCACCGTGAACCCAAAGAAGTGGTAGATGTTCAAGATGATCAAGCCATCTCTGCCTGCCAGGTGCCCACCCTCACAGTCATAAAAAAGGCAGGTCAGCTGCTCCCTTGGTTCCCAGGTGGTCAGCAGAGGACTTCTACCTTCAACGTCAAGCGAGCCTATGCTGTCCTCTTTCCTCCTGCTTGTGCAGAATGCAAAGCCCCAGGCTCGAGCCTGAGCCCTCTTGCACCCTTAGCTCAGTCTGTTTTTCCAGCACTCCCAGTGACCTTGACTTCCTTTCCTTTGTCACATCGGCAGTCCTGAAGGTGTTCATGCCCATAATGCAGGGACTGGCCCTGACTTCTGGCTATGGCCCAGAGAGAGGCAGTGAGGGCCAATTGGCCTGGGAATCCTCTCCACCTCCAGTCATCGCTCTCTTGACCCACCCTGCCCCTCACCTCCTACCTCTCAAAGCAGGAAGCCAGGAGAATGACTTCGAACCAGACTTCTTGAGGGGGGAATGGAAGCCATATGGCAGTTCCCTGAAGACATCTGGTGTGTAACAAACCAGTCTGCGGACTCAGGCAATCCCTTTGCCTAATTGGGGAACCATGTGAGATGATCAGTTTTACAGGTGCTTCAAAATATCGATGAAAATTTAATGGGAAGGTAAATTTATTTTGGTGCAAAATTTTTTTGTGGAATTTTTGAAATCCGTGCATGCAGCAAGATGCAGTGGGTGGGGGGGATCCTTTAAAAGCTTAAAGAAGAGTCTGGCATTGTGGTGCAGCAAATTAAGCTACTGCCTGTGATGCTGGCATCCCATAGGACTGCCAGTTTGAGTCCACACTGCCCACTTCCAACCCAGCTCCCTGTTAGCATGCTTGGGAAAGCAGCTGAGTGCTTGGGCCCCTGTGACCCACACGAAAGAACCAGATGAACTTCCAGGCTCCTGGTCATGGCCTAGTCCAGCCCTGGCTATTGCAACCATTAAGGGAATGAACTAGAAGATGGAAGAGCTCACTGTCTCTTCCTCTCTCTCTGCAGTCCTGACTTTAAAATAAATAAATAAATGCAAATTTTAAAAAACCATTGTGCATGGATTTTAAAATTTGTATCAGAATAAAGTTATATAATTGTTTCCACAAACTTTTTTTAAGATTTATTTTATTTTTATTGAAAGTCAGATATACAGAGAAGAGAGACAAAGAAGAAGATGTTCCATCTGTTGATCCACCCCCCGAGTGGCCGCAGCCAGAGCCTCTTCCAGGGCTCCCACACGAATGCAGGGTCCCAAAGCTTTGGGCCATTCTTGACTGCCCTCCCAGGCCACAAGCAGGGAGTTGGAAAGCAGGACTTCTAGGATTAGAACCAGCATCCATATGGGATCCTGGCATGTGCAAGGTGAAGACTTTAGCCACCAGGCTACTGCTCTGCACCCTCCACAAACTTTCTTTTAAAGAAAAATATTATTTCTATTTGGAAAGTAGACTTATAGAAAAGGAGAAACAGAGAGATCTTCTATCTGCTAGTTCACTTCCCAAATGGCCACAATGACCAGAACTGAGCTAATCTGAAACCAGGAACCAGGAGCTTCTTCTGGGTCTCCCATGTGGGTGCTGGGGCCTAAGGTCTTTTGCCATCTTTTGCTGTTTTTCTAGCAGGGAACTGGATCAGAAGTGGAGCACTAAGGACTTGAACTGGCACCCCTACAGCCTGAGGTATAGCATCTTTTTTTTTTTTTTTTTTTTTAAGATTTATTCGTTTTATTACAGCCAGATATACAGAGAGGAGGAGAGACAGAGAGGAAGATCTTCCGTCCGATGATTCACTCCCCAAGTGAGCCGCAACGGGCCGTGCGCGCCGATCCGATGCCGGGAACCAGGAACCTCTTCCAGGTCTCCCACGCGGGTGCAGGGTCCCAATGCATTGGGCCGTCCTCTCCTGCTTTCCCAGGCCACAAGCAGGGAGCTGGATGGGAAGTGGAGCTGCTGGGATTAGAACCGGCGGCCCATATGGGATCCCGGGGCTTTCAAGGTGAGGACTTTAGCCGCTAGGCCACGGCCGCCGGGCCCTGAGGTATAGCATCTTATGCCACAGTGCTGACCCCTCCACAAACTTTTTGAACTCCTCACACCCTCGTAAAAAGTACCTGTTTGGCCAGCATTGCGGCATAATGACTTAAACTGCAGTCTGCAATGCCAGCATCCCATATGGGTGCTCATTCAAGTCTTGGTTGCCCAAACCAGCCCAGGTCATTTTGACCATTTGGATATGAACAGGCAGATGGAAGGCTCTCTCTGCAACTCTATCTTTCAAAAAAATGAAAAATCTTTTTTAAAAAGAACTAAAGAAAAAGCACCTGATGAACAGCAGGTGCTCAGTAGGTGGCGGTTATTCCCAGAGTGGCTACAGGCTTTGGCGTTTGGCTTTCCTCCTGTCACCTCAGCCACCAGTGCCCAGAAGCTGAAATCCCAAACCCCAGCCTGCCAGGTTCCACTGGGAAGCAATGCTTCCTGACTAAGCACAGACCTCTGAAAGTACCTGCAGCAGACAAGCAGAAGCTGAAGAAGGGAGCAT
Source organism: Ochotona princeps (assembly GCF_030435755.1). Lineage (NCBI taxonomy): Eukaryota > Metazoa > Chordata > Mammalia > Lagomorpha > Ochotonidae > Ochotona > Ochotona princeps. The sequence continues at coordinate 106,639,432 of NC_080832.1, read as the reverse complement.
AAATAGCCCTCTGGGAGAAAGAAATGGCTTGGTTCCCAGGGAGTGGAGGCACCACTTGGTTCCACTTTTTACCCAAGGACCCCTTCATCCCCTGTGCTTTCCTGGCAATTAGTGCAGACACAGCTATTGCCCACATTCTATACCCCCAGCAGATACCTGCAGGGTGCCAACTTGCCCTAAGACTTCAGGCTATTTTTATTTTCTGAAAGATTTATTTTATAGGGGTCAGCATGGTGGTATAGCAAATTAATTCTCTGTCTGCAGCACTGATACCAGCTGGGTGCTGATGCAGTCCAGTTGTTCCACTTCCAATCCATCTCCCTGCTAATGGGTAAGCAGCGGTACCCACATGGGAGACCTGGAGGAAGCCCCTGGCTCCTGGTTTCAGATTGGCTCAACTCTGGTCAATGCAGCCATTTAAGGAGTGAGCCAGCAAATGCAAGACCTTTCTCTCTGTGTTTCTACTTTCCTCTCTGTAAAATCTGTCTTCCAAATAAAAATAAATGAGTGTTTTAAATCACACACACATACAAATACATACACACACACACATATGTGTATATTTAAAAGGCAGAGTGACAGGGAGTTGTCAATTTGCTGGTTCACTTCCCAGATGTCTACTCCAGCTGGAGTTGGAGTATACGAAGCCAGGAGTTCAGAACTCCATTCAGAACTTCCACATGGGTTTCAGGGACCCAGGTACACTTGCAGGGAACTAAATCAGAGGCAGAGCAGCGGGGACTCTAACCAGTGCTCAGATAGGGAATGCTGGCCTCAAAAGCAGCTGCTTAGCCTGCTGCACCACAATGTTGATTCTTACTTAATCAAACCGAATCAAAAGCAAAAACAAAACCTTTGCTCTAGAATATCAAATCAAATCAGCATGCAATAGATGCATTTACCTGCTCATTTGCTATGCAAAAGATACCAAGCTGGGTGCAATTTTTGGCAAGTCCCTGGCCTCAAGTTGGAAAAATGAGACTTAAAAGGGCAACAGTTAGAGCCTGCACTATGGCGTAACAAGCTAAACCTCCATTTGTTGCGTAAGCTTCCATATGGGCCCCAGCTGCTCCACTTCCACTCCAGCTCCCTGCTAATGCACCTGAAAAAGCAGTAGAAGACAGTCCAAGTGCTTGGTCCCCTGCACCTTCATGGGACACCTGGAAGAAGTACCTGGATCCTGGTTTCAGACTGGCCTGGCTTCAAACCAGCCCAGTTAAGACCATCTGAGGAGTGAACCAGTGGATGGAAGATCTTTCTCTCTATATATATAGGTCTGCCTGTCAAATAAATAAATAAATCTTTGGGAGGGGTGGAAATAGTTAAAAGTTAAAGAATAATGCAATGTGTTACAAGTTACAAGGTGCTTAGGACATAAAAAGCTGGGCAAGGAAACATTGTAACATCAATGAGTCCAGTTCTAAAGAGAAAGGGAAAGAGGGCTGTGTGGCCTGGGGTGACCAAAGGATCCTAGCAGCAGTCACACAGCCTCTCCAGGACCTATGTAGAAAAGAACGCTCTAGAACCCTTACTTATTCCTATTGACCTTTCTCTCCATCCTGTAGATGAAGGACCCGAAGTCCAGCTCCTTGCTTCAGGATTTCAGAAGTGGAAGTGACAGAAATAGGATTTAAACCTGAGTCTTCACATGGGAAGGCAGATATGGACTCACGGTTAAAGAGTGAAAGGGCTGTTCTGGTTGGCTCCCTTCCTGCACCAAGGGGACTTACCACGTCCAAAGATGCTATGTTCTAATGAGTGGAAAGTTGCCCACTGCTCTCATGTTGTGATTCATTACCTGATCTTTAATGAACCATTTTAACCAGCCTCCAGGCCCTTGCCCACCATCCCTCAGAAAAGGCCTGAGTCAAACTGAGTTTCTGAAAGTGACTACAAGGGGCAGACAACGGCTTCGAGCATTTGCCAGGGCCAAAGCACCTAAGCCAGCCTGGTCTTCAGAGCCCAGCCCTGATAGTCCTGGGAGCTCTCCACAGCACCTGCATTCTCCAAGCTCCCCACATTAGTATGGTCCTCTACTAGGGGCAATATGGTAAGCTGTGGACAGAAGTTGTGGGGGGGAGCCTGAAGGGTGACTTGAAGGCTCCCACAGAGTTCATTAAGCTATCAACCCCTAATGAAACATTTCTTTGTTTAAGTCCTCATTTGTCTTGGAGTATGGGGCCTTGGCAGAGAAGGCAACGTGTGCCCCTCCTCCCTCCCTCCTGCATCTCCCACCGTGGGTCTCCCTGGGTCACCAAGACCAGGAAGCCCGGTGAGAAGATTCCAGAATGAAGGAGGCACTGGGCGAAGGGAAGCAACTTGCCTGAGCAGGAGGCAAGCCCACTGCAGGGGAAGCCATGTGGGCCACTCATCCAATATAGCCTCCCTGTGCCCCCAGGACAGCTGGGAAAGAGACAGAGGAGCACCAACTTGGACTTGGACTTGGCAGGGTGCTCTCCAGGAACCTGGGAAACAAGTGGCAAGAGAGACAAAGCAGAATGTGTAGCAGGGACACAATTGAGTTAAAACCAACCACCACCACCACCCTGGAGCACAGTGCACCTTGCATTCCTGCTGTTGAGATAGAGCAGAAATCCTGGCTGTAGCTTCCGGACACCAACCACTGCTGGCAAGGGAAGCACAGGGCAGGTGGAGCAGGTGGACGGTAGATGAGCAGCAATTTGCCTGCTTTTAATTTTTGAATATAAAGATATATAAAGCTTAGGGGCATGTACATCTCCATTAAATCTCAGTGCACACATCCATGTAACCAAATCACCCATTAAAACGAGACCCTTCCCAAAGCCTCCATCCGTGTCCCACCTGTACTAGGGACATCCTTGAGTTCCAACACCATCAATTAATTCAACTGACTTTAGAATCTCCAATCAGTGTGATCACACTGTTCTTCCCCTTTTATGTCTGGCCTTTCTGGCCAACAGCATGTCTGTGCAATTCCTCCCCTCTTGTTACATATGGCAATAGAGCCCTCATTCTCACTGCCAAGTTCTAGCCCACAGACGAGAATGTGATTTGTTTACCTGTTCCTCTCTTGAGAGCTATTGTGAACAGTTGGCATACATGAGTAGATGGCTCAGGTGTATGGCTTTAGTGAACACACAGAAGTCTATGTATGAGGAAACTCCAAAAAATTGGTGGAAAATGGAATTAGATGGTAAGCTTATATTGGCACCAAACATTCTAAAGTCTACACATTTGAGGGATAGTCCAGGGGTTCATAGAAAATGTACAATACAAACACTGGATTCCAAAACTTTTAGCACCAACATAAGCGTCTTTTTTTAATATGTTATTTATTTTTTTACTTTTCTGGAAAGTGAAAAAAAATCAGTGAGACAGGCTCTTCCATCCACTGATTGATTCCCCAAATGCCCACAACGGCCAGAGCCTGGCTAGACTGAAACCAGGAGCCCCAAACTCCATGCTGCCTTCCAGGGTGTGCATTGGCAGGAAGTGGAACTGGAAGCGAAATTGGAATTCCGAACATGGGTACTCTGCCCCAGTATGCCAGCCAGCAGCCTCTTCACTGCTGTGGCCCTCAGCTGCTCTTCAAACTCCATTTCTTCCTGGGCCCAGCAGCGTGGCCTAGTGGCTGGAGTCCTTACCTTGAACGCCCCGGGATCCCATATGGGCGCCGGTTCTGGTCCCGGCGGCTCCACTTCCCATCCAGCTCCCTGCTTGTGGCCTGGGAGGGCAGTCGAGGACGGCCCAGGGCCTTGGGACCCTGCACCCGCGTGGGAGACCCGGAGGAGGTTCCTGGTTCCCGGCTTCGGATCGGCGCGCACCAGCCGTTGCGGCTCACTTGGGGAGTGAATCATCGGAAGGAGGATCTTCCTCTCTGTCTCTCCTCCTCTCTGTATATCTGACTTTGTAATAAAAATAAATCTTTAAAAAAAAAAAACAAAAAAAAAAACAAAAAAAACTCCATTTCTTCCTGATGTTTTGAAGCACCCTTTACTTAGGAGAATTACAATTTTATGAGAATCAAGTTTTGTACCTTAATATTAAAAGTTTTTTTGAGGAAAAAAGTTAAGATCCAGGCAGGCATTTGGCCTGGAGGTTAAGATCCTGACAGCTCCCGTCAGAGGGTCTGCTATCTGTGTGTTTAGTGAAGATTTTTTTTTTTTAAAGACATGCCAATAGAAAGAGAAATCTTTCATTTGTTGTTTCACTTCTCACTTGCTGCTTCACTTCTCCAGTGGCCACAGGTCCAGGAACCTGGAACTCTATCCACATATCCCTCCTGGCTGGCAGTGGCCCAAGCACGTGGCCATCATCGCATGCCCTCCCAGGTACATAACAGGGAGCTGGATTGGAAGTAGAGCAGCTGGAACTAGACCTGGGCTGCAGGCAACGCAAGCAATGCAAGAGGCAACTTCATCCATTGTGCTGCAACCCCGGCCTCCAGTGTGTTTGGGTTTGAGTAAGTAAGGGTCCCACTTGCCACTGCAGCAATCTCATAATGCATATCCTACTGAAGGCACTCGGGGAGTGAGCCAACAGATCAGATCAGCTTTTACTCTGTCTTTTCCCCTAAAAAAAAAAAAAAAGAAAGAAATATGGAATACCTGAGCTCACCTGTATTGGCACTGTGGGAATAAGAAGATAAATGTTTCTGGGCACACAGTCCAACACCCCCACACCTGAACATCAGGCCAAGTGCTATTAGTCCACTTCATCCCCCACAAAAACAGCACACAAGTTGACCTGGGAAAGGGCATCCACTTATTATACAGCGGGAAGAGCTAGGAGCCAGTTCTTGCTGTACCACATCCCAGCTATGTGCCCTGGGGCAAGTGACCTGTAAAGTGGGGAGCAGAGCCACCTCTTGCAGGCAATGAGGCAGGCAGTTATTTAGTAAGGGTAACTCAGGGTTTCCAGCCTTCCCTCATTTCAGGGAGGGGCTTACAAGAAGGAACACGAACATTTTTGGAAGGCACAGGCTGGACATTCTATCCTGGCTCTTCCACACTGTCCTGCTGACCCCTGGAGGTGCCAGGCTCCCAGGCCCATCCCTTGTCCAGGTTAAACACCAGCAAGTGACAGAGCCTAAAGTTCTATGCAAGGCTACCTGACTCCAGGTCCCCTGCTCTGAGCCAAGGTCTTGCTTCCTGTCCGGAATCCCTGGAAGAAGCAAGGACCAGAAGGAGACTGTCCTGGTCATACCTGGTCCCTCAAAGAATCCCACTATGCCAAAGTCTCCTTTAAATATCCCAGGTCCCTAATTCTCACCCTACACCGCAGCAAGGGAGTGGAGATGCGTGGTCATCAGGTAGCTGGCCTGACCCCAGCAGCTTGGTCCAGGACTGTCCGCACACCCAGACCTTCATCCAACTTACTCTCCCCAGAACATGAATTGGATCATTCCTCCAAGGCCTGCCTTGCTTCCGACACATTCTCCTCCTCCTCCTCCTCCTCCTGATGGCCTGCAGTAGGCAGTGTTACACGAAGAACCCTGTGAGCCACTTGCCACTTCACTGTGTTCAACCCATGTGGCCCTGGCTGGATTCATGCTCCCTCATTTATTAGCTGTGGATACTTGGGCAAGTAACGTGCTTATTTTGTGCCTCAGTTTCCTCTTCTGCAAAATGCAGATCATAGAACTACCTATCCCATAGGGTTACTGTGCCAATTAAATGGGCCAGCCAATAAGCCTGGCATGGAGTCCTCCTCAAACACTAGCTGTTACTGTATGCCTCTTGCCACTGCTATTGCTACACAGAAAAGCACACTGTAATATCCAATAAGTGGCTCTTAAGAGTCCTCCCCCCCCCATTCCTTTTTTTTAAAGTATTTTTTGAAATAAATTATTTATTTTTATTGGAAAGTCAGAATTACAGAGAGAAGGAGAGACAGATTTCCCATACACTGTAGGTGGAACAACCAACCGAAGCCAGGAGCCAGGAGCTTCTTCTGGGTCCCCCATCTAGGTGCAGGGTCCCAAGGCTTTGGGCCATCTTCTACTGCTATCCCAGGTCACAAGTAGGGATCTAATGGGAACTGGAGCAGCTGGGACCTGAACCGGCACCCATGCGGAATCCCAGTGAATACAAGGTGAGGATTTAGCCACTAGGCTATCTGGTCCAGGGCCTGTCTCCCAACAATTTCAGACCTAGAAAGCAGAAAGGTTCCAAATTAGGACCTAGGCAGGTGTCAATAACAGTACAACTACTTCTGGCTGCTGCAACCTCAGAAAGGGCACTGGGGCCTCACGGACCCTTGTCGATTTCCATGAAGTAACTGGGGCCAGGAAAGAGCCCTGGGTTCAATCCCCAGCTCCTGCTCCTGGGAACTGGAACCCTGGGATGCCTCCGCGGTTAGGTCCCTGCCACCCACCTGGGAGACTTGGATTAAGCTCCAGTCTCCTGTTTTGGCCCCTTGGCTGGTACCCCAGGTAATGGAGGTCTCTTTCTGCCTTTCAAATAAATAAATTTAATTTATTCTGAAAGGCGGGGGAATTGCCTTCCTGCCCTTATTTGCACGTCAGGGCCCCTCCCTTGGTTAGGGAGTCCCGGTATCTCCGGGCGGGGGGTGGAGGAGCGCTCTTTGGAGAGCCGCGCTGCTCGGCCGGCCCAGCTCAGCACTCCCAGACCGACGGGGCGGAGGATCTAGTCAGATTTCTCCGGCCGGCCGGGCGTCAGCTACTACTAGAGCCCGCCCCGCCCCCTTGGATACAGGGCCTTTCCCCCTCCCGACCCAGACACACACACCAGCGCCGCCGCCCCTCCAATCCCCGGAGCAGAAGCAGTATTCCGAGACGCCGAATTCTGTTTACAATCTCATTTGTCCGAATAATTGCTTCAACTTTGCACTTCGCCGGGTCCGCGTGGATCCGGGCATGGGCCCCTTCTTCTCTGGTTCCGGGAAAGTCCCCTTCAGAGGAGGAAGGTGGCCCGCTGAGGGAGGGTGGTTTGCAAATTCCCGCTCCCAGCCCAGTTCAGAAGGCCCACCCGCAGCCCCCAGGCCGTGGGAGCGCCGGGGAGGTAGGGTAGGCCCCTGCCCAACGGCGGCCGCGAGTTCGGACCCCCCCTCCGGCCCCCGGGCCACTCCCCGCGTCGTGCGCAGCCCGCCGAGAACCAGTGAACCGTGTGGGAGCAGGACGGGGCCGTTCCTCCAAGCTGCAGCGAGAGGCCAGCTTTTACAAAGCGCCCCCAACCCCCAGCCTGAGTCCGAGAACAAGGTGAAGCCCCGGGGTTCTCCCCGCCTGCCCTTCTCTTTCCGATCCGGAGCCCGGCGCCTTCTTCCCCTCCACCACCACGGCCCCACTCTTCTCTCCCCTAAAGTTCGGTCCACGTGGTCACCTCTGGCTCGCGGCAGGCGGCCTCGCCGGGTGAAAGCGCCTGCACCTGCTTTAGGCGAATTATGGTAGCGCTAGAAGTTGGTCGGCCCTCCCCGCGTCGCTCGCCGCTCCCTCCTCCTCCTCCCTCGCTCTCGGCGCGCTCCCTCCTTCCCCTCCGCCCGCCTCCCGCGTCCCCGCCCGCCCCGCCCGCGCGCCGCCCGCTCGCAGCCACTCGCAGCCCCGGCGCAGTCGCAGCCCCTCGGAGTCTGGAGCCGGCCACCCCTGCGGATCGGACGGTGCGGCCGGCGGCCGGGACGGAGCCCCCCACGGCCCGCGGAGAGGGCGCGGCGCAGGCGGTGGCGGCGGTGGCGGCGGCGGCGCGGCGGGGAGGAGCCCGGGGCCGGAACCAGGGCTGGGCCGGGGGCGGGGACGCCGGGGTCCTGGAGCCCAGGAGCCGGAGCGAGCTAGCGAGCGTCGCGGGAGGACCGGGAAGGAGGAGAAGCAGCACCCGGAGCGAGCCGAGCTGCTCACAAAGTGCGATGCCCCGGCGGGGCTGAAGCGCGCGGCGGCGGGGAGGACGCCCGAGAGCGGCGCGGCGCGGGCCGGCGCGGAGGGGCAGCCCCGGCGGGCGGCGGCGGCGGGCCCGGCTGCGCCCCGAGCGAGCCCCATGCCCGGCGCCGACTGACGGGCCGGAGCCCGCACGGAGCGACCGGGCGGGACAGGTAGGTGGCGGGTCGGGCCGGCACCGAGTGGGGGCTGGGCCGGAGCCCAGACCAACTCCCTCACTCGCGCGCACTCTCTCGCCTGCTTCTGGCTCACTTTGTGTTTGCAAACTGCCCGCCGCAGCCGCGCCGGGCGCCGGGAGGAGCCGGGCCCCGGCCGGCGCACTTTGTTCCAACTAGGGCCAGCCCCGGCGCACTGACCCCACGCAGCCGCGACACTCCGCCCCCCGGCCGGGCCCCCGCGGGCAGGAGCTCCGCAGGGAACAGGTGGGGGCCGCGGCGCGGCGATCGGGAAGGGGGGAGGGGGTAACCCGGAGGCCGGCGTAGTGGTGGTGGTGGGGGGGCGGTTGGAGGGAGCCACTGAAAGCCGGCCTCCCCCCAACTGCAGCGCCTCCGCCCCCTGCCTGGCCGCAGGGATGGGGTGTAGGAGGGCGCGACACCCCCTTGCCTCGAATCAGACAAAGACTGCTTCCCGGGCCGGACCGGCTGGGGCTGCGGAGGGAAGCGGGCTCCCCCCCCTCGCTGCCCAGCTCCAATCTGCGCGGGACACCCTGAGACGCACCACTAGCCGAGGGACCCAAGGCTTGCCCCGGGTTCCACCGAGGGCACCCCCCCTTGGAAGCGCCGGGAGCTTTCGTCCGCTTCTCCCCATTCTTCGCACGGCTCTGAGATCGAGTGGAAAAGTTCTTGGGGAGTTAGGAGCGTCTGGAAATGGTCCTTAGGACTTTGTGCGCCGCCAGAGAATGGGGCGGGGGGGGGCATTGGACTACTCGCCTCGTTTGGGGAGAGCTTCCACCCCACCTTGGAGGGGGTGGCCAGTGCCCGGAGGCCAGTGGGGAAGAATGTACCGGCGTAACCAAACTGGACCTCACCTTCCATCCCAGACCAGGGCCTCTGCTGTCCCCCACGGCGACCCCCATACTTTTCCCAGACCGATCCCTGCGACGCTCCCGCCTCGCGCGCCCGTCAACAGCAAACTTCCTTGAGTTGTGCCCGAGGAGAGAGCCTTTGGCGCTAGCATTCGGGGGTACCCCCGAATATCCTGGGCCATTGCATGTGTTAAATTTAATGATTTCGCGGGATGCGGATTCGGACAGAGGCCCCGATGGCGGCGAATCTGTCTTCTCCCGTCTAACTGGGGCCACCTGTGAACCGGCTGGCGCCCCAACCGCCACCGCCTTGGCTGGAGGGAAAGGATAGGGGTCTCAGAGCCGGAGCTTGGCCCGCACCTCCCGTCTCTGCCTCCCTCCTTTCCCGGTCTTTTGCCAGCGATCGCCAGGTGGATCCTTCCTCCGCTCTGTTGGCACCTGGGAGTTGGTATCCGGAGGTCAGTGCCCCGGCGCAGGCTCGCACGACCGCTGCCTTCAACACGAAGCTAGGGCAGGGGTGAGGGGACCCCCGAGGAGCAAACCTAGCCCTGAGGCAGCCCCTCAGGCAGTTTCGGTGGAAGCCCAGGTGTATTTTGGCCGATGCGGGTTTTCGTTTTCTTTCTTTTTTTTTTTAACGTGAACTTGAACATCTTCTTGTTTGTGTCCAAGTGCCCGCCTTGGCCCCCCGGGGACTGAACTGGACTGGGTCTGGAAGGAATTTGGGGTGGGGGGCGGTTTGTGGAGTAATGGCTGGGGTTTGCCCAGGTGCCCCGCAGGTGGTGAGTGCTGCTGGTGGCTGAGGAGGGTAGCATCCATTCCCATTGCCAGCCCTTTAGCTGACTGTCGGCAAAGGTTCTGCATCCAAGCAGCACTGGGTGCCCTAAGCTCCCCACGTTTAGCAGGTGAGCTTAGAGTTTGGCCTGGGGCCCTGCACCAGGATGCCCAAAGGGCTCACCTAGGACAACCTCTGTCCACCCCCTCAGGGAGGGCTGCAGGCTTACTTGCTTTTTTTTCTTTTTCTCTTTTTTTTCCTTTCAACTTGAGAAACTTTGTCTCCAGAGCTCTTTGTCGCCTGGTGGCAGGAGGGAGGAAGCCAGGACTGTACTGGGGGCCGGCTCCCCTGGCTGCCGACCTCCGAGTATCTACAGTCTGTGCTGGGGGGCTCCCCATCTGGTGTTGTTCCAGGCTCTTGGGCAACCAGGTGGAGGGGGAGGAGATGGTGCCGCTGCTGCTGCAGGGGGACCCCCTTTGGCCCCATACCAAGGCCCCCACCCCGTACCCTGCCACATCTAAGTCTTTCCTCATGGCCCCTCAGGGCCCGCTTTCTCCTGGTGCTGGCCTTGGCACCAAGTTGGGGAAACTTTCTCTCCTGGCACTAATGGTTGCCCCTCTCCCCCCACCCCAGCCTTCCCCTCCCCCCACCAGTGGGGCTTATGTCTTTCTCCCAGTCCTGGACAGGTTCCCTGGGATTGTGGGATTGGGGAACCCCTGAACCCTGGAAGAAAATGGCCAGATACCAAGGCTGGACAGTGGTGGAGACAGGGCCAACTGACTGGGCCTGCAGCTTTCTGTGTGGGTGCTTGTTAGGGCACCCCCTCACCTCCCCAGACACCCCATCCCCCTTCTGCCTTGGGCCAGAAACTTCCTTTCTGGCTTCAGGCAGGTAGGTCCCTTCTTGCCTGGAATGTGCACATCCTGCTGGGCCCCTACTCTAAACACGCTCTTCCTTGGTGGAGAGTGAGGGGAGGGAAGGGGAACATGGGGCACTTTCTTTTGATGCAGTAATTCCCTACACCTCTACTGAGCCCCCCATTCTGCCTGGGCAGGTTCCTAGGCTGGGTACTGGGGATGCCCAGGCCATGCAGGCTGGGGTGTGCTCCCTGGATCCCAGTTTGTTGGGGTTGGAGAGACCGCAAGACTTTCGCAGCAAAGAGAAGGGTGGGAGCTGGCTCTCAGTTTCAGACTAGAGGTATGAGTGGGGGAGGGGAGGGAAGAGGAGGAGAAGGGAGAGAAGAGGAGGAGAGGGGAGGGGAGGGGAGGAGAGGGGAGGGTCTCTTCCCCAGGGAGCTAGAAGCCTACCCTGCTGGTCCTATTCCCTCTGTCCCTGGACCTTAGCCCTGAAAGTTTCTTAGGGCCTCATCCCCAGTGCTAGCCCGGCACTTCCATCCCAAGCAGGTACAATGGCTTTGCTTCTTCTAATAGCTCCCACCATGTGAGAGAATTGTTTCTGCCACCCAGGGGCCCCTGGCAGTACTCCTTCTTTTCTCAGGTAGCACTGCTCCCGCTGGTCTCTCAGACTTTGGGGAAGCAGGTGTGATGTTTAACCGGACACTGAAGGCCTGCCAGCCGAGGGGAGAACACTGGGGCCCAGGGCAAGGAATCTGCGGGGGAGGGGCTCCCTAGCACAACAGTACTTCTGAGTAGAAAGGGCCTTGGAGCTTGGTGGTAGAGATGGTACTCAGGGGAGCTTAATTAAGCTCTTGGAACCTTAATTTTCTTGGGCTGTAAAGTAGGTCAGTACTTACTCCCCACTATCGAGAGGCTGGGAGCTGAAGGAGGGAACGAATGTGAAGTACCTTGCTTGATGCTTGGCTGGGGGAGTGCCAGTCTAGGGGTGACTTTTTGTGTGTGGTCATTTTTATTGTTGGTTGGCTAGCGTTGTCCCAGCTGGATGTTGGACTGTGTACTGCAAATACTGGACTCTTCACCTTCATTTTGTTGAGTTGGGGAAAAAGAAGCCCTGAGAGAGGAGGTGACTTGCCTATGATGACACTGTGATGACGCAGTAGCCGAGCTGGGACTGTAGCCGAGGCTCTGCCTCCCAGTGTAACCCTTAGGGCTCCAGTCACTGCTGCATGGAGGGGGTCCGGTTCCTCCCAGCCCTTTCCTCCTCCTCCTTCCCACAACCTGTGGAGGCTTCCTTCTCCTCCCTCTGGCATGAAGGCTCTATCTTGCCTTCCTCTGTGCTCTGTAAGGGAAGGTGTGGGCTCAGGAACCAGCCTTTCACAACCGGGAATGATCCTGGAGTGTCCCCCAGACCCTCCCAAAGTTGTCCGTGGAGACTAACATGGATCTGGGAGGAGGAAGCCGGAGCGAGCTCCCCCTCTCTTAAGAAGGAAGGTTTCTGGAGTTTGCAAGCTCTTAGCTACTTAGCTGTAGGGCAGGTGTAAGGCAGCAGGTCACCAGCCAGCCTGGGACCTCCTCCTGAATGGCTCATGTCTGAGAGGAAAAAACAAACTTCCCCGCAGCTTGAAGTACCGGCTCATCTTCAGCAGCAGGCGGCAGCTGCCGCCAGCGTTGCTTTGGGAAAGTGTGGAAACAGGCGCCCCACTCACAGCCACTTCTGCCATGCCGGGAAGCAAAGCAGGAACCCTCCCAGCTTTTTGGCATGCTCTGTGACTGTTCTGAGGATGGAGGGCTCGGTGAGGGAGAGAGAGCTCCTGGGTTCTTGCAGAGCCTTTACTGCAGACAGCAGCTCACATACATTAGAAGAAAGCAGTAGCAAAAGGTCCCTGTGTCCACAGAGTGTTGGGCTGTGGTGGCCACTGGGCCTCCGCCTGGCTGCTCTTGTCTGGTATACAGGATTACAATCTCCTGGCTCTTCTTCCAGCACAGGCCTGCTCACCTTTCTTTTTTTCTAGCCTGGTTAATAGTCCCACCTCCCTGGGCTGAATCCTCTACTCTCCCCCTCACTGCCCCACCCCACTTTCACCTTCTTCTCTCACCAAGCCTGAGGCTGGATGGGGTTAGTTGGTGGTGCAAGATGGCAATGGTATTTCCCACCCAGGGAGGTTCTGATGGCACCTGAACTGGTTGATGGGGGGAGGGGTCGGGGAACAGAATGGTGGATTTTCCTGGACTGTGCAAAGTCTGTAGAATCCAGACCTTCTGGCATTTGTTCAAGGGAGTCAGAGCTGATAGGAGTGGAAGTTATCCAGGATTCTGACTGGCAGGAAGGGAGGAAGGGCTGTGAAATGCTGGCCTAGGGAATGGAATTGTATCCATTCAGCACACGTGGAGGAGTACCTACTGTGTGCAGGGACGTGTAAGAGAAACCCAGGGAAGAGGTGATCTGAAAGATGCCTCCCTTGGTGGGCTCGGCAGTGTGGCCTAGTGGCTAAGGTCCTTGCCTTGGTCCCATATGGCCGCTGGTTCTAATCCCGGCAGCTCCACTTCCTCTCTATCTCTCCTCCTCTCAGTATATCTGACTTTGTAATAAAAATAAAATAAATCTTAAAAAAAAAAAAAAAGATGCCTCCCTTGCAGTTTGGAAAAATCTGAGCAGGTGCAGGAGTGCCTGTCTGCTGGTGGGTACTGGCTGGCTGTGGCAGGCTCTGGCCTGATGTCCGCTAGTAAGGTGGAATGTTGATACTGGCCTGAAGAGAGTCCTGAGCAGGACCTTGTGGCCTGAAGGCAAATTGAGGAGTGGGCAGCTGAGGCTGGAGGGCTGGAAGTAGTGAAGTGGGATTAGAGTTCTGGCTACCCGCTCCTAGGAGGAGGTTGGTTTCGTTTCATTTCATTTCGTTTTTCTTTTCTTTCTTTTCTTTTCTTTCTTTCCTCCTCCCTCCTCCCTCCCTACTTCCTTCCTTCCTTCTTTCCTTGATTTGCTTTTATTTGTATTGGAAAGTCAGATATACAGAGAGGAGGAGAGATAGGAAGATCTTCCATCTGTTGATTCACTCCTCAAGCGGCCAGAGCTGCCAGAGCAGAGCTGATCCGAAACCAGGAGCCCTGAGCCTCTTCTGGGTCTCCCACATGGGTGCAGGGCCTCAAGCCTTGGGTCCATTAGGAGGAGGTTTCTATACTTTTTTGAGTAGCTGGTGTTTCCAGGAGACCCAGACCTGGAGAAATTGGGCCAAGGGACGGTGGTAGTACATCCCCTGCTTCCCCCGCCCCTGCCCCTCCAAGGGTGGAAAGTTCTCCAGCACACGCAGCTCCTGTCCTGGAAGGAAAAAATGTGCTGGTGAGACTCTGAGCAAAAGAAGGAACCTCAGGTTGTCTGAAGGGCAGCAGCCGTAAGCACTCAGGCTGGATTCTGAAGGCTTTTGGCTCTCTAGAAGGGAGCTGCAGGTGCCTCTGAGAGGGGCTGTGTCCAGGGTACAGAGTCAGCCCCTCCTTTGGGAAGCCTCCAGGATCCTCACCTCCAACCCCTTCCCCGCCTGGCTACCCCTCCGCAGTTTAGCGTGCTTTGGGCTGATCTACCACCAAAGGAGTGTATAGCCACAGTGCTCCTGACAGTGGCTGTTGGTGGGGCAGCATGGAGATTTGAACTTGGGAATGTAGTGCCTCCTATTTGAGGTCCTCCCCTGGATGCGGAGAATAAATGCAGCACCAGGCAGCTCCAACTGGTGTCTGGGGTGCTAGGGCGGCGGCTCAGGCCTCCTGGCCTGTGTCTTTCAGAGTGGGCCACCCATGCTGTGTGCTATATTCCTGTGTGTTCAGGAAGATTCTGTGAGTCTGGGTGGTAAACAGGGTCTGGACCCTTCTTGGGTACACCATGAGGGGCCCCAGGAAGTGCCCAGTCATCACCTTCGTTTTAAAGATTTATTTTATTTTCATTGGAAAGTGAGATATATGGAGAGGAGGAGAAACAGGAAGATCTTCTGTCCATTGACTCACTCCCCAAGCGGCCGCAACGGCTGGAGCTGCCAGAAGCTGAGCCAATCTGAAGCCAGGAGTCAGGAGTTGAGCCTCCTCCAGGTCTCTCACTTGGGTGCAGGGTCCTAAGACTTTGGGCCATCCTCGACTGCTTTCCCAGTGAGCTGGATGGGAAGCAGGGCCGCTGAGATTAGAACCTGCGCCCATATGGGACCCCTGCCCATGCAAGAAGACTAACCGCTAGGCTACTGCACCGGTCCCCCAGCCATCAACTTCTTAAGCCAACTGGTCCTCTCTGGGTTTGCCTACAGACAATTGGGGGAGGGAGCACCTGTGGGCCCCTCTCATCACCCCCTCCTCTCCTTCCCGAAGCTGTGTGTTAGGAACCAGATGGAAGTGCCTTGGAGGGCCCCACACATTCCCTCTTTGTTCCAGCAGTGTCCCAAGCCTCCTGCCCAGTGGGTTTCACCCAAAAGGGGCACTGTGGAGCCCCAGGGCTGGGGACCTGGCAACCCCTGCCTGTCTCCTCTTTCCCAGTTAGGCACAGGAGCCTGATTAAAAGGGGTGCTGCCTATCCCCCTCCCACCTGATCCCCATCAGCGAGATTTCCCTTCATCAGAATCTCACATCCTCCAGAAATTAATTTGATGCCTCTTGTTATCAATTAATTGAATCTCGTAGGGAGAGAGAGAGAGCTCCATAAGGCAGGCAAGACAGGCTTTGGCTTGGCCCTGGTGCTTTGCCGTTACCCCTCCCCCTTCACACCGGGACAGCTTTCCCCTCCCCGCCATCTCTGTTCTCCTGCCTTGTTTTTAATTTTACATATTTCTTAAAACAAAACCACTGCTCTGAGACTCATACTTTTGGAGGCTGTGGGATGGAGGACCAAGGGAAATCCTCTGCCCTGCCTCCTCTCGTGATCTCTCTTCAAATAGACACAACCTCACCCTCAGAATTTGGCCCTGATCCTGACCTGGTATGCTGCAGGGGCTACTAGTGAGAAACTTGGGGAGAGTGGCGGTGGGGAGGGCACAGGTTGCACTCCAGTTGGAGGAAGCTGGCCACAGGACCAAGTGTGGGTGGGAGTTCTCCACTGGCTGTCTTAGTCTTTGCTCTGGTTCCACCTTTTCTAGAAGAGCTAGAGTTAAGAAGCAATGCCCCATACAGGGCTGACCCTTACAATGTAGGGCAGAGGGCACAGGTGTGTGGTACCTGCTGGCGAGTGCATACCCCACTTCCAGGGCAGGCATTTTCACAGGCATGTGGCAGTCCTGGGTTCTGTTCCCTGAATGTGAAAGCTGCGGTTTGGGAAGATGATTCTAGAAGGCTTTTCTCTTAGGAAATCTGGGAGGGAATCATGGCAGGTGGGAGGAGGTAGCCACCAGAGACACCCCAGAAGAGTTGTGCTTGTCCTCATCCTCACAGCGGCAGGTGGGGATCACTGTTACTGTCGCTTGAGAGACCCAGGCCCACACAGGTGATTGGATCCTGCCTCTGGGAAGGAAGTGCTGACTATGAGGGCCAAAGTCCCAAATGGACCGCCTTCACTGCATGACACACGCTGCCCGTTACTCTGGTGAACATCTTCAATGTGGCCACCGACTCTGAGCCGGCCTTTTTGCATGGCAAGGATGGACTGTGACGTGGTTACAGCCACTGCCCCTCTACCTCTTCCCTGGCCTCCCCGGGGACCAGCAGAGCCCTGAAGAGCATTTGTTAGGGTCACCCTCCCAGCCCCAGTGTTCTCCAAGGAAAACCTAGGAAGCCCTCCTCTGAAAGACGATAGGATAAGGTGCAATAAGAACTCTGAAGGCCTGTGAGGACCACCCTCCCCCCCCACCCAAATCAGATCCCCACTGTGCCACAGAGAACTGGTGCTATTGGGCAGCTGACCTGGGGGGAATACTGAAGCCTTGGGACTCCAGGAGCCTATTCCAGCTGAAGCCAAACCAACTCTGCCTGGTGAGCCCCCTCTGTGAAAACCATCAGTCTCCACTCCACCTTACTTTCTTTGTGCACTCTTTTTGCTGGGGGTGATAGCAACTTCCTGTCAAGGAGGGACGTGTGGAACAGGAGAGCCAGGGGAGGACCTTGCACCACTGCAGATTGTCCTGTGGCTGGGTTTTGGGCGCCTCTGAGTCATGCCCAAGAAGACCCGTTGGAATGCATTCCAGGGCCCAGGGAGGGCCAGGCCAATGGTCTATAGCAGCCTGGCTGGAGCTTTTTCTCTTGTGCCCATGGGAGTTCCTGATGCCAAGGGCACCCCTAGAACCAGGCTCCAGATGGTCATCCAGGCCCTGGGCAAGTTGCCCCTACCCCCTTCGCCGGCAGGCCCCCCACGGAAGACGTCACTATTTAATTAGCCATCTCTGATTAACCAAACTTGGCATTCGGCTTCTCTTGCCCTCATCTTTCCCAGCTCCGAATCAATGGCTTTGATATGCTAATTAGGGAGTAATTTAATTTCAAAAGGCCGCAATTAACAAGGGTGTTGTGGACATGCTGTAGTTAAGCGGAGTAATCTAATTTGCATTAGTAACAAGCAGGGACTAATTAGAAGCTTAATTAGACACTTAGATGGCTCTTATGTTTACTTTCTTAATGAGATGGAGTGGGATCTTTGGTTCCCGCTCGCTCTTTCCCCGTTGTGGTGAAGTCTTCCTTCTGGTAGGAAGGCGTGAGGAGGGACGCCCCTGTTCCAGGGCCTGGTAGAGGTGTTCTGGGGCCAAGGCAAGCCAAAGGTAAACTGGTGCGTAGTGGTGAGAGATGTGTGTGTTATATGAGGATTGCGGGGCGCATGCCTCTGGCCCGGCCGCCTCTAAGGCCAGGTGCAGGGGAAGAGCATTGGTTTGGAGGTCAGCAGGGCCACCTGGTTTGGGTTTGGCTCAGCCACTTTGCAGCCAAGTGACCTTGTCAAATCCCGGAGCAAATCCCTGGAGGTGTGATTCCTGCCTCTCTCAGTTCAGCACAGGCCTGTGGGAAGGGGATCTGAGGACTCTTAGAATCGAACAGGTTCGTGTCTGGTGTGCTGGAGCCCCTGGCAGGCTTTCCAGGGGCCTGCTCCCAGGCAGGTCACACCAACCTGCACTTGTTGTATAAGGGCAGAGTTTCTCAACCCTAACTACATTTGAGCTTCAGAACACTTGAGAAAGCTTTGCTTTTTTCACGTATCCAAGCCCAGGTCCAACTCCTTGTCAGATTTAGCAGATGAGCTACAATGGGGGCATTGTAGCATATATATATATATATATATATATTATATATATATGCATTGTAGTATGTGTGTGTGTGTGTATATATATATATATGCTTTAACATTCTCCCAGGTGAGTCTGTTGTGTTGGGCAACTTCAGAAAGTTTCTGGAAAGTAGAGTTAAAAGGCAAGTTTAACTTAAAATCCATGCACAGTTTACTTCTAATGTGCATTTCTTGAGCTTTTTGAAGGTGTGGATCTCAAAAATGTTTTGTGCTGTAATAAACTATTTTTAAGGTATTTTTTGCTTTATATTTGAAAGGCACATTACAGAGAGAGGAGAGACAAAGATCTTCCATCCCCTGCTTCAATCCCCAAAATGTTCTCCATGATCAGAGATGGGCAGATCCAAAGCTGGGAACCAGAAACTTCTGGTCTCCCACGAGGGTGCAGGGCCCCAAGTGTTTGGGCCATCCTCTATTACTTTACCAGGCCACCAGCAGGGAGCTGGATCCGAGAAGTGGAGCAGCTGGGACTTGAACTGGTACCTGTATCGGAAATTCAGTTTTCCAGGCTGCTGGCCCTATAGTAAACTTTTAAATTCAGTGTTTTTGTTTTGTTTCCCAACAGTGAACATGTTAGCAAAGTTTAATGAAGAGAATGCACTTGACAGACCAGGCAGGCATCTCAAATACAGAACTGAGAGCAAAAGCCTCCTTGTAGAAGCTATACTTACCTATCAGCATGCTTCTCGCCTGTGTGTCACTTTTTTCCTCTGTCCAGTCATGAGTCACCTAAGAGCAAGTAGTGTTTTATTCATCCACTGTTTGTCCAGGCCCTAGGACCCTGCGTGTTGAGAGTCAAGTGCAGGGAAAGGTCCCCAGGCCCAGCCATATGTCCAGTGTACTCACCCAGATTTGACTGAGTATGCCGAGTTGCCTTCTCAGTGTTCCCTGCGGGATCCAAGGACCATGCTGGAGAAAGCTGGGAAGAGTGGAGGGAAATGAGTAGGAAGGCCAGGGCATGTGGACCTTCCTGAGATGCAGGTGCACTGCTGTAGGTGAGGAAGACAGGTACCGGTTTTATAGACATCTGAGAATAAATGTATCAAAACCATCAATAATATGTTACACCTTTTAAACCTGTATCCTAGGCAAATGGTCAAAAACTGCACAGTATCCTCTTCCCAGAAAGGAATACCTGCAGAGTCATAGGAAAAAAAATTAGTAAGCAAATAAATAAGGTAATAGCCTAGATGTTATTCGAGGGGATAGGCTAAATAAGTTTTGGAACATGCAGCCCACCAAGCAACTGTATCACCATTAAATGCCGATGCTAAAATATTTGAAGTCATGTGGAAATGCTTGTGATAGTAAGTGGTGAGTGGAAAAGTCGGAACATTCAATCTGCACTCAGATTATGACCCCAGCCTCATTTTTTAAATGTTTACCAAATGAAAGCAAGAGGGGATTGACTGCAGGGAGAGATCACCAGAAGGCTAGAGCACTGCTTGCTAAGAGTGTAAGCACTCCTTGTATTTTTTTCCTCCTAAAATATTTTACTGAAATATTAATAACTTTTAAAATTAGAAAATGAAGTGGCGGGTATGGCACGATAACCCAGTGGCTAAAGTCCTCACCTAACATGTGCAGGACTCCATATGGGCACCAGTTCATGTTTGTCCTGACTGTTCCACTTCCCATCCAGCTCCCTGTTTGTGGCCTGGGAAAGCAGTTGAGGATGGCTCAAAGCCTTGGGACCCTGCACCTTCAGATTGGCTTAGCTCGGGCTGTTGTGGCCACATGGGGAGTGAACCAGCAGATGGAAGATCTTTCTCCTTCTCTCTGTGAATTTGACTTTCCAATAAAAGTGAATAAATCTTGAAAGAAAAGAAATTGAGGATTTTGGGGCCCAGCGCAATGGCTCAGTGGCTAAAATACTTGCCTTATAAGCACCAGATTTCCGTATGGGCACCGATTTATGTCCCAGCTGCTCTGCTTCAGTTCTGTTCTGCTTTTCCATTAAAAATAAATAAATAAATACGAAGTGGTTTGAAGTTCGGGAGAGAACCTGGAACAGACAGTGCCCAAATGGCAGCTTTCCCTCCCAGATGGAAGGCTTTGTAGTGGCCTTGCAGTTAGGGGTGTCCTGTTCCTGCCCCTTGTTCTAAGCTCCAAGAGCCCTCCAACCACCATGCTCAGGAGAGATCTTGAGTGGCCCCAATAGTTGGGGCAGATGGCTCCTAGGATCTTACAAGCCATTTAGGGAGATCCTCAGGCTTGGGCACGCAGGCAGAGATGGGAGTGAGGGTTGGGTGAGTTAATATATCAGCCTCTGACCCCTGCAAAGTGGATCCCCAAGTACAGGGAGGACAGGGATTCAGAGAAGGGTCAGGTAACTTCAGGAAGGAGGAGAATACATTTGACTAGGGAGAGAAGCTGCTGGCCTCAGCAGACAGCCCAGCAGCAGTGGTATTCACATCCCCAGAACTGGCTGGGAGCAGTAGCCACATTCTCACCCTTGAGTCCCCTTGACACTCCTCGAGGGGAGGCACAGGGTTGGAAGGGGGCATGGGATCAGTTTTGAAACCATAGCCTAGGGCCTGGTGCAGTGGCCTAGTGGCTAAAGTCCTGGCCTTGCATGTCCTCTGGGATCCCATATGGGCACAGGTTCTAATCTCAGCAGCCCTTCTTCCCATCCAGCTCCCTGTTTGTGGCCCGGGAAAGCAGTCAAGGATGGCCCAAAGCCTTGGGACCCTGCACCCGTGTGGGAGACCCGGAAGAGGCTCCTGGTTACAGGCTTCTGATTGGCTCAGCTCTGGCCGTTGAGGTCACTTGGGGAGTGAATCAACAGATGCAAGATCTTCCTCTCTGTCTCTCCTCTATGTATATCTGACTTTTCAATTAGAAAAAATTAAAAAGAAACCATAGCCCAGAATTAGGCTGAATTTTCAGACTACCAAGAGCAACTAATGTCTTCTTCATGCAGCTTTAAAATATATATATATTTGAAAGTGTGACAGGGAGAAAGAGAGAGATCTTGTACCTGCTGGTTCACTCCCCAAATGGATATAACAGCCAAGTATAGGCCACGCTGGAGTCAAGAGCCAGTAATTCCGTTCTTTCCCACATGGGTGGCAGGGACCCCAGCACTTGACCATCTTCCACTGTTTACCCAGGAGTGTTCACAAATGGCTGGAACTGAAGCAGGGTAGCTGGGAAGGACTTCAGCCAATGCTTGGATATAGGATGCTGATGCCACAAGTGCAAGCTTTCAGTTGCTACGCCACAGAGCGGGGCACCTGTGCAGCGTCTTGCTTCCCTCCAAGCAACCTTGAAGAAAAAACTTACTGGTATTAGGACCCTTGCTTCAGATAAGGAAAGCAAGACTCAGATTCAGAGACTCAAGACTCAGATAGGTGACCTCACACCTCAGTGTTACCAAGATAATCAGAGAAGGCCAGGGAATGGGGAAGCAGGTAGGATGGCACGAGAGTGGCAGGCGAAATAAGGTGGAGGACAAGGGGCTGCAGCCCATGGACCTTCCATGGGAACCCGTGGACCTCTGGGCCCAAGCTGACATGGGAGAGCAGTTCCTTGGCCTCTGTAGGGAGATGCAGCCTTCCAGTTGCAGGGAGGGTCACTGCTCATGGCTCTGAAAAGCTCTGTGCTTTCTGTTCCTTGACTTGAGTAAAAGCTGATAACAAGAAGACTAGAAAGGAAAGGAGAGAAGAGACAGGAGATGGGAATGGAAGGCATTCCTGCTCTGTCCTGTGTAGTATCCTATGAATCTTTATATTATCCAGAATTAGGTCCATTTCTGAGGCTCAGCTCTGCAAATCCTGAAACTCCTGGCTGCTTTTTCATAACTATGGACATTTGCACAATGCTGCTTCCCTTGTGTTCAGTGCACACTCTGCCTGGCCCACGCCTACTCACTCTGTATTTCTGTGCCTAACTGCAATTGGCTCAAAAGTGCATGCCTTCCTGGACCTTCTTCGGCTAAATGCTATCCCATTTATCTCCTGAACTCACATGTGATAGAACTTTTTTTTTTTTTTTTTTAAGCGAATTCATTCACTTGTGCCCTGATGTATCACTTGGCTCTTCTCTTGGGAATGTAAGCTCCACCAGAGCAGGGCCTGCACCCTGTGCTGTTCAGGTTAGCACACACACAGAATCAGGGGCACTGAGATATTCAAGTATTTGTTGAAGCCCTGAATGGTGGCAGGCTCTTTGCTGGTGATGGGTGCTCCCAGCCAGCCATTGGAGGAGAGAGGGGGATGAGTTTGTTCACGGGCAGACCTCCACTGGCACCTAAACTTTTCAAATAGACAAATGCCAAGATTGACCTAGAAAGAAGGAAGGTGAAAGGCTGGGCTGCATGACAGTTCTGCACGTCCAGCTCCTCAGTGCCCAGCTCAGGGATACCCTACACAGAGGTCAAAAGCTTCTGGAGAGGAATCAGGTGGTTGGGGCCACCAAGAAGCTTGTGACCAAAGTACAACATCGGCATCACCTAGAAACTGCTCATAAATACAGATTCTCAGGTCCAGTCTTGCAGTTACTCAGCCAGACTCTCTGGGGTTGGGATCCAGTGATGTGCGTGGGTGTGAGGGGGATTTTTTTTTTTTTTGGTGTGTTTGTTTATATGGTTTGTTGTGCCAGGACCCACTCAGGAGCCTGGAGTTTCATCTGGATGTCCCACGTGGATGCGGAAGCCCAAGAACTTGCACCGTGTCTTGCTGCTTCCCCAGGTGCGTTAGGGAGCTGAATTGAAGTGGAATAGCTGGGATTGAATCCAAACTGATGCCCATATGGGAAGCTGGTGTCACAGGTGGTGGCTTAACCCATGATGCCACAACACCTGTCCTGTGCTGTGTGTTTCAACAGCTTAAAGGTGAAATGAGCTCAAGCTTATGATCCCCTCACCCCGCCCCCCCATCTAAGTTTTTGCCCATTGTTCTCCCTTCCTATTCTGTTTTCAGAAGTTCTGTCTGGCCTTTATCACAATCTGCATCCTAATCTTTTTTGGAGATAGAAATTATATCCATGAGGATACTTCAGAAAGTCCATAGAAAATGTAATTTACAAAATAAGCTTATCTGGGTGCAAGAAATATTTTTTTAAAAAGATTTACTTATTTTTGTTGGAAAGGCAGGTTTACGGAAAGGAGAGACAGAAAGATCTTCCATCTGCTGGTTCACTCCCCAAATGGCCGCAATGGTCCGAGCTGAGCCATAAGCCTCTTCTGGGTCTCCATGTGAATGCAAGGTCCCCATCCTCTGCTGCTCTTCCAGGCTATGAGTAGGGAGTTAGATGAGAATTAGAGCAGCTAGGACATGAACCAGCGCCCATATAGGATGCCAAAATTTATAGGCAGAGGATTAGCCAATGGATCCGTCATGCCTGCTTCTACCCACCCCCAAGAATTCTTGAACTACACATAGGTTTTTCATAATGCACATTTTTTCCCCATAGATTTTAGAAAGACCCCCTCAGATGCATGGATTTTTTTTTTTTAAAGATTTATTCATTTTATTACAGCCAGATATATACAGAGGAGAGACAGAGAGGAAGATCTTCCGTCCGATGATTCACTCCCCAAGTGAGCCGCAACGGGCCGGTGCGCGCCGATCCGAAGCCGGGAACCTGGAACCTCTTCCAGGTCTCCCACGTGGGTGCAGTGTCCCAATGCATTGGGCTGTCCTCAACTGCTTTCCCAGGCCACAAGCAGGGAGCTGGATGGGAAGTGGAGCTGCCGGGATTAGAACCGGCGCCCATATGGGATCCCGGGGCTTTCAAGGCGAGGACTTTAGCCGCTAGGCCACGCCGCCGGGCCCAGATGCATGGATTTAAAACTATTTTGCACCAAAATAAGCTTATTGTTTGATGCCACTTTCCATAAACGTTTTGAAGTCCTCATGTGATAACTGCTTATAGTCCAGGTCTCATTATGGGAGGAGGAAAGGGCAGCCACCTTGTCCGGGGCGCAGACAAGCTTGTGCTGGAGGTTGGGGCTGGACTCCAGTGTATCAGCCTCTGGTATCAGGCTCCTGGCTCTGCTCCCTTCCAAACAGATCCTAGGTTTAACAGAGCTGGAAGCTGCTTGCTTCTTTGAATTGCAACTGCCACCACCATTCTGGGCACAGGCTACCTGTAGCCACTGCTGCTGAATGCATGGGAGTGCCCAGCGGGGGTGCATGTCCAGGAGCACACTGAGGGCTGCTCCCTCCCCTCCTTCTCTCCTTCCCTCACGGGTAAACTCCAGGCATCCATCAGTCTGTTAATTACACTAATTAGAGATCGTGGAGGTGTTAATTGGAAAACCCTGGTATTGTGCCTATTTGGGGAAGAAAACGTCAATAAAAATTAATTGATGAGTTGGCAGTGCCAGCGGCATGGGTTCGCGGCAAGGAGCAGGGTGTCGTGGCAAATGTTACAGCTCAGATTAAGTGATTGTTAATTAAATAGCTACGATAATTGGGCCCAGCGTGATAGCATAGTGGTTAAGGTCCTCGCCTTGCACGTGCTGGGATCCCATAGGGTCGCCGGTTCTAATCCCAGCGGCCCTGCTTCCCATCCAGCTCCCTGCTTGTGGCCTGGGAAAACAGTCAAGGATGACCCAAAGCCTTGGGACCTTGCACCCACGTGGGAGACCCAGAAGAACTCCTGGCTCCTGGTTTCGGATTGGCTCAGCTCCAGTCGTTGCAGTCACTTGGGGAGTGAGCCATCAGACAGAAGATCTTCCTCTCTGTCTCTCCTCTCTGTATATCTGCCTTTCCAATAAAAATAAATAAATCTTTAAAAAATTAGGCTACAGTAATTAATACTCGCTATACCATACCGGCCCGTGAAAAGGCACAAAGGGGTTCTCAGTGTGTGGGGTTCCTCTTATTGTCCCCTACCCGCAAGGCATCCTTACTATGCAGTTCCCCCGTTTTAGCTCCATAGTAGGTAGAGCTGGACACTTCGCACCAGGGTAGGGGGGCAGAGCTGGGTTAGCTCAGAGGGCATTCCCCCACCTTATATGAAGAACAGAGAGCCTTGGAGGCAGTAGGCACTCCCAGCAGCCCACAGGCACCCTCAGAGTGGAAGAGCAGCTGTGACTTTGACCCAGCTTCCTTCCTTAGCAGGGAGCCTGTGGGAGCCTCCTACATGCCCCAGCTCAGAATGGGAGACCAGGACCTGCCCAGGTGCTGGACCAGAGCTGCAGACAGAAATCCTGGAGCAGCCAGGGAAGGCTGCGTGGAGGAGGAGAGCAGTTTCAGTGAACCTGATTCCCCTGCTTTTCTACAAAAAGGAGCATCTAGCCCAAGGAGTGACTTGGGTTAGGAGCAGTGACTTGGCCAAGGTCACGCACCTGGGTCTTGAAACCAGACAATCTGATTCCTGGAGCTGCTTCCTTTCTCTCCAGGGTTGTGTTCCTGCTCCTTGCTGAGCCACCTAGGTGTCTATGGAAGGAGCTCTTGGAGCTGTACCCCAGGAACAGGGCAGGCAGCCCAGCACTCTAGCAGGTAAGGCCTTCTGGGAAAGGAACATCAGGTGTGACTCTGGAGGACTGACTGGTGGCTTCACGGCACAGGCTGGGCAGATGGCTGAACTGGCTGGAGCTGAGACCATCTCACTATATGGACAGAGGGGAACAGAGGTCCACAGGACAGTAAAGGACAGGGTTGCCACCACGCTGGTTTATGACTGAGCTCAGTGCCTACCTTCTCACGGACCCTACCTCTTGCCCTCAAAGGGACAGGGCACAGATACCTAGGCCTGCCTCCTGCAATCCTCCAACATTCTCTCCAGCTGGCTGGGCCCCAGACACTTACAGCCTGTGTACTCACAAAACAGGGAATAAAGGGGTGAGGTTGTGAAACTTGCCTGGGAGAGCTTGCCACCTTGGGCTCTTGAGGTGGAATGGGGGACTGTGGGTGGGCGGATAGGAGCAAGGAAAGAGGTGGACTCTGTGTGTGTGTGTGCGCGCGCGCGCGCGTGTGTAGGCTGAGGACCCCCGGGAGGGGACAGAGCGTGCCACATGGGAATTAATGCCATTCATACACCCTGCGGAAATGACTTTTCAAATGCATCTAATCTCAAGCATGCAAATGAGAGGCTTGCTTCACCCTGTTTAATATGAATGATCAGCCCTTGAATAGCTATTATTACACGCCACATTGCAGCAATTATGTTGTGCAGTGGGCGTCACTCCGGACCCCCTTCCCAAATAAAAAGACAGGAAAGAAAGGGACATGTCTGTGTGCATCCTGGGCCATCCTTTCTCTGCATTTCCCCAAACTTGCTGCCCCCATCAAGTGTAACTTTGTGGCATTCCTGCAAATGTTGGAAGGGACACACTCCCTCCCCAACCCTCTCGACAGGGAAAGCGGCTGGCCAGTCTTGTCCCTTTCTCCTGTGCTTGCAGTAACCCCTTGAGACTCTGGTCTTTGTCCCCTGGGGCCCAGGAATTCTCAGATCTCAGAGTGGCTCCCCTTGGAATCACACCTCCTCCTCCTCCTCCCCCCATAGCTGCTATCCTGCTGTCCAACCCCCACACCATTCCCCTCGCAGAGTTGCTATCCAGACCCCAGTTGAGAGGGGGTGTGGGAATTTGCAGGGGAGGGGGCTGGAACCTTGGGCTCTGGTGGGAGGAGCATGGTGTCCACCTCATCCATCATTGGGAAGCCACTAGCCCTTAGGCTGACATGGCTATTAAGGCCGAAGACCGAGTGCTCAATCTCTTCCGAACTGTCAACCCCATCGTCGGTCGCCTGCACCCCTGGCCCTGTTCCTCCTATGAACCCAGGAGTGGTAGTGAGATAGTGGGAGGAAAGCCTGCCCCCCGGAGGCC
Organism: Ochotona princeps; assembly: GCF_030435755.1. NCBI lineage: Eukaryota > Metazoa > Chordata > Mammalia > Lagomorpha > Ochotonidae > Ochotona > Ochotona princeps. The sequence continues at coordinate 106,612,905 of NC_080832.1, read as the reverse complement.
ACAGAGACGAGCTGGGACAGGAACACTCAAATCATAGCAGGCAAGGGGCTACCCTCACATTACCTGCCTCCCTGCAGCTAGAAGGGACCAGAACAAGTGGCCCAGGAGGTTGGACAAAGAGTTCATGGGGAGTAAGCAGAGAGACTATGGGGATAGCTTGAGGGGAGGGCAGCACAGCAGTTTTCCTCCTGTGGTATCTAATCTGCCACCCCACCAGTTCAGGGAAACCCTGTGGTTCTGGACCTGCCTGGGCTGGACAGGGTCACAAGGGTAGGAAGGACCACTGGCAGACTCACTGGGCCTTGCTGCTGCAGGGCCTGGTTGGCCTTGGCCCCTGATGTCTCTGTGCAACCTGGGCCAGGTGAGCACTGTCCCCCCACCCCACTTGTCCCAGGCCTTCACCTTCTAGTTGGTGAAGCTGGAGAAAGGGGCTGGTCTGGGTCGGGGGAGACACAGTACACTGGCCAGGTGTACTGCTGTCTTATGGATTGACGTTAAAGGACTCTCGAGAGGTGGGGATTGGGGCCTGGTGCAGTAGCCTAATGACTAAAGTCCTCGCCTTGCATGCTCCGGGATCCCATATGGGCACCATTTCTAATCCCAGTAGCCATGCTTCCCATCCAGCTTCCTGCTTGTGGTCTGAGAAAGCAGTTGAGGATGGCCCAAAGCCTTGGGCCCCTGCACCCACGTGGGAGACCTAAAAGAGGCTCCAGGCTCCTGGCTTCAGATCAGCGCAGTTCCTTGGAAAGCAGCCGAGGACTGCCCAAAGACTTGGGATTCTGCACCCGCGTGGGAGACCCAGAAGAGGCTCTGGGCTCTTGGCTTCAGATCAGCACACCTCCAACCATTGCAGCCACTTACTTGGGGAGTGAATCAATGTATAGAAGATCTTTCTCTCTAGCTCTTCTCCTTTCTGTATATGTGACTTTCCAATGAAAATAAAATCATTTTTTTTTAAGAGGTGAGGGTTGAGTGATTTGACAGACAAGGCTCCTGAGGTTAGGGCAGTTTTTAGATGTGTGAAAGTCAGTGGTGGCTGTAAAACCACATGCTGTTTCACCAAAATCCACGGTGTTCCCCTCCGGGGGATGTGGCGCCGGGGCTTACCCGTGAGCCGCCTCACTGCCCTTGACCTTCTCAGGCATAACCTGTTTCTGGGGGGTGTTTCTGCTGCTGCTGCTTGAATAGCATTTCCTGTATGATGGGGGATCAGCTCTAACTCAGATACCCTGTCTCTAGACCCTCACATTTTCCATCTGTAAGACCGACATTGAGCTGCTGCTTTGGGCCAGGAGCCTCAGGCTTAGGTTCTTCAGAATGGGTGGTGGGAAGTGGGGTGGGAGGCTGTAGCGGATAAGCCTGGCCAGGCTGGGTGCCTGGGTCCCAGGAGGGACTAGCAAGGGGGCTCTCAGTGTCCTGGGGGCCTCCCTTATCATGATGGAGACCCGTTACAAGTGGGGTTGGGAGGTACTTACCTGCTTCTGCCCCACCAACTCCCAGCTGATGCTGGTTCCCCTTCACACTCTGACCTGGACGGCTAGATGGAGACACCCCAACAGGCTAAGGATGCAGTCCCTACCATGCTCTGCTCTCCTGGAAGCCAAGGGAGTGGGAATGTGGGGAAGGGGTGCATGGGGAGGCTCCAGTCTGGAGTTGCCCCTCGCCAGGCTTTAGGGGGATATTACACCCTACATAGGGTCCCCAGGAGCTGCCTCAACAAAGCTGAAGAGCAGCCAGCACTCCAGAATGCAAGTAGGCTGTGAGGTAGTGCTTGTATTGTGAGGGGCTTTGATTGGTACACTGGGTAGAACCTCTCTCACTTGCCCACCTGCCCGTCCATCCAGCCTCAGCCTCTTCCTTACCTTGTCCCCTCCAGGTCCCGCTTAGAGCGACATGATGGTGGAATCTGCCTCGGAGACAATCAGGTCGGCACCATCCGGTCAGAACGGTGTGGGCAGCCTCTCTGGGCAGGCCGATGGTGGTGGTGGCACAGGGGCTGGGACCGCGGGGACGGCTGGAGGCAGCACCGGCAGGGACGCAGCCCCTGGCGGTGCAGACAGCAATGGTGAGATGAGCCCAGCGGAACTGCTGCACTTCCAACAACAACAGGTAGGAGCAGATGCCTCTCCTGGCTGGCCTTGGGGCAGGAGGGGGCACACCAGGCTACATCCCACTTCCTCACAGCCGCACTCCCGTTTTAGTGGCCACTTTGAGCCTGGGAGCCTGGGGGGGTGGGTGCTGAGATGATATAACTTGGAACAGTCCCAGTGTGCCATAAGGATGGACAGATGCCTGGCCATCAGGCTAAAGCACCTGTGTGTCAGGTGGCCGACACCCCACTCTTGCTCTGTGCACTGACTGCCACTCTTGCTCTGTGCACTGACTGGAATGACTTGATGGGAGGAGGGGGTGCTGTGCACACAGGGGCACCTTTATTTGTGGTGTAAAACACTCCCCGCCCCCTAACCACCCCCTCTCAAATCCCCTCCATCCAAGCAGTGAGGAGATTACATGTCCAGGCACCAGGGGTCAGAACAACTGAGGCAAAGCATACAAAGAGGGGCCTCTGTTTTGGGGATTCAGTCTGGGAACCCCTGTCTGTGTGACCCCCTGCCCCATATCATCCCTGAAGGGAAGAGTTCAGGAGTTGAAGCCCAGCCTCTCCGAGGATTGAGAGGCATGGGGTGGGGAGTTGGTTGGGTGATGACACAACAGGGGCCCCAGGTCCTGGCTCCACCCCTGGGGGAGAACGGGGAATCATGCTTGGCAGGTTCAGGAGAACCAGCCCAGCCTGGCCTGGGATTCCCCTCCTCTCCTGTGAGGCTGCCTCTGAAATTGCTCCATCGTCGATGCCCTGGCCACGAGGGGCTCTGCTAGGAATGGAGAAGCAGGACCCTGCACACCACTCCCATCCCTATACCCACACCCCAGCCACAGGCATGCACAGATGCACATACCTGCTGTGTCCCCCACCCACTTGATTCTGTAACCAATGGAGGGCCCTGGCCTTGAACCTGGCTGTCATTCTGGAAGTGGGACTGCCAGCCAGTTGCAGAAAACCAGGGTTAAATCCCTGCCAGCAGGGTGACTTGGGTTGCATCTCCAGCCTCCCCAAGCTCCAGCCGCTTGAACTCCGGGGTAGTCAGGTTCAGGTGCGGCTTGGAAGTGACACCCTCTCCCTACGCCCTGACTTGTGCCTGTCGTTAGAATGGAGGACTTTAAAGTTTCTTCCTCTTGCCAACAGTGGAGGCTGGGTCAGAGAGGATCTTAAGGGTCCTTGGAGCTCACTGGCCTTTCCCAAGTCTTCCTTCACCACACTCCCTTGGGGAGGAGATCCCCCCAGAGCCAGTGCTTTCTGTTGGGAGACAGAAGGCCGAAGGACAAACTTTTTTTTTTCTTTATGTTTGACAATCTTTACATAGTTAATTAGGGCTAAAAGGTTCAAAGGGCTACGGAAAGTGGGTAAGACTATTATTTCTACATTGTTTTTTTCTGTGTCTGGGGTAAATGGGGAGATAAAGGGAGAAGCCCCATCCAGTCTCCCACCCATCCCAGGTCCCTGATGTAGGGCATTCTCCAAGGGTCTTGCTCAAGTGGTTTTGATAGTTCAACAGTTATGAATTGCTGCCAATCTTGTCATTCCAAGCACAGTGAAGTTGCTGCAGAATCCACTGATTGTTATAGTCCACCTTAGAGTCTCTGCCCAGTTTTTCACTGCCAACATATGGCTGGGGTAGTTGATTGATTTGTTCTGTCCTCTGTTGTAATGCCAGGTATCCTCTGCAGGTTTCAATACATTGCCATATCCTCCATGTGCACCTGGTTATGCTCTCCACTGCTCAGTCTGACCCTCTGAGGTGGCTCAACTCTGGCATTTGCACTTCATGGCAGACCATGGGTTCTGAATCCGGCAGTTCAATTGGAGAGATCCCAAAAGAAACTGTCTGAGGTGATCCCAAACCAGATTCTTGTGTGTACTTGCAGGTACAGGGCCCACTACAGTCCATTGCCCCAATCAGCTGGTGGTTGCAATTGCTGGATCGGTTCTGTTTCCAGCCCTGTCTTCCACTGGAACCAATGGGTGTTGCAGTCCAGCCTGATTCTGCCCAGCACACACTCGGCCCTCACAGAAACCAGTGGGAGCTGCAGCCTAGTCAGAGCAACCCACAATAACCCCCACCAGGCCTGCCCTCTGCCCTGGTTCCCATGCTTGCCAATATGTGCAGCGACTAGTCCAGTCTGTTCCACATCCCATTCAGCGCTCATGCAGGCGAAGGACAAACTTTCATCAAAGCAGTCAGCTCCACCAGGAGCTGAGAAGGCCAGCTCCTCCTCTCCCCGCCTGTGTATGGCGCTGCAGGAGCTAGGAAGAACTTGGAGTGGAACTGAGGAGGTTGGGATGGAGACCGGAGCTGGAAGGTTTCTTTTAGGCAAATGAGTTAAGGGAAAAGTGAGAGGGGTGCTGTTGGGGTGGGGAGGGACAGGGCTGCCTGTACCCTGCAGGCTTTCTGGGGCTGCCGTGCACACACCAGCCATGTCGCACCATCTGTAGTCTGCATTCCAGTTATTCCTGTTTGTTTTGGGGACTATCCCAAAGCCCTGGAAAATCCTATATCTGTTTCACAAATAAACTGGGGTGGGGAACTTGGAGGCAGGCAGAGGGCTGTTTTATCCATTTGGGCTCACGATGGGCATAGTGCCCGGGGCCAAGGAAAATATTTGAGACTTAGAAAAAAAAAAAAAAGATTTTGTTGGCTCCAAACCATGAAAAGATCCCTGCGAAATTAAAACGACGAGCTTTTCTCAGCTTTTCCAGGAGAAGGGAGCTGCCTGGGGGCCCTGCCCCCCCCACCCCACATCAGGAGGGGGCTGTTGAGTGACACCTCCTTTGGGTGTCCCAGCAGCCACAGGTCCTGTCTGTGGGGTGAGCAGTTGTGGGAAGGAAAGCCTGGCCCTTGGGGTTTCCTCGTCCTCCCTCAATCCCTGCCAGGAAGTCCTTAGAGGACAAGCAGATGCCTTCGTCTGGGGTCTTGGGTCTCCATGTGGCAGCACCCTTGTCCCTAGGAGGTCCCTGTCCCCTTTGTACCAATCATACAGGGGAGGCAGTGAGAGGGAGACCCCGATCTGTGCACCTGATGAAAAGGCTGCAGCTGCACCTCAGCTTCCCAGTTCCCAGATTAGGACTCAGCACATCTTCCTGTGGCTCCTACCCCAGCCACTGTGGGCCTGGAGCACAGTAGGCGCTAAATCAATGTCTGTGGGTGAGTAAGTGAGACCGCGTCATTTTCAGTCTCAGCAGACTGCAAAGCAATCACAAAGCAGCCCTGCCCACTGGCCCAGCTCTGTGACCGTGGCGTTCGGTGGGCGTGGGGCTGTGTGTTCACCTTGCTGTGTGCTGTGCTGGCCCTCCAGGTGCCTCTGCTTTGTGTGTCGGTCTCTATTTCTGTGCTCTGAGCAGAGCGGTGCTGGGCTTTGAGTGTGATGAGCTGGCTGAGGCGATATAGACGGCGAGTCACAAGTCAGGCCGGCCACTGCTCTCTAGGCTGAGACAAATAGTGCCGAAGAGGGTTCCACGTCACTGCAGAACAAGAACTGGCGCTGGTTTCCATGCAACCATCCAGCCGGGAGTTTGTTTAAACACAGGCTGAGGGGTGACCTGGACTGCCAGGCCCACTCCAACCAGGGTCCCTCCCTGACTGGCTGCCCTAGCTCAGTGTTCAAGGCCCCAGCGTCCAGCTTCCTTGTTGGTGAGTGTGGCAGAGCACATGCATCTTGGCTCTGTCTTGGGCCTTTCATCAAGGCTGTGGTCTGCCCTGTCCCCGCCCCCTCCCCAACCCCTCCGGGAATCTTCCCTGAGAAGGTAGCACAAGGGCCTGCAAAAGCCCATAGTGACCACTTGGCAGACACACATGGAACCTGCTTCAGGACCTGCTGGAGTTGGTGACTTCCAGACAGATACAGGTGTCAGTCCTGCTTCCATCCCCTCCATGGAGGCAGCGGCTGCATGCTCGTATGGTCACCATCCACCACCACAGTGGTGATCTTTGAAAACTGCCTCTGCAACTTAACCTTGCCTAGGTGTCACCTGTCTGAGAAGGTTCCCAGCATGGGGTGCTTCCCCCAGTCTCCCCACAAGCACCCTTTTGAGTTCTCTTGTGGAGGCCTATGAGGGCAGAGGGGAAGGATGAGTCTGGATTTGGGGAGGTGGAGTGCCTGGGGATGGAAGGGGGGGTGTCTGGTCTTAGGTCTAGTGGGTTCACTGGCCAGCCTGCCTGGGAGGAGGGGGTGGTGGGCAGAGCTGCTGGCGGCCACTCTGAAAAGCGTCAGGCGGGCGGGGCGGGGGGGCCTCCAGGGCACGCACTGCCATTGTCCATGGGTTGCAGGGGTGACAGGTCAGTGAGGGTCAGCGGAGGGTTGCCTAGCGTCAGGGAACTCCCACTGCAGTTGCTGTGGCAACAGGGCCAAATCCCACCCTGTTCACATCCTGTGAGGAGATTCAAAAGGGTTGGGGGGGCTCTGCACATTAATGGGCTCTTAGCTCCCCCTCCCCACCAACTCCCAAAGAGATGGTGGGGGGGGAGTGGTCAGGGAGGTGGGGGAGGGGAGCAGAAGAATGGAAGAAACTTTGCTTCCCCTTCCCTTCTCTGCCCAGCTCAGGGGGAGGGTCTGGTGGTGGTCGGTGGGCCCCGCCCCCACTCACACTTCTCTCCCACACCCTGCCCTTTCATCTCAGGGTCCAGTCTTTCTGGATTCTTCTCTTCCTTCTGGAGAAGCAGTCAGTCCCCAGCCCAAGAGATGCCAGGCGTGGGGGAAAATGGACTGACCTCTCTAGAGAGGAGATGCGGCTTCACACCAGCCCATGCCAGTTCACACCAGCTCTGTCCTCTCCTCCACCTGAATGGGAGTGGGATTATAGGAGACCAGGTCTGGGCCAGAGCTTCCCACAGCAACCCCCACCTTCCCCCCCCCCCCCATTTCTGGGTGGGAGATACTCCTAGGGAGGGAATCCCTGGATGTGGGGAGGGTCTCCATGGACCGTCCCCTCCCCTCCCTCACTCCCTTTCCCCCACAGAAGGCTTGTCCCTGCTCATCAGACATTTGGGGACCAAGTCCATGCAGAATTTCTCTTCTGAGGAAGTGAGTTTTTAGGCAGGTCGGGCCGCAGCCCCCAGGGCAGGGCTTGGCCTTAGAAGCCTGGGTGGGTGACCTGGTTTTTGTCCTTGGGGAGCTGACGCCTTGATTCAGAAAAGACCAGCAGGATTCTCCTGGAAAGGAACTTGATGCCCCCTCCATGTCCCCACCCTAGATCTGGGCCTACTGTTCTGCAGAAGTGGCTTGACTCCTCCATCCTGTCCCTTACCCCGGACCCGTCCCTTACCACAGGACTTGAGATTGCAGCTCAGGAGTAAAGGAAGTCCCCCCGAGGAGCCGCCCACCTCTGTCCCTGAACCCCCAGCCCCTGTGATTTCTGCTCCCCGACATTGTCGATGGCAGGTCCTCGTCTCCTGTGGCCAGTTCCTTGCAGAGTGCAGGCACTGGCAAGATACGTGGCAGGGAAGCACCCAGAACCCAGGACTGTACCCAGGATGTGTCTCCCACCCACATGGGCCCGCCTGTGTTCGTGCATTGCTGGTTTTCATTTTAATGGTTCTAATTTGAGAATGTGCCGATGTCGTTTTTACGAGGTTGGTGTAAAAAAAATTTACAGCCTTTTCCAAAAAACTTCTTTTTCCCCCCTGCAAGGAGAAAAAAAAAATGTGGAATCAGTTCGGGAGTTTTTATGGTCTCCTCTCCTCTCCCCTCTCCTTATCCCCCTTCCCTGTGTCATTTCGTGTTTATTTCTCTTTGCTGAGGACAAAGTCTGTCTGGTCAAGAACTTGTTTCTCCCCAGGTCAATTCCTCTGGTGGTCAGGGCTGGCTGACCTCTGACCTTGTCCTCCACTCTGTGGTCCCTGTAGAGTTACCATGTTGAAAGGTGGCTAAAGAGTTGGTTTCTGCTTAATTGAAATCAATGAGCACTTATTAGGCACCTACTATTTATTAGCAGTGAGTCAGGTGTCTACCCTTGGCAATTTTATCACTTCCTGTTCAGGAGTCTTCAATGATTCTTCCTCAAGTGTAAAGTGAAATTTTAAAAAAAGTTATTCCTATACGCTGTGGTTCTCACACCCGCTCTGAGCCTCTGTCCCTGGCCACTCTGCTGGTCTCTCCAGTTTATTCATATACCCATATATTCACCTATAATGCACCAGCTGTTTCCTTTACCTTGAAAATGCCTCTTGGAAAAGTCATCTCCTTTTGATGTTTAGCATCCCCCACAAGAGGCTTTTCCTGGCCACCTGGAAGGTGCAGGCAGCCCACTGGCTGGGCTGCCCGCCCTGCATGCTGTGTTACCCATCTGCCTGCTGCCTGTTTCAGCCGGTCAGCCTGAGGCCCCCACGAAGACTGCCTGGCCAGCAACCAGCACCTTGCGTGTGCCTCACACGCTACTGGTCAGTCATTGGAGATACAGGTGTTGGGCCCCGGGCGTGTGCCTCAGGTTTGGGATGGAGTCAAGTGGGCAAGTCCCCTCCAGCACTCTTACAGGCTCCACTGCAGCCAACACTGGTGAACATCAGTTATTAAGACAAGTTGGGGATGGGAGGGATGTGATATGTGGAGGAGGTTCATCCTCTGCCTGAGGTGCTAGTGTCCATCCTGGCTGCTCCTACTCAAGGCCTTTGGCCTCTGCACCCACATGGAGACCTGGAAGAAGCTCCTGGCTCCTGGCTCCTAGCCTCCGGTCAGCCCAGCTCCAGACTTAGTGCCTATGTGGGGAGTGATCCAGCAGATAGATGAAAGGTCTCTGTAACTTCAACTTCCAAGTAAAAATAAGTAAGTTTGAAAAAGAGGAAGAAATGGAAAGAGAGAGAGACAAGTTAAACCCAGCTCTTCCAGAACTCACCAGAGGCAACCAGAAGAGGCGTTATGTATAGGAGCTGCCTCACACCACCATCCCAGTAGTGGCACAGTCTGTGGTGCCTCCTCTGTGCTGGTAAGTATCCGTCGCCTCTCCACACAGGATGCAGGCTTTGCCTGTCACCACCGCTGTCTTGTCTCCCGGAGACCCCTGTCCTCATGTGTAACATAACTGGAACAGTAAAAGTACCAGTGTGTGTGTGTGTGAAGTCCTGCCTTTGGAACTGCTACACTATCATGACATGCTGTGGGATCATGGCCAGCCAGGTGGCGACCTTGAACAAGTCCCCTCTCACTCCTAGCTCACCCCCTAAGCTACACAGGGCACGAGGAGACACCTTTCAGGTGAAGGGACTGCTGAGGAACCCAGCATATGCCTTTTTTAGGAATATACCCCCATTACCAGTCCCTACCCCCAAATTCTCAAAACAGGAGGTAAGGAACCCTTTATTCTTAAGACTTGTTTTTTTCTTCTCTTTTCCTTCCTTCCTTCCTTCCTTCTTTCCTTCCTTCTTTCCTTCTTTCCTTTTCTGTCTTTTGAAAGGCAGAGTTATAGACAGAGGGGGAGAAGAAAACCCTTCCGTACAGTTCATACACTCATTGGCTGCAATGGCTGTAGCTGGGCCAGTCCTAAACCAGGAGCCAGGAGCTTCTTCCAGGTTTCCCACGCGGATGCAGGAGGCCAAATCAGGACTTGAGCCATCTTCTACTTTCCCAGGCACATTAGCAGGGAGCTGGATCAGAACTGGAACAGCTGGGGTGCCCATATGGGGTACCAGCATTGCAGATGTCAGCCTAACTTGCTACACCATCGCACCAGCCCCTTATTTTCCTTTTGATAGCAGCTCCCCATTGCTCTCAGCTACAGCTTCGTTCCCCTCCTTGCTGGTTGCCCTCGTCCGTCCGTCCGTTCGTCCGTTATAAGCCATTGGTGCCTAATTGTGGAGATCCTACTAATGACTTCAGAATGGAGAATGGGTGGGAATGCTTTCGGCTTCATTAGCGAGCCTGAGGGGGGGAGGAAGAGGGTGTAGAAGAGGCTTTGGTGAGCAAGGCCTTCCAGTGGCGCTGGGCACAGGAGCTGTCTGAGGAAGGCTTCATAAGGACAGTACTGAGTGTCCTTCCAGGTTCAAGCGGGAGTGGATATTGCAAGGGGGGCTTCCATGCACACTGTGTGAGCTAATGGTGTCGTGGCTTGCAGAGAAAGAATCAAAGGCTCACCAAAAGGGAAGTGACTTACTCAAGATCGCATTGTGTGTGTGATAGAGCTAAGGCCTTCCAGCTCTGCCTCCCTGGAGGAAGCAAGACCATAACCCTGGAGCTCAGGGCTGGATGTTTGATATCAGTCTGAGGGGAGAAATGAGATCAAAGAGGTTACGGGACTCCCGGTTTGCCACCTTGTCCTTGCTGGGCTGCCCTTGGTAACACGAGGCTCTTGGGGCAGGAAGTGGCAGGGGGCTGACAGCAGAGGTGTCCAGACTCTTTTTCCACTTGCTGGCCATGGGGCCGTGGGCTTCAGTGACCTTGCTTGTAAGGTGGACATGTGATAGCAGCTCTGCGTCTTTGTGTTGTGAAGCTTCGACAAATGCTTGAAGATATCAAGGTTCTATGCAAATACAAGCTCTTTAGAAAAAAAATTTTTGATGGTGATATGGTCCAACAGGCTAATCCTCCACCTGCAAACACCAGCCTCCATCTGGGTACCAGTTTGAGTCCTGGCTGCTCCACTTCCCATCCAGTTCTCTGCTGTGATCTGGAAAAGCAATAGGGGATGGGCCAGGATCTTGGGATCCCTGCACCCACAGGAGAGACCCAGAAAGAGCTCCAGGCTCCTGGTTTCAGATCGACTCAGCTCTGGCTGTTGCAGCCACTTGAGAAGTAAACCAGTAGACAGAAGATCTTTTTGTCTGTCCTCTCTGTACAGCTGCCTTTCCAATAAGATAAACTAAATCTTTTCTTAAAAAAAAAAAAAAACAACTTTTTTGAAAGGCAGTGCAACAGAGAATGGGAGAGACAAGCTGCCATCTCCCACAGGAGTGGCAGACGCCCAGGTACTTGTGCCATTCTCTACTGCTTTCCCAGGTACCTTAGCAGGGAGCGGGATCAGAAGTGGAGCAGTCAGGACTGATGTGGAAATGCTTGTGTCACAAGCACCTTAACTCCGTCACTACCCTGGCCCCAGGTGTCGGCTCTCAGATTCGGTGTGAGCCTGTGCCTGCTTCCCATTTTCCACCTAAAATAAATGGGTAGCATAGGTGCTTCAGAGAGTTCATGGAATAATGGAATGTGAAATCAGTTTATTTTTGTGCAGAGAATTTTGAAGTTCCTGCCGTCATTTCTGGAACATGGGTTCTCCGTGAACTTTTGTTTTGTTTTTTGAGATTCCTCATGTGTATGGGTTTCAGAATGTTTGGACCAAAACAAGTTGAACTCTGTTTTTCCAGCAACTTCCTGAAGTCCCTAGGTGTGGCAGTGTGCTATGTCGGCTGCTGGTGGCAGCTGGAGCCGGGTGGGGGCTGTGATTTCCATCTCTCTGGGGGAGGGTATTCCTGTGATTCCTTAGTCCCCTCTGCCTGCCCTGCAATGATGTTGTGACCCACGTAGGACTCCAGGAGGTTTCAGACTACTCTAGAGGAGGCCTCTGTCCAGCTAGGGGGACAGTGGGTACATGGAAGATGAGGGCAATAGAGAGTAGTGGAAGTTATAACATGCTGAGCAGCCAGAGACATGTCCAGGCTACTTGGGGAGGGGATTTAGATTCAGAATCTGCCCCAAATCCCCACCCTAGGCATATCCAGGGTGGTCTTTTGGGTGCAGCCAGGTCCCGTGTTGAGTCAGGGCTGGGTTGAAAGCAAACTATGCAGAATGCCTGCAGGCACAGGAGGGTGTAAGCAAGGTGATGGTGAAGGTGAGTGAACCCAGGAGCGTGAGTGTGCCCGTGTGTCTGGAACGCAGACTCCTGACACTAGAACCCCTCCGCCGTCACTCCATGCACAGTGCAGTGTTCTGCTCTGGGCCATGCCCTACTTGCACAGCGCCTCCCTCTTTGGGGGACCTGCAGCTGTCAGTAAGAGACAGGCAGGGGCTGTCATGACACCTGCATCTGTCATGACACCTGCAGCTAGTCAGTAAGAGACAGGCAGGGGCTCCCTCCTGACACCTCCTGGCCGCCTCCCTGCTGCTCCTGTCCCCACCCGCCACTAAATCCTTTCATCCAGGAGAAGGGCTGGGGGAGGAACGTGCCAGTGTGAAGTCCAGGTCTGCTGGGGGTGAGGGGGCGGTACGTCGCATGTTCCCAGAGATACCCCTTGTGTGTGCATAGACGCCAGCCTAAGGTAAATTAGACCTGGGCCCCAGGGGAGGCTGGCCATTCAGTCAGTGACTAGGGCTGTGGGCGTGCGTGTGTGTCTATATGCTTGGTACACAGCGGGCCCTTGCAAGTGTTTGCCGAGTGGCGGGTGCATTTGACCCAGCCAAATCCTGCAGTGAAAGATTTTCCCTCGAAGGTGCATGTGGTAGGATAGGGTAATGAAAGTGTGAGAAAGTATCAGTCGGAGTGTGGACAGGTTTGAGAGGGCGCCCTGAGCAGGCACCTTCCACCCCAGGAGTGCTAGAAAAAGGCCGGAGGTGGTGACGTGGAGAGGTGGAGAGCCGTTGAGAGAGGGAGATTAATGAGAAAGGGAGGGAGGGAACACTCCCTGAATGCCAACGAGGTGCCAAGCACAGGCCCTTTAATCCCCCGAGTAATTCGGAGATGGGTGGGGTCCCGGTTCTGCAGATAAGCCACGGAATGACTTGTCCAAGGTCATGGCTGGCCAATGGGCAGAGCTGGGATTCAGCTGCTGTCCTGGCTCCCAAGGGGTCTGTGTGGGGACAGGCAGGTTTTGTGTTCATGGATTGTGAATGCTGCTCCACTTCTGACCCTGTGTGAGGGAGTCCGTGGGTTTAGGGGGCTTAGCCTTTTATCCTGTGCCCCGCCAGCTCTCCAGTCCCACCTCCTTGACCCCCGGAGTCTCCATATTCTTCCTGCTTCTGGGACCTCTGTGGCTCAGAGTCCTGTCCAGGCCTCCCCCGCTCAGAGGCCCAGATCCCCTGCTCCCTGCTAGCAGGTCACACACACCCTGCAGGACATGATCTCATTTGCCACCCCACCTCTTCAGCTTACAGAGCCACACCAGGGCTCGCACCCCATTGCCCCTTAACCCCTAGACCATGGCCCTGTGTCTCGCCAAGCTGTGTCCTCTGACAGCCAAACCCCCAGAGCAGCCACCCAGAGGCTGACAGAGGCCCTTGGAATGAGGCTGATCCTGGGCCCTCCCGCTGCCTCTGATACCACCTTCCCCTCAAGCTGTATGATTGTAGAGCAAGTTGCAGCCTCCTGGACACTCATATCCCTACCTCACATCCCTGGAGGGGAAGATCCAGACAAATGTGATTTTGTCTGGAAAATGCCTGAAGCATAATAGATGCTCAGCTAACAGCACCTGCTGTTATGTTAGTTCCCTGAGCCCACCCTGGAGTCCTTGTGGTCCACTGGCCATTCCAATTGCAATACTGGCAGATCCTGAGTCCCAGGAGCGTGTCTCCACTGCTTCTGCTGCCTGAACCCTGACAGTTGGCCTGCCCCTCTCCCCCATTGGACCCTCCACTTAGCCTGCCTGCTAGCTCTGGCTGGCTGCGCCGGCCCTGATTGACTTAGCCCTTGTCTGGCAGGCTCTCCAGGTGGCCCGGCAGTTCCTGCTGCAGCAGGCCTCGGGCCTGGGCTCCCCGGGCAGCAACGACAGCAAGCAGTCCGCCTCTGCCATGCAGGTGAGGAGGGGGGTGGGGCTGCGTCTTGGAGGAGGAGGGTGGGCTTGGCACACGGGGCCTCCGGGACCCACTGGGAGAATTGCTCTTGCTAGCCACCAAGGCCAAAATGTGGGCAGCTTTCCAGAAGGAACAACCTTCAGGGGCAGGGCAAAAAAAAAAAACTCCCACTTTCTCTCTGGGCTCCCCTGATCAGCCAGGCAGGGCCTGCCTGGTCCCGGCCTCTGGCTACAGCTCTCCTGTCAACCCAAGCCACTTCTGTGGTTCTGTTTGTCCCTCTCTTTGCCCCTACCCCCTAGCCAGTCCTTCTCTGGGTCTCCCCATCCCCCTACCCAAAGCCCCCTTCACCCGCCCCCACTTCTTAGGCTGTCAGCATTTCCTGTCTCTGTAAGTCTCTCTTCTCTTCTCTCTCTGTCTCTTTTGTTTTTCTTTACACAATCTGCCCTTTTCCCCCTCTCCTGCCCCTTCCCCCAAGCTTGCTGGCCCATCTGGCTGGTGGGGGGAGGGGACACTCGGGAGGGGGAGGAAAGGGGGGGAGCCAGGCCTTCTGTTTACCTTTTGTGTCACAAAGAACTTGGGAAATTGCTGTCTGGGTCCAGGGTGGGTCACCACTGGGATAGTCTACTCCCCTCCCCCTACCCAAGCCCAGCAGGCTTGCCCTTCCTTTCCCTCCCGAAGAAGCAACTGCTGCACCGGCAATGGGCAGGGGGGCTTGGAATTGGGGAGAGGATTAACAGGCTTTGAAAGGAAGTTTATCTAAAGGGAGGAAGGGTGAGCCCGCTCCGGAGCTGATCTGCAGCCTAGCTGGCTGTGGTGGGGAGGGATGCTGGGTGCTGGAAGGAAGCCCCGGGCCCAAGCTTGCTCCTGGAGGACCTGATGCAGGATCAGCGTTTTGTAGACATGAGCATATGTTTATCAAGTTTGCCCAAGGTGCAGGACAAATGTGCAGCCCTAGCAGTAGCCCTGGGAGGAGTCCACCTTCAAAAGGGGTGGTGCTGGGCAGAGAGGGGGCGTGGCCTGAGGTGGAGGTTGGGAGGGCTAGAAAGTGAAGGGAGGAAGAGAAAGTTCCCACACCCCTGTGGTGTCCTACCCTGGGTCTGATTGAATTAGGGACCCCCACCTATGCTGCTCTTTGGGTCTTATGGGGCCCCTCTGGCCTCTGCTGAACCCTCCCCTTGCTCAGCCTGGTTTAGTACTTAAGGCAAAGGTGGAGAAGAAAGTCAGAAAGGATCTGCTGCTTCCCACCCCGACTCAGGTGGGCAGGAGGGAAGAGCTCAGTGGTAGCTGGAGGAACAGTGGCCAGGCACCAAGAGGGACCTGCCCAGCTGGACTGGAGTAGTGGGCTCCAACGTAGGAGACCCCCTTGGAAATGCGAGGAGTGAGAGAGGCAGACACCAAGGCCACTTTCTTGGGCCTCTCCAAGCCTCCTAACAACCCATTCCTTCAACTCACAGTCACTCACCAAGTTGGCCCTGAATCAGCAGCTGCTGTTTATTAAGGAGCACTTAGCCATGAAGCCTGCCTCAGGCACTTCACCAGGGTCCTGCCTTTCACATGTTGCGTATGCAAAACATGGGGCCCAGAGAGACTAAGTGGCCTGCCCACAGTCACACAGCGGGCATAGCCTGCATGCAAACCCCAATAACTGGGTCCACAACTTCCCTGCCCCGTGAGACCTCCCTGGGCTTGGTGCTCTGTGAGCACCATCACCAGTGTCTGGGCACAGAAGCCTGGTGGCCCATCCCTCTCATTCTGTTCCTACCCCCCAGTCCTTCCTTTGCCTCCCAGCCCCACTGCTGAGGTCACAGACCCCAGAAGGAACAGGATAACCAGGGCTGGGCTCTACTCCTTGGGGAAAAGGTGAAACTTAAGCAACATGGGTGATGAGATCAGTAGCAGCCATGTCCACCCAAGAGGCCCTTAGGACACTGGTCCCCAGAAGGCCTGCCTGCCCACTCCCGTCTGAGCCACAGCCAACACCTCCCAAAATGTCCTTAGGTCTCTGGCTGCAGCCTAGCAAGACTGCCTGCCCATGGCTAAGCCTGGGGTTCTGACAAGGAGGGAGTGTCACAGAAGGCAGCACAGGTAGTCGGGAGGTGAGCCTGGGTTGGGAAATGGCTGGAGTCAGAGCCTCTGGCTCTGTCTGCCTCCTGTTGGACATTTCTGGACGTTGCTCTTGATGTCCCACTGCTAGGTTTGTTGTTGTGCCTCCAGCCCAGAATTAACTGGAGGGTTTCCTTCCTGTCTTGCAGGGGAGTTGAACCCCAGCTGAGCTCTGACCATGTTGCTCCCCACTCCCTCAGGAACCCGAGACTCCATACTTGGGTGGCTGAGTTTGGGTCCTTGACTCCAGCACTACATCACATCTATTCCCAGCCCTTAGCCCTCAAGAAGCATCCTGTATGCTGGGCAAGATTCTGCACCTGCTGGTCAGGCCTGCGACCCAACATAGCATGTACTCAGATGAAAGTCTCAGGGGCCTGAGCAGTGATCCTCCTGACCCGTCATCCTGTAATCCCAGTCACTGGAGGTAGCTGCCAGCGTTTGGCCCAGGGCTTACACCGCCAGGGTGTAAAGAGGCATCTCTCTGCCCTGGCCACTCTCCAGAATGATGACTCATGGGCTCGCTGAGCACTTGCTGGAGGGTGCCCAGCCTGACGCATCCAGCCCAGTGACAGGTCAGGGGGGACATCCAGGAAGTTCAGCCCGGTTCTTTGCTTGGCTCCCCTGGGCCACCTTGAGGCAAGCACACATCAGGTGGTGGCTGCAGCCCCATAGGCAGGGATGGCAAGGGCCAGGGTAACCTCTCCCATTCCCCAGCCTCTAAGGGAGGACATGCCACCTCCATTCTGTGTGCTACTCTTGGCAGCTCACAGTCCTGGTGCCTGCGAAGAGCTGGATGTCTGGTCCAGTCTGTTTCTGTGGCCTGTGATAAGGAGGAGCGGCCCCTAGAGGTTTTGGTGCTAAATGACCTTTGCCAGGCAATGCAGCTTCTTGAAGCACTGTGGGCCTCAGCCTTCTGATCTGTGAAATGGGAAATGATGATAACATCCCCTACTCTACACTCCCCCTCCTAGGGGACACAATGAGGATGCCACAATTCACACAAAGATCTGCATCAAGCACCTGCTCTCACAGGCTGTCGACAGTCTATGTCACTCCTATGCAGCCAAGTGGGGTGAGGAGGGCAGACGGGGGAGGAGGCTTGGTGATTTCAGAGAGTCGATAGGGACACATGGGCAGAACTGGGCCAGGGTTAGGAGGTGAATCCAGGACTGGGTGAGAAGGGGCTGCCTCTGGGACTTTCCAGGGTTCCAGGGTTCAGTGAATCTCCTTGCTTGCTCCTCTACCTGGGGACCTCTGTACCTGTGGCTTAAGGGAATGCCTCGTGGCTGAATCTTGGTCCTGCCAGGTACAGGAAGAAACCCCCACCCTGCCAGGGACAGGAAGGGGCCCCACGGGTGGGGTTGGGGCTGGGGGAGGACTCCCCTGGGGGACCTAGCCTGTCCCTGTGCAAAGCAAGTTGCTGCATGACACTCCTCCCTGGCTGGTCTGGCTGCACCCCTCCCTCCTGCCCCAGGGCTGTCTGCCTGCTGGGACAGGTGAGTCAGCACAGGGGAAGCAAGCACTGAATGCCTACTGTGTGCTCTGGCACTCTGCCAGGGCTTGGTAGTAGGAAAGGAGGGGAGAGACAACAGGTAGAGGTGGCAGATGGTCTGCTGAAACGGAGTCAGGACAGTAGAATGGCTTGGACCTCCCTAACCATGACTGCGCAAGCCTGGGAGTCTCAGGTGAGATGAAGTTGGGGAAAAAAGTGGTATCTTTGCTTTTTCTCCAAACTTTTTCTCTGCCTTTGGATCCCTGGAGCCTCCTGTGGAAGCCTCCCCTTGGGTGAGGGGCAGAAAAGCTGCCACTGGACTTTGAGAATCCAGGAAGGAATCCTCTTCCGTGGTTCAGTCCCTGCCTTATGTGTGGGAGGACTCGGACGTCACAGAGGGCAGGTGACTTCCTCAAGGTGGATTGCAGAGCCTGGGACAGAAGCCTGTCCCCCTCCTTCCCCACCTGCTGTACTTTCTGCTGCACAGCTGGCATCATTACACACTCCCTGGGCTGCAGCACCGGGCCACCATGAGGGACGCCCGACAGGTGTGCTGGAGTGTGTGACATGTGTGAACACAGTCCACATCTAGCGCCTCATGCCATGTGGGCCACTCTTTGACTCCTCCTCCTCATGGCTGCAAACTGCCCTCTTAACCAGGAACCCTTGCAGGTGCTGGTCTCAGAAGAGACTGAGTGCAACTTTGGTGTCCCAGCATTCCATGGACAGTGCCACCTACCATAATAGCCCGTGGCCTACTCTTACAAGCGCTTGCTATGCACCAGGCTCTGTCCTAAGAGTGAATGTGTTAGTCCTCCTGGGGGGCTCAGATAGGCACTGTTGCCATTTGTATTTTAGCAACAAGAGAGCAGGAGGTCAGTCAATCATCTGAGAAACACAGCCAGAGCAGAGCCATAATTTGAACCTAAGGGTTGTGTCCCTGGGAGCTGCTTTACCATCGTGTGTGTGTGTGTGTGTGTTTGTGTGTGTGTGTGTTGCCCCCATGTGCGGGGCCAAGTGGAGCCTACTAACTTGGTGACTCTCGTAGGTGCCCGTGTCGGTGGCCATGATGTCGCCACAGATGCTCACCCCCCAGCAGATGCAGCAGATCCTGTCGCCCCCGCAGCTGCAGGCCCTGCTCCAGCAGCAACAGGCACTCATGCTGCAGCAGGTAAATCGGGCTCCCAGTCTGCCAGGTCCCTCCTGAGGCAGCCCCTGGCCTCTGGCCTGCTGTCCTATTTGCTGCCAGCACCACCCAGAGCCAGGGTTATCACACAAACCAGAGAGACCGCTGGCTCGGGCTAGACTGGTCTGCATTCCTCCGAGGCAGCTGGGAGAGGTCAAAGGTCATAGCTCAGCAGACCCTCCCCTCCCCTTCCTCCTCATCCTCACCCTTGCCCCCACCCTTGCATTCTCCCTCCAGCATTCAGGCCCTACTACTCTCCCCTCCTCACCAGGCCCTGCTCAGTAACACCACCACCCCTTTCCCGCAGTCCCCCAACCCTCCTCTCCCAGGCAGTAGAGGGCAGGGCTGGGGTTGTGTGTGGGGCAGGCATCAGGTAATGGGATAGTAACCGTCCCTGCCGTCCCCTGGTCCCTGCCCCAGCTGCAGGAATATTATAAGAAGCAGCAAGAGCAGCTCCATCTACAGCTCCTCACCCAGCAGCAGGCTGGGAAACAGCAACCCAAAGAGGTAAGAGGCTGCCTCGGCCCCCACCACGATGTGTGAGCCCCCGAGAGCACCCTCCCAGCTCCCCCTGGCTGGCCAGAGGAGTGGCTCCTGGGAGGACTGGGGAAAGCCACTCACTGCCTTCCGTGTCTCACATCATCACATTGTCCCCATGCACAGATGTGGAGGGTGTGAGACGCTGGTTCTCCAGTGTCCTGGTTGTTGCTGTCTTCAGTCCGGCAGCAAGCCATGCCACCCACCTCTGCCTGCCCAGTTTCTGTTGTCCTCATTCTGTCTCACTCAACCCCCTCCAGCAACCTCTTTCCTTCCCATACTTTATGGGTTTGCTCCCAGAACTCCCCTGCACCCCATGTGGGCCACAGAGTTCTGCCCCCATCCATCAGTCCTGAGTCATCTCCTCCCAGAAGACTGCCCTGAAACCCCAACTGTTCTCTGACACCCATCCCCTCACCCCCGGCAATGATAGCCTTGTAATTGCAATGGGATGTGCCTGCAAATCTCCAGTCACTAGGCTGGCTAAGTTTCAAGATCTCCCTACTGAACCCTTCCCTCCCACCCGCCAGCCCACTCAGGACGGGAAGACAGAGCGGGCCCTGCCTAGCAAACCCCCCAGGACACATTGGCTCCTAGGGTTCAGCAAAGTCTTGTTTGGTGCCTGTGTGAAGAACTGAATGTGTGTGTGTGTGTTGGGGGTTGAGGAGGGGCAGGGACGCAGGTAGGTGGAGGAGCCAGGCACCCAATGCAGTCACCGGGGCTGTGGGGCTGTCACTGCCATGATCCTAGATCCCATTGACCAGCAGGTGCAGATCTTGTTCAGTTCCAATGTCTGAAAAGCAAGCTCTCCCTCTGCAAAGCAGAAGGGGGGCTCCGCAGGCGTGTGGGGAGGGTGCCCTGTGGGCAGGAGGAGCCCCGGGAAGCATGACAGGCTCATCGATCACAGCCACGAGCCCCCCCACCCAGGGGCACACAGCTGCTGCTGCGCGGGAGCCGAGGCAACGGAGGGAGGGGGCAGGCTGGCGTCGTGCTGCGGGTCTGGCAATGTGCGCGTGCGTGTGTGCGTGCGTGCGTGCATGCGTGTGTTGACTGTAGGCAGCATGCAGCCCTATGGAAGCTGGGCTGGGAGCAGAGAAGCCGCGGCAGCAGCGGCAGACACCACCACGACAGCCCCGGGAGCTGACAGGCCCTGGGAAGGGGTGGCTGCGGGCTGGGGGCCCAATGGCATGCCCGAGGCTGATGGAAGCCCTCTCTGCGTGCCCCCGCGGGCCCCCCACCAGGCACTGGGGAACAAGCAGCTGGCCTTCCAGCAGCAGCTCCTGCAAATGCAACAGCTGCAGCAACAGCACCTGCTCAACCTGCAGAGGCAGGGGCTGGTCAGCCTGCAGCCCAGCCAGGCTTCCGGGCCCCTGCAGACCCTCCCGCAAGGTGAGCCGCCTGCCACCCTCCCTGCACCCCAGAACTGGCAGCCCGTTTCTTGTGCCTAGCGGCCAAGTGGGAGGCTGTGTGGTTGTGGGATCCTGCCAGCTTCCCTCCCCCCACCCCCATTTCTCCTGCAGCAGCTGTGTGCCCGTCGGACCTGCCCCAGCTGTGGAAGGGCGAGGGTGCCTCTGGGCAGCCTGCCGAGGACAGCGTCAAGCAGGAGGGGCTGGATCTCACTGGCACGGCCGCCACCACTACCTCGTTCGCCGCCCCACCCAAGGTCTCACCTCCCCTCTCCCACCACACCCTGCCTAACGGACAGCCCACTGTGCTTGCGCCCCGGAGAGACAGGTACGGAAACTGGCCCCAGGGATGGCATTTGTTGTTGGGGAGGTGGTGGGGGGGTACCCGGACTTTCTAAGTTCTCTTCCAAGGCATCCTCTGTAAGGAACGGAGAAGTGCTGCCAGCAGGGGAACTGGCCCTGGGGCTGCTCAAGTCCTTTAGTCTCTGACCAGCATCTCCCTCCTGCCCTCCCAGCTCCTCCCACGAGGAGACCCCTGGCTCCCACCCCCTCTATGGACACGGAGAATGCAAGTGGCCAGGCTGTGAGACCCTGTGTGAAGATCTGGGCCAGTTTATCAAGTAGGTGTCACACCCCCGCCTTCCCTGCCACTCCCCCCGCCCCGCGCCACCCCCCAGCCCCGTCAATCCCTGCCTAGCCTGCTTCTCCCAGCAGCCTTTTCCCCCAAGAGTCCCACCCCTCCACTCCCCTGCCCTCAGCCTGCCACCCAGCTTGTCGCTTCTGGGGCCTTCTGTCACCAGCTGTCCCACTCTCCTTACTCTAGGGAGGCTCTCCCATCAACTCCCCCTACCTCCCCAACCCCCAACACAGGGACAGAGGATAGAAGGCAAGGAGAAGGGGCAGTGGGGCCAGCCCCTTCCCACTCAGCCACCAGAGTGACGGCTCCCGTGACGGGCTGAGGGCCGCTGAAGGCCGCTGAAGGCCGCTGGCAGGCAGGGTGGGAGGCGGACAGGCGGCTGGCAGCAGGCGGCCAGCTGCCACCGCCGTGCCAGGCTCTGTCACTGACTGATTAACTCCGCTGTCTCCCAGACCCTTGCAGCATCAGGGTCAAACAAATTGTTTTCACGCTTCGTCAGAGGTTTACTTAATTAGTTCATTTGCAATTAGATCTCTCTGTAGTGGGGATCTTAGCAAAGACATCAAACTGGGAGGCCGAGAGAAGGCTTCTGCCTCGCCTGTTTTCCCCCACCTCTCCCTCGTCTTTGTCTTTCTCCATGCTAGTTAGGCCACAGCCGGGCTGAGGGGCTGGGATGGGAGCCTGGCGGTGGTGGCAGCGAGAACAGCCCTGGCTGACACTGTATGTCTTGGTTCTTGCCTTTCCTGTCCCCTAAGACACCTCAACACCGAGCACGCCCTGGACGACCGGAGCACGGCCCAGTGCAGGGTTCAGATGCAGGTGGTGCAGCAGCTGGAGATCCAGGTGTGGCCTGCAGGATGTGGGGGCAGGGCATGGGCTGTCTTTGAGGGAGGACCTCACCCCCACCACCTTAGCTTCGTGTGGTGATTAAGATAGCCAGATGCTAGGGGGTAGGCCACAGCGACGGGAGTCCTCTTGCTTTAGGCTATGCTTGCTACCCCATTTGACAGATGGGGAATGTGGAGGCACAGAGGAAAAGTAGCTTGCCTGTGGCCTCTCAGAACTGGAGCCAGAACCCATGCAGTCTAGCTCCCGGGCTTGCCACAGGCACCCAAGAGGCCACTCGGATTGGCCCTGAGGCTGTTTCCCCATTTCCCTGTGCTGCCAGTGGAGTGGCCTGGCCTGGGAGGGTGGTGGCGGGAGAGCCCTGGAATTCATGAATGGGGGAGAGATGAATCATTCATCCCTCCCACATCTCCATTCAGGCGAGAACAGACCCCCCCTCCCCGCGCATACACGCCACAAGCTATTGTGCAGCTGCAGCCTGTGCCTCCACGGGGACACAGAGGATGGGGATGAGGTCAAGTTGAGAGAGAGAGGCCCCCAGGGAGGAGGAGAAGGAGCCAGGCACTGGCCAGAAAGAGGAATACCCCTTCCAGCAGCCTCCCCCAATCCCCCAGTGCTGGCCTCCAGGACATGGAGGGCCAGAAGGCAGAGCAGAGAGGCTAGGACGCTGATGTATGGAGGCAAGGCAGGGTGGGAGCAGGGGGTCCCTAAGAACCCCTACCTCCTGCCCACCCCCTGCCCCTCCATCCGCAGCTCGCCAAGGAGAGCGAGCGGCTACAGGCCATGATGGCCCATTTGCACATGCGGCCCTCGGAGCCCAAGGCCTTCAGCCAACCGGTGAGTGACTGCCCCTCGGGACACCTCACCCCTTCGGGCGCAGGTCTCAGCCTCCAACCCCACCCCCACCCCCTCACTCCGTTGCCCACAGCTGAACCCAGTCCCCGGCTCCTCCTCCTCGTTCTCCAAGGTGACCGTCTCTGCAACAGACTCCTTCCCTGATGGTCTTGTGCACCCCCCGACTTCAGCCGCTGCCCCTGTTACCCCCCTACGACCTCCAGGACTGGGTTCTGCTTCCCTGCACAGCGGGGGCCCCGCCCGCCGGAGAAGCAGCGACAAGTTCTGCTCCCCCATCTCCTCAGGTCAGGGCAGGGGGCCAGGAGCCTGGTGTAAGGAGGGAGGGGCAGCTTGTTGCTGGGCTGGGCCCACTCCCCCTACCTCCATTCCCCCCCTCCCCATCTCGCTGCCTCAACCTCCTCCTGTCTTCCCCCAGAGCTGGCCCAGAATCACGAGTTCTATAAGAATGCTGACGTCAGGCCACCTTTCACCTATGCTTCCCTCATCCGCCAGGTGAGTGCAAGAGGGATGGCCCTCTGGTGGTGCCCCTCTTTCTCATACCAGGTCCTGGCCCCTAAGAAGGTCATGGGACCTGGGGTATAGTCTCCCCACCACATTGTCTGGTCCTCTTTCTCTTGCACCTGCCTCCATTCTCAGCATCACATTTCAGCACATGTGTGCGTGTCCCTGTTTGTTTATTAATCTCTTTTATTGGAAAGGCAGGGTTATGGAGTGAGCAGGCAGAGGGAGAGAGAAATCTTCCATTCTCTGATTTCACTTCCCAAGTGGCCACAATGGCCAGAGCTGGGTCAGGCCAGAACCAGGATCCAGGAGCTAATCCAGGACCCCCATATGGGTCCAGGGGCCCAAGCGCTTGGGCATCCTCTGCTCTTTTGTTAGGCATATTGGCAGCGAGCAGGATCAGAATGGAGTAACCGGACTCCAGCCAGTATCCGTATAGAATGCCAGCACACAGACAGTGGCTTACGCTACAGTCCTGCCCCTGTGACTGTTTTTCACGACTCACAATCTACTATGTGCTCATTTCTGTGCACTTGTACTTCAATGAACTGATTCAAGTCTCCGTTCTCATACCACCCACATTCTCTCTCTCCCCTCTGTTTCCTCCCCCTGTCTCACACATGAACATCTGTTCACACATATGTCCTTTCTGGTACCCACAGACACACACAACCTGTCTCATGTTTCAGATGTCCTTGGCCAAGGTCAGCCTGTGTCCTGTGGCGACAGCTCTCTTCCAGGCATCTGCTTATAGCCGCAGCCCAGGGGCTGAAGGGCTCTCAGAGGCATTCCCCTCCAGAGGAGGCTCCCATGCTCGGCGCTCAGCTCCCAGCCTCTGCAGGGCCTCCCTCCCTTCTCATTTCTGCAGTGGGGTCTCTGCTCCCAGCGAGGCAGAGGGAGGCAGAGGGGAGAGCTCCCTAGCTGGGAGTGGGGAGCTGGGGAGAACGGTGAGAACACACACCTGGAGTGCGGACTTGGTTGCTTTTTGCCCACAGGCCATTCTGGAAACCCCCGACAGGCAGCTGACCCTGAACGAGATCTACAACTGGTTCACCAGGATGTTTGCCTACTTTCGCAGGAACACTGCCACCTGGAAGGTGAGCTTGGCCCCTTGGCCCTGGCCCTGGCCCCAGGCAGCCCTGCGTACCAACTCACCTCCTAAACGGTTAGCTCTAGAGAAGCAGGCCATGGCTCTGGGGGACCTCGTGCTGCCCCTCTCCCGTCCCCCACCTGAGCAGGTACTCCAGAGTGTCTATAATGGCCTTTCCACGACACCTGCTCTCCTGCCATGAGACGCTTGCTCCCCTCTGCCCCTAAAGGCTCTAGCCCCATGAAGGGGCTGCCCCAGGGTCAGGGGGATACCACATAGGAGGTATGGGCTTCATGCAGAGACCCCAAGGCTCTTGTGGCCAAGGGTGTGTGTTCCAAAGCCTGTGGCGGCTGTAGGGGATGTGTGGGGGTGGACACATGGACAGACTGAAGGGACCCCCCGCACAGAGTCCCACACACGGGTACGCGCAGGTTTGCCCTGGCTTGCTATCAGTGACGGGAAAGATAATTGTCTCTATCCAATTAGTCATTTCAGCACCTTCAGCCATAAAGCATTTTCCTGGGAGACTACACAGGCAGGAAGGGGGGGGACCCCAGGAAAGTGGGACACAGGCAAATGGGCTGGGAAACTGAGCCGTGTATCTTTGCATAGCTGAGCTGGGTTACACATGTGCATGCGTGCGGCAAGATGGGAAGGTGATATCTAAATTGGGAAAGGGATAGGAGAAAGGAGGGGGGAGTGTTGGCCCTAGTGGGAAGGTTAGACATAAGGAAGGGGTCCCTATTAGAAACTTGATTGGATCTCTGGCTCTCGAGTCCCCCTACTGGCCAGTATGGAAACTGCCGTTCAAAGGGCCGACCGCTTCCATCAGATTTCAACAAGTGGCGCTGAGTGCCACTCCCCGCCAGCGCCCAGGACTGGATAGGGTCCCCACGGGGCCCGGTGTTTTCTGCTTGGGCTGTGTGCTGAATGCAAGAGGAGGGATGCTTCCATGACCTTCTGTATCCTCATGGTCATTCACCAAAACTTGGCAGAGAGACCCTGTGAGGCTAGAACAGCTGTTCTGATTGGCTGTGAGTGATGTCACTTCCTGCCAAGCACAGCTCTGCCCCTTTGCTGAGCCTGCAAGGCCGATCTGTGGCCACCTGGCCATGTCTCCCACCTCCTGGACTGAATTTTCTAACTGATAATTAAGAATCTGTGCAAGCCTAAGGGATTGTTGCTATTACAGCAAGAAGTCTGACTTTGCAGATACACCCTGGCCTTAAGGGGTGGCGGTGCAGAACTTCCCTTCTGTGGGAACCGAGCACCCTGTGCCCCCCTGCCCACCGTGCTATAGCCTCCTACCTCTTCTCTCTCTGGGTCATCCTTAAACCGCTCCACTGTATCCCTCCCTCCAGACCTTGGTCATTTATGCCTTTCCCTCCCAATTGTTGAGTTCCATCTCCCTCTCCTAGTCTGGGTCCAAGGAAGAAGCTGGTGGGGCTGGGGGAGAGTGGGTTAGTGGGTGTGTGACCTTGTCCATGAACGGATCTTTGCTGCCTGCCATCTCCACCGTCTGAAGCCGAGGCACAATCTGTCTTGACTTGAGGGCCACTTGGACCTTTGGAATGTTTTTATGCTTCTTACTGTTTCTGCCCTGTCTCCATCTAACACTTTTCTACGAGCTGCACCTCCCATCCCGAGTTCGCTGGATCACAGTTGGCTTCTGTCCTGTCCCACCTCCCACTAGGAGACGCCAGTACCAGCGCACTGGTCTGGGACAGAAGGGCCGAGAGTGGGTGTGGGTGGGCCAGGCCAGCTGCCGCTCATCCGGGGACAGCACTGCCATCTGCCAAGCCGATGGTCCTCGCTGGCCCTCCCCCTGTGTCCGTCCCCTCCCAGGGCCTGTGTTGTGGGCCTGTCCTTTTGTTTACGCGGCCCCAGCCAGACCCCTTAAATTGCCGTTAATGTTTCAGCGTAACGAATTAGTCTCTCATCACGAATCAGGCTTCGAAACGAGGGAAAAAAGCCCCGGTGAGGCCATCTTCGGAAATTGGGGTCATTCTCATTTGCAAAGCGGAGGATCGGAGCCCCGTAATGCGGGCAAATTTATTCCGAGGCAGGAGCCCCGGCGTGATTAGGCCCTTTGTAATTATCGCTCCAAGAGATTCCACTCCAGCCGCCCGCCTCCCTCGTGGATTAGCAAGCGAGTCGGAAAAATACACAGGATTTAATTAGAGGCAAATTAAAATTGGTAATGAAATCGGGCCAGTTGCAAGTGGCAAGAGTCGGAAGGGAGAGAGGGAGAGGGGATCTCCAGGGGCACGGGCTGCCCGCCCTGGCCGCTTTCTTTCCCGTTTAGAAATGTAAAGAGGAGGCGAGGATGAGGACAGGGTGGGGGGGACAGGGGAGGCTGAGGCAGGACAGGTAAGACGGACAGGGACTGAGGCAGCTGGGGCCAGCAGGGAGGGCAGAACCAGGAAACGGAGAGAGGAGCGGACAGGGCCAGGACGTGGCTAAGGACTCACTTAGGGCCCCTGCTAGGCTCCCATGGGTGGGTGGGGCCAAGCTCCCCGCCCTCACCCAGTGTCCTACAAACCAGCCGACCTCAATTCCTGATGCTCCCCTGCTGGGAGGAGGGAGAATGACAAGGTGACTCGGTTTCTCTCTCTCTCTCTTCCTCTGTCTTCTCCTTTCTTCCAGGTTATGTGTTGTAGCAGATAGATATTATGGCTCTGCCATCCTCCCTCCCCCAACTCAGAGCATCTCGCTGTCTGCTCTAAGCCAATGTCAGAATGCCCCGGGGTTGGAGAAGATGGCCATGGGGGCTGTGAACTTGGAGAAGTGGGAATATGCCCAGGCTGCATGTCCTGCTTGTGACCCTAAGCCCAACAGAAGCCCGGCCTCATAGCTGCTTATAGCCTTGATATGTGATGATGGGGAAGCCAGTGGTCACCAACCCCATGGTGTTTCATTGATGGGCTGTTTCCCTGAGGGTGTCGGCGCCAGCCAGAGGCGCAGAGTCAAGTGGGCATGCAGGAGGCCAACAGCCCCTGACTCCCAGGGCCCGGGGGGGCGTGGTCTCCCCCTCAGTTCGGCCCTGGGTAGGGACAAGGCCAATGTACTTGCTGCCCAGGAAATGGGACTGGACAGAGACATGCCTGGGCGCAGAGAGGGGCCCCAGCCACTGCCTCTGAGCCTGCCTCCATTGCATCCCCAGAATGCTGTGCGCCACAACCTCAGCCTGCACAAGTGCTTCGTCCGTGTGGAAAACGTCAAGGGTGCTGTGTGGACCGTGGACGAGCGAGAGTATCAGAAGCGGAGACCACCAAAGATGACAGGGTACGCAGGTCCAGACCTGGGGGAGGGGGTGGGTACACACCCCTACCCTGTCCATCCCCTCAGCGTGAGAGTTATGGCCTGGCCCATAGCTCTGCTGGGTGCTGGGTGCCACCCACCAGTCC
Organism: Ochotona princeps; assembly: GCF_030435755.1. Classification (NCBI taxonomy): domain Eukaryota; kingdom Metazoa; phylum Chordata; class Mammalia; order Lagomorpha; family Ochotonidae; genus Ochotona; species Ochotona princeps. The sequence continues at coordinate 106,585,078 of NC_080832.1, read as the reverse complement.
CTTCCCAGGAGGAGCCTCAGGGGACAGGAACCCAGTTCTCGGAGTCAGGTTTCTGTCCTCCTTGCTGACTGAGAGAAGGAGCTGAGAGAGACCCAGAAGCAGAGAGGGACAGATGCCAGAGTTACAGGGGGCTGGGGAGTAGGCCCAAGGAGGGCGGGTGACTGGTGGGATGCCACATAGCAGGTGGGTGGAGTAGAGCCAGATCTGTGGCTTCGATGCCCTGCCCTGCCACATAGCATTTTAAACAGAACACAAGAGGGACGAAACATCCCTGCCAGCTTCTCTTGTCATCTCAGCAGAGACCTTACTGCACACAGGAAATGCTAGACCAGAGAGCACGAAGGTTCTCCCAGCTGTCCCCACCCCCAATCCAGCAGGAAGACAGAGTGGGCAGGATCCCGCTCCCTCCATCCTGACCTGAGGCTTGGGGCCAGCCGCGAGGCTCAGCACCCTTTCCTGGGAAGGGGCTGTTGCACCTGCTGGACGACATCACGGCTCTACGGACCTCTTCCCCTCCAACCCAGATCAACAAAGTCCCCAACACAGGCCAGGGGTGAGCTTAGGAGACAGGAACGGGTGAGAGAGCCAGAGTGCCCCATCTTTCCCCAGGAGTCCCACCCTGGTGAAGAACATGCTGTCAGGCCTCAGCTATGGAGCACTTAATGCCAGCTACCAGGTGACTGCACTCCCAGAGCTCCCCCCCCCCCGGCCCCTGTGGGAGGGGAGCATGAAGGGAGGGCGGGAGAGACCCCTCTGGGTATCCAGACCCCCAACCTATCCCTGGTTAAAGGCTGGTTTAGGTCGGGGTGGGCACAACTAGGAGTGCCACTTCCATGGCTGCTCGAGATGGTATCAGCCAGGGCCTAGTCCTCCAGGGCAGAGGGGAGGGACAAGGACGGTGCTTAGGATTCAGCATTCTAACCTTGGGAGGGGTGAAGGGGTGCCACATCCAAAAGGCTGGGTCTGGGACCCAGCGGAGGCCACCCAGGGATGGGACTAGGGACACAGTGGCACCCGGTGTACCCATCCCATATGGGGCCTGCTGACAGAGGGGCGGTGTGCCAATCCTGTGCCCCACAGGCCGCCCTGGCCGAGAGCAGCTTCCCCCTCCTGAACAGCCCAGGTGTGCTGAACCCCGGCTCGGCCAGCAGCCTCTTGCCCCTCAGCCACGAGGACATGGGTGCCCCAGTGGAGCCGCTGCCCAGCAATGGCAACAGCAGTCCCCCTCGCCTCTCCCCTCCCCAGTACAGGTGAGCACACCAGCACCCCCAGCCCTACAGGTCCTCCTCTTCCTGGTCCTTCCTGCCTCCCCGTCTCCCCTCTGCCCTCAATCCCTTTGCTGACCAATTCCTGTGCTGTGTCCTTGCTCCTTAGGATGGGGGCGGGGAGGCATGGGTGCTGGGCTCTGCCTAGAGGTATGGCCTACTCCAGGGGCTCACAGGGGGTGCAAGGAAGGCACCCGGGCACCAGGTCATCATCTTCCCTCTTGCCGCAGCCACCAGGTGCAGGTGAAGGAGGAGCCGGCCGAGGTGGAGGAGGACAGACGGCCTGGGCCCCCCCTCGTACCCCCCAACCCCAGTCCAGTGGGGCCTCCAGAAGACAGGGACCTGGAGGAGGAGCTGCCAGGAGAGGAGCTGTCCTAAGGGCCTGTCGTCGGGGATGGGCAGGGCAGGGGTGAGACCCTTCCCACCCGGGACCCAGGCCACCCACCCCCCACTCCACAGCCCCTTCCGAACCTCAAGGCACTTCCAGAACTGAGTTGGGGGAGATCCCGGCCAGGGTGTGACCTGACAGAGGAACACACTTGGGACAGGCATGACCCTGCCCAAACCCCCTGCCCCCGAGGGGACACCGAGGACACGGAGGGTCCAGAACCCCTCTCAGACCTTCCCCCATGTCTGATCCCTGCCCCCGCCCCCAACCACCAGCAGTAGCAGGGCCCTCCTCCCCCACCAGCTCTCCCCCAACAGGGCCCCTCAAGCGCCATGGAGACCCGCAGGCGGGGCTAAGTCACCCTCACACCCCAGCCCCTGGCACCTGGCTCCAGCAGTGCTTTCTGGCCAGAGGCCCCCCGACTTTCCTGATGTGTGCCCCCTTCCGCCACCTTTTCCGTACTGTGAAGAGAGAACTCTGCCCCCGGCGCTCCCAACTACTACCCCTGCCCGGCCTTGCAGCGGGATAGGGTGGAGAGTGGGGAGCCAGAAGGTACGGGAGATGGGGACTTCAGACCAGCTCTGGAAGAAATCAGCCCCATGGCTACTGGGGTAGGATTAGCTGTGTGCCCTGCAGACGTCTCCCCAACCTGAGATGGGACCCAGGCTGAGCTGGGCCACCCCCTCCTCACACCCCCATACGCTGGGCACCAAGGAGGCTCCATGCCCACCTTCTGCACAGAGAAACCCGTGCCAGGTGGACCAATGCCCTGGAGGCTGGGGTTGGGGCCAGGGCAGTGCCTGGATGGTGAGGATGCGCCCAGGGAAAGGGGGGCCAAGACCCAGCTTGGCTGCCCCAGCCTGCAGTTTCCTGGCGCCCTCCCTGTCCCCCAGTTAAACGGATGACCAAAGACCTTTCTTATGCCGGAAGCAAAAACCAAAACTTTCTGTTGGCTCTTTTCCTTTGTCGCCTCCCAGACTCCCCCCTCCCTGCCCAGACACCTGTCCCCCACCCCAGACATCCCCCCCCACCCCTTGCCCGCCGGCTGGAAGCCCTCCCTCCACTTAAGTTATTGTTTTAAACCAAAGTTTACAGTGTCTGTTGGTGGCAAGACCCTCTCCCTCCACCCTTCCTCCACCTGACCCAGGGACCCCCTGCAGGACTCAGTAGGGGTGGGGAGGCCTTGCTCCTCTGGGCTCTTGTCCAGCTTTGGGTGGGTTGGTTAAGGAAAAAAGAGGGTTGGGGTAGGGTGATCCCACACGCCCTGGACTGCTTCCCGAGGGGGCTCTCCAGGACCAAGTCCCCCATCGTGCTGGGAATGTGGATTCCAGCAGAAAGGGCTGGAAGAGGAAGTGAGTCTCCCCAGACCCCCTATGGGGGACCCCCGTTCCCTGACTTCAGGCCAAGACGGGGTGTATCAGGTGCTCGGAACACCCGGCCAGGCCCCTTGAACGAGAAGGCTCCTGGACACTGCCCGAGACCCTCCCCACCCCCATGCACCCCTCCCAAGAGGCGGGGCCTCCGCCCCACCCTGTGTACCCCCCCCCCACCTGTGTTCGTTTGACCAGCACAGAAATATTAAACATCCTCTATTCACCCGGCCCTGTGTCTCTCACCAGGGGCTTGGGCCCCAAAGCGCATGGCTCCCTCTTTCTGCTCTGAGCCAGGGCAGGGAACAGCCGGGTTCCTGTGGGGGTGGCTTTGGTGCATGCGTGGATACACTGAGTGGGCACCATAGATGCCAGGACTGTAGGTGCTATGCCCAAGACTGGGACTGGGTCTCCCTCCAATCGCTCCCTCCAGTCACTCTCCCCTCCACTCTTTTTTTATTTCCTTGATGGGCACAGTAACAGATCTTCCATCCACTGGTTCATATATGCCCAAATGCCCACATTAGCTGAGGTGAAACAGACACCATATGGGCCTCCCCACGTGGGACTGGCAGGAACACAGGTACTTAGGTCCCTAATCAGCTGCCTCCCAGGCACAAGATTCAGCATGTGGGTTGGAAGTGGAATAACCAGGACTAGAACCAGGCACTCCCAGGTATGAGGTGGGCATCCCCATGAGCCTGCTCACGTCCCTCCTCTTCCTCCACTGGTAAACCAGGTCCCTGTCATCCTATTTCTTCCGTGTGTCTCAGTCGCTCACCCCAAATCCTTCAGAGGGTTCAGATCTGGGTTGTTCACAGATGGAGTGAACACGTACGTACCTTGCCTGTGGCCCTGGGAGACACCTTCCCCCAAACCTGGGTGTGTATCATGCAAGTTGTCCTGGGAGGTACTTGGACAGAGAAGGGAGCGTGTGCCTGTGTACACAAATGGGGGTGGTATCCTAGCACGTGCACCAAGGCTATTCCTGGGTGCCTGTCACCCCTGGGCCGTGTGTGTGCTGCGACCCTGCTACCGACAGGCTCCATGTGCCGAGAGGATCTGGGGAAGGAAGGGAGGCAGCAGGCACTCGAGCCAGTAAACCAAAGATGAGCCTACCTACCCTTTCCTTAGCTGTGCACTGCCAGCCCACACGAGACCCACCCCGGGCACCCACCCTTGCTTTCCCGGACAGGGAACCCCCTAGCATCCACTCAGTGCTCATTTGTTCCCAGGCTTCCTTGGGGTAGATGCCAGGATGGAATGTGGCAGAGGCTGGTGGCAGGGAGCATGAGGTCGAGGGAAGAGTGCCAAAGTGCTGCAACTTTCCAAGGCCAGGATGTAGGGAGAGATGGGCAGGATCTGCACGTGGGATCCATGGCCTCAGGTTCTGACCCTTAGTAGCAGCGCTGACTTCCGCCCTCCCTGCCCAACCCTGTGGACACTCGTGCAGAACCCGGGGTGAGCAATCACCTGCAGGAGGTGAGTGTCCCCCACTTCCTGCCGCCAGCCTGACCCACCAGACGCTGTCCATCATCCTGTTCCCTTCTGGGCCTCTGGAAGCTGCTGGAGCCCCGAGCCCTGGAACCCTGCTGTTTGGCACTGTCACCCTCTACAGTACAATGACCCATGGTTCTGCTGCTCCCATCTTCCCAGCCCCTTAGAAGGGCCCAGAAAGTGCCAGGCTCCCTTGCTCCGCCCTCCTTCACACACCAGAGACCCAGAGAGGCCACGGTGGCCCCTCGCCTCACTCCAGGGACAGTCCTCCCAGCAGTTTTGCTCCAGTCTCTCTCATTGGGTAATGGCAAGTGTCTGCTCTGTGCATTTGTGGAGTTGAGTGATGGAGGATAGGGAGACAGTTGTGCCCATCTGTGCGTGTGCACTGGGCTCCCAGCAACATGGCTAATGTGCTTCCCAGTGTGACAGAGCCCGCCTGGGCCACCCTTCCCCTTCCCCCCATGGTGTAAGGAAGAATCAACTCCACCACCAACCCCCGCCCCAGCCCTGGACGCTCTGCGTTGGGCTGTCCTGCATGCTGTCTAACTTCTCCCCTGCCCACTTATACTCAATAGCTTCTGAGAGCAGCCTGCTGCCTGTTAACTTGTACTGGTCTGTCGACCCCAACGGGGAAGCTGTCTTTGGAAATTATTCTCAGGCTGGGAAAGAAAGAATGAGAACTACCTCTAGCTGGAGACTTTGAGGGTAGAAGTAGCCCTCTGGGCTCTGGAGAGGGTGGGGGACTGTCAGAAGCCCCCTGACCCTGGCCAGGGAAGGCCTCTACTCTGCCATTCAGTAGCCAGCCTTGCCCTTAGGCTTTCTGCCAATGGCCAGCAGAGGGCGCTTTAGACAAAGCAAACTTTCTGCTGCTCTGGACAAACTTCTGTCTGCGCCTGCGGTGTGGACTCCAGCCACACTTCTCCCTGTCTCTAGCCTGGGCAGAACCTGTTCATGGGCCTTTCCCACATGTGACCTGTGAAGCATGCTAAAGCGACACAGGGCAAGGACCCGAGTGCTGAGGTGGGACCTTACGGCATAGTTAGTGGGCCCAAGGCAGGGCTCGGCAGCCATTCTCCATCATAGTTATTTTTCACAAATTTTTATTGTTTTCATTTTATTGGAAGGCAGGAAGACACAGATCTTTGTTTACTGATCCACCTCCTTAACTAAGCCCACAACAACCAGGGCTGAGCCCGGATTTCAATCCAGATCTCATGTGGGCGGCAGGGAGCCATGACTTGGGCCCTCTCGTGCCACTTCCCAGGATACACACGAAGTGGAAACTGGCTTGGATGTGGAGACGGGACTCCAACCAGGCAGTCCTGGTGTTCCAAGCTGCGATCCACTATGCCATGTGCCCTCCCTCAACAGTAGGAATTCATTATTATTTACAAGATCTGTGTGCAACACTGTTCTAGAAGCTTTCTATTGCACCATTACAGCAACTCTGAGCTGGATATCCTTATCCCCTTCTTACCAGGAAACAGGTGCAGAGAACCAAAAGAGGTTAACAGGAAAAAAAGCACTAAGAATTAGGATGTGGCACAGGCGTTTGACTTAGTGGTTAAGAGACCCACATCCCTCATTGCAGTCCCCTGCTGGGTCTGAAACTCAGGACTGGCCCCTGACTCCCACTTCCTCCATTGCAAGCCCTGAGAGGTAGTAGTGATGGCTTGAAGGACTGAACTCCTGCCACCCTTGTGGGCAACCGCGTGGGGAGTTCCCACGGGTAGGGGTGGGGTGTTGGGGAGCTGGAAGGATCATGGCACTGGGGGAGTGAGCTCTGGACAGGAGCGCTCTCTGCTGGCGCTCCTGCATCTGCAACTGAGCAGGGATGGGGTGGGATGGGAGAGGAGGCCCAGGGGCTCCTGGCTTCCCTGTGTTTAGTTCTGAGGACCCCCCCCCCACTGCTTCCCTAGTGACTCTCAGTGGGGAGCAGGTGCCCAGCACCTCAGAGCCAGGAGCTGTGGACTTGGATCCAGGGTTGCCGGCTGCTGCTTTTCTCTTAAGCAGAGACTCAGGACAGTCATGGAAGGACAGAGTGAGCCTGAGATGAAAGATCCAAAATGTAAAAATTTACCAGGCAGGCCCTTCTGATGGAAAGCCAAATCAGGGAGGCCCTTGTGTAGGCTGAGAAGCTCACACATGCACACAGCAGGTACACAAATACACATGGACACACACTGAACATTGCTCATGCGTGCATGCATTCAGCAACCGTGTGCACAACGTTTGCATACCCCAGGTGTGTTGCACATACACTGAGCACGGCAGACACACCCAAGCTGCATGGGGCACAGGCATGCGTGAACACATCTGCACAGCAGCAGGTGTACCTGCACACACTGCCACTCAGGTAAGTTCATTTTAACTCAGCTTTAGGCAACCTGCCTGTGGGGTCCCAGGCCTCACCATGATCACAGTGACATTCCATCTCACAGGCACTGGACCCTGCCTCGGACCTGCAAGATGAGAAGTTTAGAAAAGCAGCCCCCCTTGAAAAGAGGTTGTGGCAGTGAGGAAGGCTGAGGGAGGAAGACTCCAATTGTAGTCAAGAGGATTTGGGGCAAGTATGCTGAGCTGGCCACCCACAAGGGAGAAGAACTGGATTGACGGACAGTGCAGAGGTGATGGCATAGTTGGGAAGCCCCGCTGTGTCCTCCTCCGGCTGCTTGGGCCCAAGAGGGGTGGTGACCAGAGAGCCGCCTCTGTGCCCTCTGTGACAGATGGTGGCTGATGAGGGGGCCGAGTGCTCGGGCCTGTCAGGAAGTCAGCCCCAGCAGTGTCAGCACCCTGCCTCTGCCACTCCTGCGTTCTGCCTCCGGGCCAAGCTTGCTGACCTAGCTGGGGCCTCAGTTTTCTCATCTGCAGAGTGGGCTGGCATGATCACCCCTGCATGGCTTAGCTTGTGCACATCAATGCTGTGATGTACAAAATGATGCCTGGCACATGGAAAGCTGCTGATGATCAAATGTGGGCTTGGATGCCAGCTACGCCCGGCCAGTCGGGAGGACCGGATCGGTCATGGGGAAACCATGTGCCTGGAAGATTCTGTGGGAGAGCTGTGGGAAGGAAAGAGCAGGCGGAAAGGCTGCCGGCCTGCAGAGGGCGAGGTTGGGCTCAGGGCAGGGGAAGGAAGGAAAGGCAGCAGGGCCGTCACCAACCCATCCTTCCTCGGTCCCTGGCACAGGGCCCTGGGCAGGAGGCTGATGTAAGACAGTGCCAGGAGCTGCCCCTGTCTGTCCGTGCCCGTGAGAGCTGTAACTGATGTTTAAGAGGGAGAAGCGAAGGCCGCCTGGCTGTGAGGAATAGGTGCCGACACCTGGTCAGGTGCCTGAACTTGAATACCTACAGCATGGGTGCAGCCATAGCCAAGGCCAGGGCCAGTGCCATGGGCTGAGGGCTTGAAGGATGCTCCAAGCAGGCCTGGACAGAAAGGTCAGGCTTAGCAGGAGAGCTTGGCAAGGTGGGGGAGCAGCCAAGAGAAGGCAGGACAGCTTGGGGGAACTAAACAGGACACCTGGGAAGAAGCAGGAGGGAGTGCAGGAAGGGGAGGTCAGGTGGTGAGGGCCCTGCAGGCAAGCAGGGGAGCTGGGGCTGGGGGGCACAGTGCCCACCGCAGCCTGGGCTGAGTAGTTAAGGGGCTCCTGGGAGTGGTCCAGGCAACAATGAAGTTCTAAACAGGTGGCATTGAGAGCATGGGTGGCTGCAGCTGTGAAGGAAGGCCCAGAATAAGCTCTACTGCTGTGAGCAGAGCGTCTATTCCCAGCAAGGGGGCAGCCAAGCACAGCATGGCTTGCAGTGGAATACTGTGTAGCAATGGGAGCAAACGCATAGGCACTCCTAAGAGAAGAGCAAAAAGAAGAAAGAAGAGGAAGAGGAATAAATAGTGTCTGAGAGTGTGTGCAGAGGTTGTATGTCACAGGCCTATAAACATAGGGTCTTTAATCTCACAATTGACTTAATTTCAAGTTTTGTTTATTTTTATTTAAAAGGCAGATTTAGGGAGAGACAGAGAAAAAACTTCCATCTGCTGGTTCACTCCCCCAATGATATGATGGCCACGATGGCTGGAACTGAGCCTATCCAGAGCCGGGAGCCTCTTCTGGGTCTCTTAGGCAGGTGCAGGGGCACAAGACTTGGGCCATCCTCTGCTGTTCTCCCAGCTCAAGAGCAGGCAGCTGGATCAGAAAGGGAACAATTGGGATATGAAGCAGTGTACATATGGGATTCTGGGGTGTGAAGGTTGGAGGATTAGCCAGTTGAGCTACAGTGCCGAGCCCAAAATTAATTTACTTGAAAGGCAGAGAGAGGAGAATCAAAGACAGATCTTCCATCTGCTGGTTCGCTCCCCAAAAGGCTGCAGCACCCAGGGCTGGACCAGGACGAAACCTTGTGTGTAACTAGGGCTCCAGTACTTGGATCATCCACTGCCACCTTCCCAGGCACATGGGCAGGGAGCTTAGTCAGCTGCACCATACAACAATGGCCTCAGACTTCACCATCCTTTTGGTCCCCAAATAAACTTACCTTTGAACTCCATTTTCCCAGGAGTTCTTGGAAGCACAATTGTACGCATAGCATCTAAAGAACACATCAGAATGGCGAAGACCATGGCCACCTGTCAGAGGCAGCGGGCATGTGGTGAGGAGGGGCTGCCCAGGAGGCATCAGGCACGTGTTGTGGGCATGCAGGTTCATCCTGCTGTTCTTTGTGTTGTGGGCTTGCCCCGGATGCTTCACGAACACAAGGAAAATCCTGAGACTTTCAGGTTCCCCCAACTACAGCCAGGGCAAAGGCGAGGATGAAATATTAACCCCAGGCTTGAAGGGGGCATCAGCTGTCCCTGTAGAGAAGGTGGAGAGAAAGACACTGGTGACCCATCTGGTCCCCAGAGGTGTGACCATGGAGGCTGGCGGAGGTGGTCAGGGGGTGAGTAGGAAGGAGAACTAGGAGGACAGCGGCCAAGGCAAAGGCAGGTAGGCCTGGGAGACAACCCTGTGGGTACAGCAGCTGCGGGCTTCTGACCTCCTGGGCCTGAGTGATGTCGAAGAAGCAGGAAGGAAGAAGAAGGGTGGCTCAGGAGTTGGGGTGTGGGGAGAGAGTGGAGGGGAGAGCTGTCTCCATGAGTTCAGCCCTAGAGCAGGGGCAGAGGTTGGTGCTATTGAAGTGCCCCCTGTGGTGATGTCATGTACGTTCCAGAAGCATGAGACTTAGGAGTGTGTGTGAACCAGCCCCTCCTGCAGCAGACAGAACAGAGTGCTCGCTACTCAGCAGCTAACTCCATCCAAGGTACTCAGAAAGAGGGTTGGGGACCCCCTCCGCTAGGAGGACCGGGACACAGCCATGGGACTCGGGGTTGGCAGCGGCGAAGAAGGAAGGGTTGGGAATTGCAAGCAGAAGCACAGGCCTGGGCCTGGACCTTCAGACCAGGGCAGGGGCTGGGGGAGACTATAAGAACAAGATGGGGGCTGGTGGGGAGCAGTTTCAACATGCAAACCACAGCATGAAGGAGCTGGAGATGCTCCAGGGGGTTGGAAGGCCAGATACCAGGAGAGAGGACAGGCTGGTGGACGTTAGCACAAGGAAGCTGCTCCTAAGACATCAGCCCAGGAGGCCGGCCCACCTCCCGCACCCCTCCCCTCTGCACCTGCCACCCCCACTGGGCTGCTTCCCCATCCGCACACATTTCTCTCCATCCACTTCCTTCTCTCTTGCTTCCTGCTTCCCAAAGAACACAAGGTTGTGATTGGCTATCCCAGACCCCCTCTCCCACCATCCACTGTGGTCTCTGGCTGTCCAACCATCACACCTCGGCCTCACCCAGGTCTAGCTTGGCTTCCTGATTTTGCTGCCACACCAACAAACCATCCCAAATGTGCCCGTGGAGCATATAATCTACCAATCTAACAGCATCTCTTGCACGTCCAGGCTGGCGAAGGGTGCAGTGGGGGGGTGGTCCTGAAAGCAGTAGGTTGGCACAGGCCCTGCCCCCTAGGGCTGAGAATGGTTCAGGACTGAGAGCATCGATGGGTGAAGGAGTGAAGAAACTAGCCAAGGGATAGCCACGTGCAGAACACACTCCACTTCCTGTGCGCTCCAAGTACTCTTCAATATAGCGAAGCTGCTTCTTATGAGCCTTCAGGGAGTTCAATTATTCAAAAGGCCTCCTGCAGAAATGATTATTAATATGGTGCAGTGAAGGCAGAAATGGAGAAAAGAATAGAAATAGAAAACTAATGAGGTTGGGGCAGGTGCGCAGCCTGCCAGGCAGATAAGATACTGGTTAAGAAGTCTGTGTCCCACACTGGATTCCCTGTGTTCAGTTCCCAGATCTGGCTCCTAACTGTGACCTCCCGGGAGGTGACAGCGATGGCTCAAGAAGCTGAGCCCCTGCCGTCCATGGGAGAGACCCCCATGGAACACCAGGCTCCTAGCTTTGACACCTGTTGCAGGCATTTGAAGAGTGGACCACCCAGCAGATGACAGCTCTGCTGTTCACTCACCCTCAAATAAATAATCAACCTGTGAAGAGTCGCTGAGGGCAGAACAGGCGGGTGAAGACCTCCAGGCCAGCGTGCTCATCTCAGCCCTGACCAGCAGGGGTGAGGCGAGTCCAGTGCAGGCAGCTGGAGCCGGGCTATGGAAAGGCGCCTGCCCAACTCAGCAATGTGGACTTTTCATTCTAGAGGAAATGAAATACTTTTTAAAGATTGATTTATTTTTGCAAGCGTTACAGAGATGGACAGACACAGATATATTCCACTCATTGGTTCACTCCCCAAATGGCCACGATGGCCAGAGCTGGGCGGATCTGAAACCGTGAACCAGGAGCTTTTTCTGGGTCTCCCACAGGAGTACGGGACCTCAAACTGGAGCCATCCTCTCCTGCTTTCCTAAGCACATGAATAGGAGCTGGGTGGGAAGTGGGGCAGCAGGAACTTGAACTGGTGACCACATAAGATGCCAGCTATCACAGGTGGCAGCTTTACCCACAGCAGCACAGCACCAATTCTCAAATAAAATATTTTTGAGTCGGGAAAAACCTGATGGCAGCATTGTCCTTGGCAACAGAAATATTGAGGACATGAGGAAGGAAAGCTCAGAGCTCAGAAACTGTACATTGAGTCAGGCCAGCTCTGGGTGGCAGCCGAGAGCAGAGGGGAGGAGAACTATACACGGTAAGGCGAGGAGCAGAACACACTGACTAGCGCTGCACAAACAGGAGCCAAGAAACAAGGCACCAAGGGACCCTACGGCTTTAAATCCCGGCAAGCAGAGGGGGGCGGAAGTCACGGGCAGCTGTGGGGTTATATGGAGAAGGAGCTTATTTTGTGGTGGAACATGAGAGGATTGGCCTGGGTCACATTGAGCTTGAGGTGACAACAGAGAACCCAATTGGAGCAACTTCTAATTAAAGATGGTGGCTTGAGCTCACTGCCTCCTTCAGTTCCGCTGAGCTGCAATGGAGGGAGCTTTACTTGTCCACAAGCAGAACCCAACAGCTGACTAAAGCAGCGAGTTTCAGAAGCTCGAGAGGGGCTGAGCCTGGAACTGGGTCCTGGCCCAACAGTGAGGAGAGCCGAGAGGTGTGTGGGGGATGGGGGCACAGGTGCATCTGTAGCAAGGAAGAAGATGCACACTCCTGTGTGGGACTGTGACTGTGGTTGCATGTTGGCACTCCTCGACCCAAACCCAGGACAGTGCCACAGCAAGGGCTCCCCAGCGTGAACTGTGCACGTGGGTGACAATAATGTGTTCTTTAGGATGCCAGATCAGCTACTGTCACAAACGTGCCACTCAGGTCTGGGGCAGGTAGTGGACACTGGAGAGAGGGCAGGGGCTACGTGCGAGCTGTCTCTGCTTCCTGTCAGTTTCACCTAAAGCTCCTTGAAAAACCCAAAGTCCAGTCTGCAAAAAGAAGAGTGAGGCACACAAGTGGAGGTCAGCTGAAGCAGCCTTCCCCACTATGCCCGGTCAGGCTCTGCCCCACTTCCTCCCACCCCTGCTGACCCCGCCACTAGCCCACCTGGTGACAAGAGGTGGCCATGCTGGAGAAGTGAGCAGAGGGTCCTGGGCTGCAAGGGTTGGACACAGTGGAGGGGACTGAGCACCAGTGCTGGCAGGGGTTCCCAGAGGCTGGCCCTGCGGACTCAGAGCTGTTAGAGTCATGCTCTTGCATGAAAATCCAAGGAGCCTGCCATCCTCTCCTGGAAACCCCGCCCCAGGCTGCTGCAGCATGGGTTTTCTGACTTACACACACACACAGAGGTGAGGCTCCCCAGACAGATAAGGAAAGCAAGAAAAGCAGGGATGGTGGCAGGCATGGAGGCCCAGCAGGTGAAGCTGCCACCTGGACACCGCATCACGACAGCATGATGAGGCCCACCTCCACATCTAACCCAGCTTCCTGCTGAAGCACACACACTGGGCAGCCGGGAGGTCGGGGGAGAGGAGACCAAGTCCTGGAGATCTCACTGGAGCTCCCGACTCCTGGCTCAAGCACTGCTGCAGAGGGCATTTGGGACAGCAAACCAGCAAATGGAAGACCTGTGTCACTCTGCCTTTCAAACAAAATGAAAAATAAATAAAGCAAGCTGGAACAAAAACTGCCATATCTCCCGCACCTCCCCCCACCTCGAGACCAAAACCAACAATAATAAGCAACTTGGAGGATACCACTTCAAAAGTGTGATCCTGCCTGCCTGAAACAAGTGCTGTACCAGTGAGCGTCCTGAGGACAGAGTGAGAGCTCAGAAAATTAAAAAAATAAGAGGGTAGAAAGAAGGAAAATAGGGCCCGGCATGCTGGCCTAGTGACTGGGGTCCTCGCCTTGCATGTGCCCGGATCCCATATGGGCACCAGTTCTAATCCTGGCAGTCCTGCTTCCCATCCAGCTCCCTGCTTGTGGCCTGGGAAGGCAGTCGAGGACGGCCCAAAGCCTTGGGACCCTGCACCCGCGTGGGAGACATGGAAGAAGCTCTGGGCTCCTGGCTTCGGATTGGCTCAGCTCTGGCTGTGGTGGCTGCTTGGGGAGTGAATCAACAGACACAAGATCTTCCTCTCTGTATATCCGATTTTGCAATAAAAATAAATGTAATTAATGTATAAATTAATTCAAAAAATGCAATAAAATATTTAAATAAATAAATAATCTTAAAAATAGATAAATAACTAAATAAATGTAAAAAAAAGAAGAAGGAGAACAAAGGCAGGAGAGACTGGATATGAAGACAGCAGAAACAGCTGATAGAGCAAAACAGAAAAGACAACAGAATCCAGGACCCCCTACCTGCTCATGGGAGATCCAGAGAGAGAAGCAGAGAGACCAGGGCACAGAAACCCTCCAGCAGTAAGTCAAGGCAGGAGTTATCTGAGGAAAGGAGCCCAAGAATATATGTAGGGGCATGCTCACTCCCCAGAACACACTCTCCGACCCTGTAGACAGTAGGGGTTTCTGTGGAGTGCCAACAAGGAAGCTAAGCCACCTGCAGGGATGCGGGCTCAGCCCTGCTGTGGAATGTGGCGAGCGCCCATGCTGGCTTTGAGGTGGAGGGCAGAAGATTCCCAGCCGGTCACACTGCTCATTAAGAGCAGCGCCCAGGCATGTAGGGACCTGCGCTGTATGTAGCTCCTCGCGCTGTATGCAGCTCCGGCTCAGCATTTCCCACCACCAGCAAGATGAGCGCGAAGAGGTCAGGGCAAGAAAGAGGTGAGGGGTGCGCCGTCCCAGGGTCAGGAGCCTTGGGACCTGATCAGACCGTGGAGGACCCGACTGTTTCCAAAGGACAGAATGTACAGAACACCTGACATCTGAATGCAGGGTGGAAGAGTGTGTTCCAGAGAGCAAGCGTGCTCCTACATATACTCTTGGGCTCATTTCCTGGGGTAATTTGGCAATTTGGAGACGTTCTTGACTTACTGCCCCACTGGGCAAGACCCAAGATAGTGGCTTTTTGCGTGTGTGTCTGTTGCTTACTTGTTGGTTAAATATTTATTTGAAAGGTAGAGTGATGGAGGTGGGAAGGAGAAATCTTCCACCTACTGGTTCACTTCCCAAACCATTGCAATGTCTGGGAATGGTCCACAGTGAAGCCTGGAATTCCATCTGGATCTCCCACATGAGTGTCAGGGGAGCAAATACTTGGGCCATCTTCCACTGCTTTCCCAGGTACATGGATGAGACACAGAGCAGCAAGGACTGTAACTGGATCTCCCACATGGGATGCCAGCAACTCAAGCAACAGCTTAATCCACTCTGCCACAATTCCAGCCCCCAAGATTGGAGAGATGAATTTAATAGGAAGGTATTTCAAAAGATTGGTTTAAAAAAAAGAATCTGAAGATGTTTATTTTGGTGCAAAAACTTTTGAAATACATGTGTAGCTTTTTCAGAACAAATTTTTAAAGTTTTTTTTTAAAGATGTATTTTTTTTTATTATTGCAAAATCAGATATACAGAGAGGAGGAGAGACAGAGAGGAAGATCTTCCATCCGATGGTTCACTCCCCAAGTGGCCACAACAGCCAGAGCTGAGTCAATGCGAAGCCAGGAGCCCAGAGCTTCTTCCATGTCTCCCTCACGGGTGCAGGGTCCCAAGGCTTTGGGCTGTCCTCAGCTGCTTTCCCAAGCCACAAGCAGGGAGTTGGATGGGAAGCAGGACTGCCAGGATTAGAACCGGCACCTATATGGGATCCGGGCACATGCAAGGCGAAGACTTTAGCCACTAGGCTACTACACTATGCCCATATTTTACTTTTTTTAAAAGGATGTTTTTATTTATTTGAAAGGCAGAGTTACACAAAGAAAGATATATCTTCAATCTGCTGGTTCATTCTCCCAAGTAGTAGCAATGACTTGAGCCTCAGCAGTTTAAAGCTATGAGCCCAGAGCTTCTTCCAGGTCTGCCATGTGGGTACAGGGACTCAAACACTAGAACTATCTTCTACTGCTTTCCTAGAGATATTAGCAGAGAGCTGGATCAGAAGTGAAGCAACCAGGATTCCAGCGGGTGCCCATGGAGGATGCCAGCGTTGCAGGTGGCAGCTTTACCCACTACTGCATAATGTCGGTCCTCATAATAAACATTTTCTATGAACTTGCTGAAAACTTTTCATATATAAAAAGAAAATTAGTCAAGTGAAAAAATGTGGGCCTGGCACAGTAGCCTAGTGGCTGAGGTCCTTGCCTAACACACACCGGGATCCCATAAGGGGAACCGGTTCTAATCCTGGTGGCCCTGCTTCCCATCAAGCTCCCTGCTTGTGGCCTGGGAAAGCAGTGAGGATGATCCAAGGCCTTGAGACCTTGCACCTGCATAGGAAAAAGCTCCTGGCTGCTGGCTTTGGATTGGCTCAGCTCTGGCCATTGCAACCACTTGGGGATGAATCAACAGAGGGAAGATCTTCCTTTCTGTCTTTCTTTCTCTCTGCATTTCTGATTTTCCAATACAAATAAATAAAATCTTTTTTAAAATGTAATTAACTCTAGGGAGAAAACAGGTAGAAAGAAATGTAATAACAGGTCCAGCACAATAGGTCAGTTGGCTAATCCTCTGCCTGCAAGCGCCAGCGTCCCATATGAACACTACTGGTTCATGCGTGTCCTGATTGCTCCACTTCCATCCAACTGCCTGCTTGTGGCCTGGGAAGGCAGTAGAGGACGGCCCAAAGCCTTGGGACCCTGTACCTACATAGGAGACCCATAGGAGCTCCTGGCTCCTGGCTCCTGGTTTTGGATCAGGTCAGCTCTGGCCATTGTGGCCACTTGAGGAGTGAATTAGCAGACAGAAAATCTTTCTGTCTGTCTCTCCTCTTTGTTAACTCCGTCTTTCCAAAGTAAAGAAACAAACAAGCACACAGAAGTGTCATAACAGTATGTGGTTTAGCTGTAAATAGCATATAGCCTTGACAGTGAGAACACTGCCACCCCAAGGAACAGGCAGCCGCTTTGGCAAAGGAGGGCGACACAAAAGGTTTCCTGGGGAGAGCCAGGAGGGAGCATTTCACCCACACCTCACAGAATGAGAACTTAACTGACACTTCACTGAAACAAACAGATGTAGCAAGGTGGCTGCCATACTCAAAGTCTAAAGAATTCTATAGAACCGGGTGTTGCAGCCTGGGAAGCAGAAAGGAATGGCCAGGCAGGGAGTAGGGGGTAAAGACAGGAGACCCCTGCTTCCCTAACAAGCTGGGTGCGGGCAGCTAGCGCCTCCAGCTGCAGCCGGCAGGCCTCTGTTCCCCACGCACCTGTTCACCTGGCTGCTGGGAGGTGAATTTCCCCAGGACAAGGAGCAGGCCCCATTCATCTCGCTGCCTCAGCACCTAGCCCTGTCAGCCAGCTGGCTCTCCATGTGTGTGAGGTGAGTCATGTGTGGGTTCAAGCTGGGAGAGAACTCTCCATTTTACAGGTTGGCACACTGAGGCCTACAGAGAAGAAACATGTCCCCTGGGGTTCAGCTGGGGAGTGGCAGGGCTACAGTGTCCTCTGGATTCTCTTCCCAGAACTTCCACAGTGAGCAGGGGCTGCCCCTGAGCTGCAGGGGTGGGCAGAGCTATGGAGGGGAGAAGATTTAGCGAGCGAAGATGGAGGAGACAAGCAGGGAAGGAGAGATGTGAGAGTGGGCATGGCTCCTCCCACTAGGATGGGGGAACAGCAATGGCAATCTCCATCAGAGGAGATGCCACCCCAACCCGGGACCCGCCAAGGGGGCAGCTTCCACGGAGGCCCCCTTGGAGCTAAAGCAGACACTGCTCTCCTTTAGGCCGGCAGCCCAGGGATCAGGAAGCCCGCCTTGGCTGTTGCTGCCAGCTCTGCCTCCCCTCCACTCTGCCCCCAGCCAGGAAACCACAGAGGGCCATGGTTCCTTCCCAAAGAGCAAAAGCAGCCAAGAAGAGCAGGAGACGGCCTCTGCTCCATTTCCGCCTTCCAGGCGCCTCTGAGCAAGTGGGCCCAAGCGTAAGACTTGCTCCTACCCAGCTCCCTGTCTCAAGTGAGCTCAGAGAAACCGAAGAATCTACACTTGACAGAGTCCCGCACGCACGCCCTCCACTGTCCCCCTCCCATCCTTCTCTGGTGATACCACAGGAGTGTCATGCAGGATATGGGAGCACGACACAGACAGAACAGGTGATGCTGCCCCTGAAGGGAGCCTGATGACCCCAGCCCCACCTGGCCCAGCTCAGGGACTGCCACTGCCTGCAGTTATGTGACGGCCACTGGGCTGCAGGAAGCTGGTCACACGTGGCCACATGATGCCAGGTGTGTCTTAGGTGGGGTCGGAGAGGGAGGATCAGGGACAGGAGACTTCTCAGGTCTGCTTCTGTCGTAGCTACTGGCCAATAACCCCTGTTTCCCAAAAACTCAGGGTTAACCCTTGATACAAAACCTGGTCTTTAGGCCAGTGCTGTGGCATAGTGGGCTAAACCACCACCTGCAATGCCAGTAACCTATGAGGGCACTGGTTTGAGTCCTGGCTCTGCCACTTCAGTCCCAGATCCCTGCCAATACACTTACAAAAGCAGTGGAACATAGCCCTGGTGCTTGGGCCCCTGTTCCTACATGGGAGACCCAGAAGACGCTCCAGGCTCCTGGCTTTAGCCAGGCTCAGCCCTGATAGCTGCAGCCATTCAGGGAGTGAACCAACAGCTAGAAGAGCTCTTTCTCCTTTTATCTTTGTAACTCTAGCTTTCCAATCAATAGAAAAATATTACAACACAAAAACAAACCCTGTCTTCCCCTTCCCCCCGAAGCCAACCTATGTCTGCCCTCCCTGCCCTCATGCTGGCTCCAAAACAGTTGCATACAGAAAGACAAGTAGCAAAGAGAACAGTGTTGGCTCAGGGCAGCCGAACTCTGGCTCGGAGTCTGGGAGCGCCTGGCAGGCACAGGCTCCAGCCAGAGCGGAGCTTGCTTCACCGCCTCTGAATTGGCGTGTAGTGCCACAAGTGATTCGGGCTCCCCTCCTGAGGGTGCTGGGGAGCTGGCTGAGGTAAAGGGAGGCAGAACCCAGGGCCTTCCTGGCTCCAGCTGCAAGCTCTCCTCTCCCCGCCCCCCCCCCCCCCGCATCTCCTTGGACAGTCTGCTGTCCGCAGAGGAAAAGCCTGTGCATACAGTCGTCCCCCCACTCCCACAGCTGTACACCCCATAACATGTGCTCCTTTCCTCTCACCCACCCTGTTCCGCACAAAATTCCACTTCAGGCGCAAGTCCTGTGGCGTCTCCCTAAGTCTCTTCCAGAATCTTGTCCGTGCTGTTCTCTTGTCAAACACCCTGTCTACTCGCTCCTGGGTGAAATCCTGGCATATCACCCAGCAGGCACTCCCCATCTTCCACGTAACCCAGAGCAAGAAAGTCAAGAGAGCCTCCCCAAATCTAGATCTGGATTGTTGAAGTTACAAACGAAGCCAACAGATGACTTCACAGCACATGCTCCAGTTTCCTGTCTGACACATGTGCCTTCTCACGAATCCAGCACAATGCACAGAAATGTGTGTGTGTGTGTATATATATATATATGTGTGTGTGTGTGTGTGTTTATTGGAAAGGCAGATTTATACAGAGGAACAGAGATGGAGAGAAGGTCTTTCATCTGTTGATTCATGCCCCAAAATGACCACAGCAGCTTGAGCTGAGCTAATCCAAAGCTAGGAGCTTCTTCCAGGTCTTCCATGCAGGTACAGGGTCCCAAGGACTTGGATAATCCTTTGCTGCCTTCCCAGACCTTAAGCAGGGAGCTGGATGGGAAGTGGAGCAGCCAGGACATGAACTGGCACCCATATGGGATGCCAGCAGCACAAAAGGCATTAGCCTGCTGCGCCACAGCACTGGCCCCAAAGAACTGTCTTTTTCATTTGAGTAAGGACAAGAAACAAAGAGAGAGAGGGAGAGAGAGAGAGCGCGCGCTCCCATAGGCTGATTCACTCCCCCAAAGCCCACTATGACTGGAGCTGGGTTGGGCCAAAGTTGGGAGCTGGAAGCTCCCCCCAGGTCTCCCCCCGACACTGGCCAGTACCATTTGCGCCATTACCGTCACTTCCACATACACAGGGAACGAGAAACAGGAGCTGCCGCCGGACTCAACCCAGTCATTTGAGTGCAGGCATGCCAACCTGCATCATTTTGTTTGTTTGTTTGCTTGTTTTAAATCTATTTGATTTAATTTGAAAGACAGAGAGAGTTAAACACCAATAGGCAGGTAAGGAAAGAATGCACCTGTCTTCCATTCCCCAAATGCTGTGGCCCCAGGGCCAAGCCAGTCTGTAGCTGGAGCCAGGAACTTCATACGAATCTCCCACGTGGGTGGCTAGAGGGGATGAAACTTGAGCTGCCACATGCCACCTCCACTGGAATTGGGGTGAAGCCAGGGTCTGAACCCAGGCACAGGTCCTGTCTGGGATGTGCATATCCGAAGAGATGCCTCACCCATTGCATCAGCTGCTGACCCCCAACCTGCAGTTGGACCACCAAAATGTCTGCCCCAGAACTATGTTTTTTATACGGTTAAAAACAAAAGTGTATGGGCCAGCGCCATGGCATAGCAGGCTGAACCTTTGCCTGTGGTGGTGTCATCCTGTATGGGCACTGAGTTCAGATCCCAGCTGATCTACTTCTGATCCTGCGGCCAAGCAGATGTTAGATCTCTCTCTGTTTCTGTCATTCTCTCTGTACCTCTACCTTTCAAATAAACATAAATAAAAACAACACAAAAAAAGGAGAAATATAAGAACATCGCTGAATTTGATTAACATTGCACACGTTTGGGAGTGCTGTTGAGGGGTGGCGATTTGGGGATGTGTAATTCATGAACTAGTAGAAATAGTCTGTAACATTTCCTTGTATGTGTGTGCTCTTATTTCAGTAAAATCACCAATTATTTTTTATTATTTATTATTTGTGTTAATTTGAAAGATGGAGTGGCAGGGAGATGGAGAGGAAGAAATCTTCCATCTGCTAGTTCACTCTCCAAATGGCCACAATGACCAAAGCTGAGCCAGTCCAGAGCCAGGAGCTAGGAACATCTTCCAGGTATCCCATGTGGGAGCAGGGGCCTAAGGGGAGTAGCCAGGACCCGAACAGGGATGTCAGCACTGCAGGCTGAGGTTTAACTTGCTATACCTTGGCTCCAGGCACCTCTTGTATTGTTTGTAAATGTTTTTTGTCTGATTGGGGAATTCTCCTTCTATTCCTAATTTTCTGAATTTTTTAAAGATTTATTTATTTTCATTACAAAGTCAGATATATGGAGAGGAAGAGAGAAAGAGAGGAAGATCTTCCGTCCGATGATTCACTCCCTAAGTGGCTGCAATGGCCGGTGCTGTGCCGATCCGGAGACAGGAGCCAGGACCCTCCTCCAGGTCTCCCACACCGGTGCAGGATCCCAAGGCATTTGGACCATCCTCGACTGCTTTCCCAGGCCACAAGCAGGGAGCTGGATGGGAAGTGGAGCTGCCGGGATTAGAACTGGCACCCATATAGGATCCAGGCGTGTTCAAGGCAAGGACTTTAGCCACTAGGCCACGCCGTCGGGGCCCTAATTTTCTGAATTTTTATCAGAGATGGATATTGGATTTTTCAAGTTTTTTTATCTATTCATGAGATTACATGATATCCATTTATTTAGCTTATTAATACAGTTAATTAAATTGATTGCTTTTCAAACACTGAATCAACTCTGCCTTCCCGTGACAGACAAGAGAGAGAGGAGAGCAGAACTATGCGCTGGTTCATTCACCAAACGGCTGCAATAGCTGAGGCCAGGCCAGGCCAAAGCCAGGTCTCCCCGGGGCTGCAGGGGCCCAGGTACTGGACTCACTTCCACTCCCTTCCCAGGTACATTAGCTGGGTGAGATACAGGGCAACTGAGCCTTGCATGTGGGTGGCCAGTGTTGTGGTCGGTGGTTTATCCTGCTGAGCCATCACACCAACCCCTGTTCTATCTTTCTTTTTTTTTTAAGATTTATTTTTTTATTATTTTTTTAAGATTTGTTTTTAATTTTTTTAATTGGAAAGTCAGATTTACAGAGAGAAGGAAAGACAGAGAGAAAGATCTTCTGTTCGCTGGTTCACTCTCCAAGTGACTGTAATGGTCAGAACTGATCCGATCCAAAGCCAGGAGCCTCTTCTGGGTCTCCTACATGGGTGCAGGGTCCCAAGGCTTTGGGCCGTCCTCCACTGCTTTCCCAGGCCACAAGCAGGGAGCTGGAAGGGAAGTGGAGCTGCCGGGATATGAACCAGCGCCCATATGGGATCCCAGCACATGCAAGGCAAGGACTTTAGCCACTAAGTTACTGCACCAGGCCCGATTTATTTATTTTTATTTGAAAAGCAGATTTACAGAGGGAGAGACAGAGATCTTCAGCTGCTGGTTCTCTCCCAAAGGCTGCAACGACCTGTCCAAAGCCAAGAGTCTGGAGCTTCTTCCGTGTCTCCTATATGGGCACAGCAGCCCAAACACCTGGGTCATCTTTTGTTGATTTCCCAAGCACATTGGCAGGGAGCTGGATCAGAAGTGGAGCAGTTGGGCCCGGTGGCGTGGCCTAGCGGCCAAAGTCCTCACCTTGAACGTTCCAGGATCCCATATGGGCGCCAGTTCTAATCCCAGCGGCTCCACTTCCCATCCAGCTCCCTGCTTGTGGCCTGGGAAAGCAGTCGAGGACGGCCCAAAGCTTTGGGACCCTGCACCCACGTGGGAGACCTGAAAGAGGTTCCAGGTTCCCGGCTTCGGATTGGGCACAGCACTGGTCGTTGTGCTCACTTGGGGAGTGAATAATCAGATGGAAGATCTTCCTCTCTGTCTTTCCTCTCTGTGTATCTGACTTTGTAATAAAAATAAATAAATCTTTATAAAAATTTTTTTTAAAAGTGGAGCAGTCAGGACTCATGCCAGCACCCATATGGGTGCCAGCACCACAGGTGGAGGCATAACTTACTATGCACCAGCACTGGCCCCTGTGTCTGTGTGAGGGTTGTCAACCTCATTTAATTGGATGCTGGGCATCATGTTTTACCTTGTTTAGTTCTGAGTTTGTTCCATTCCCTGAGATGGTGTTGGATTTTGTTTGGACCCACAGTTAACACACTTTGAGGCGTATGTTTCCCTTTGATGCTTGCATTTCAGATTTATGAAGCCAGATGGAGAGAAGCTATTATTCTAAGATTCTTCTAAGACAATACCTTCTGAGATTGCACAGATATTCCGAGCATTACAAACTTTATCCACTCTGCCTGTGGGGACTGCAGATTAAGCCAAGTCCATGTCAGCTGCAGGCAATGCTCAGCCTGCGGGGGCTCTGCACGCAGTCTTGGATTGCAGGAGTGTGCACACCAGGATGGGCCTGAGTGTCACAGGGACACCTCTGCAGATCTGCGGATACACCCTGCACTCCCTGCTCCCCGCGGACTGCTCTGCAAGTTCTAACCACCCAGCTGCTTGAACTCAATGTCTTCTCAATCCAGGAGGCACCAGAGAGCTGGGTTCAGATTCACCACGGCCTGCCCTGAAACCTGGAAAGCGCCTCAGGCAGTGAGCTGGGGTAAAGACAGGTCACCTCATTTGCTTCCGGTTTCTCAGAGACCCTGGTCCTGAGTAGCCCGCATTCAAAGTCTGAGAACCACAATGCAGCACATTGAGCCACCATCTGCAGTGACAGCTTCGCATACAGGCACTGGTTTGAGTCCTGGCAGCTGCACTCCCAGTCTAGCTCCCCGATGGTTGTCGCAAACACCGAGCCGGGTTACTCCAACAAACGCCACGAGTCAAGAGAATGAATGCTTGCCATCAAGCGTTTATTCAAGCGAGCACACACCAAACAGTACGGGGGAAGCCACCAAGACTTCAGCCTCGTGGGAGCCTGCTGGGCCCTGGGCTCCGGTCTTGTGGGAGCCTGCTGGCGTCAGCGACTGGAACCAAGGCATGGGTTTATATACAATTCAGTGGGTCAAGCAAGCAGCTGTTACAACGTTTTAATTGGTTATTACATGTTATCTATCAGCAACACTTGCTTTCTCTTAGTTCTGAGAAGCACGTTTTTTTATCAAGACACATTTTCTTCTTCTTTTATCATTTTTACCATAACTTGTTTTTTATGACATGGTTATGTACATTAGAGCTTCTTAACAGGAGTGATAAGAGAGAGCTTATGTACATTGGGGTTTCTTGACAGGAGTGGTAGGAGAGGTGGCCCCATTTCACCAGTCGTTTAGGAAGATAGAGTCACCTCTGTCCAAAAACTCCAACATACACACTATATCTATTATTAAGTCACAGCATAATTTACATAAAAGATCTATTATTACAGCTATTTCTGGGTCATCAATCTCAGATAAAAGTGTAGTAATATTAAGGATATAATTAAGATTATTGATAATATTACTACCCATACCTTCCATAGATTCCTTTTTATCTATACCCATTTAAGTATGTATTGATGGAGCAGTATAGATGCAGATGGGAGTAAATAAACACTTATAACCAGACTGTTCCTATCAGTGATGTACCTGGAAAAGCAGCAGACCACGGCCCAAGTGCTTGGGCCCCTGCACCCAGGTGGGAGACCAAGATGGAGTTCTAGGTTCCTAGCTTCAACCTTTGTTACTCACATAAATAAATTCTTAACAAACAAATAAATAAATAAGAAAGAAGGAAGATCAGTTTCACTATCTAGTGGTCCCTCTGCCCCCTGCCTAAGGGCAGTGCTAGCCAGATGTGATCCTTTAAATGGGTCACAAACGCTGCCTCTGCCTGTTTCCCTTAGTGTCAAGTGTCAAGGCCATAACAGATGCTGCGGGAAATGACTGGGAAAGTACATGGTAGGCGGGGCGCCAGCATTGGATGAAGTGATCTTGCCAGGGTGGCCATTGAGACACCCCCCCACCCCACCCTGGCGCAGTAGCTTAACGGTTAAAGTCCTTGCCTTGCACATGCTGGGATGCCATGTGGGTGCCAGTTCTAATCCTGGCGGCCCCGCTTCCCATCCAGCTCCCTGCTTGTGGCCTGGGAAAGCAGTAGAGCATGGCCCAAAAACCTGGGGACCCTGCACCTGCGTGGGAGACCCAGAAGAGGCTCCTGGCTTCCTTGCCCCTTTTCTTCCTTGGTTTTTCATTCTTTATTATTCCCACAGACTTTTTTTTTTTCCAGACTAAAACATCTTCTTGTCTAGGCCCTTCTATTTTTTCTTTGTAATATTTATTTATTTGGGCCAGACATAGTAGCCTAGTGTCTAAATCCTCACCTTGCTTGTGCCAGGATCCCACATGGGTACCAGTTTGTGTCCAGGCTGCTCCGCTTCCCATCCAGCTCCCTGCTTGTGGCCTGGGGAAGCAGTTAAGGAGGTCTAAAGCCTTGGGACCTTGCACATGCATGGGATACCCGAAAGAAGCTCCTGGCTCCTGGCTTTGGATCAGCTCAGCTTGGATGGTATATCTTTCTTTTTGTCCTTCTCTTTGTACATCTGCTTTTCCAATAAAAAATAAATAAATCTTAAGATTTAAAAGGCAGATGTACAGAGAGAAGAAACAGCAAGATCTTCCATCTGCAGGTTCACTCCCCAGGCAGCCAAAGCTGAACTGATCTGAAGCCAAGGGCCAGGGACTTCTGTGTCTCCCACAACGGTACAGGGTCCCAAAGCTTTGGATCATCCTCCTTTCATAGGCACATTAGCAGGGAGCCAGATGGGAAGTGGAACAACCAGAACACAAACTTGGCACTTGAAGGGGGAGGATTAGCTAACTGAGCCATTGAAATCAAGCCATCCATGCCTTTCTTAACAGGAAACCTTCCTGCTTCACAATCCCCACCCCGCCTCCCCGCCCAGCCCCAGTGCCTTCATTCTGGGTTTACTTTCCCTGCCTGCTTTCCTGAAGGAGTGCTGTTGTGCCAGCACCTGCTCTGCTCCCACTTCCGCTCCCTCCACTGTACCTGGTCACACCCCAACCCTGCATAGGGGCAGTTGTCTCCCTGAAAGTCCACTTTTATTACTATTTGAGAGGCAAAGAGAGCAAAATCTGTCATCTGCAGGTTCACGCCCCAAATTCCCTCAGTGGCCAGACCAAAACTGGGAGCTAGGAAATCAGTCCAGGTTCCCGTGTGAATAGTAGGAACCCAGCCAGCTGCTTGCATCTCACAGCTTGAGGCAGGACCCAGGCCCAGGCGCTGTTTTATTATTTATTAGGAAGGCAGAGTGACAGAAAGAGACCCTCCATCCACTGGTTCACTCCTCAAATGGCTGTGATAGCCAGAGCTGAGCCCAACTAAAGCAGGCACCTGGAACTCCATCAAGTTCTTGCCTGTGGGTGTAGGGGTCCAAGGACTTGTGCCATCTTCTGTTACTTTCCCAAGCACATTAACAGGGAGCTGGATCAGAAGTGGAATAGTGAGGACTTGAACCAGCACCACGAGGGATGCCGACATGTGATGGCTTAGCCTGTGAATCAAAGTTGACCCACTGGTCATTTTCATCAGCCTCATCCCTTAGCATCACGTCCACTGCCCACTCCTGCCCTCCCCCAGCCCTGGTATTATGCATCTCTTCTTTTCTTCTTTCTTTTCCTTTTCCATCTCCTTCTGCTGTCTTGGTGCCCATGCTTATTATGTCTAACTTGGTCAATCTGGACATGCACCAAGTACCAACCTCCCTGGCAACAGCCCCACCACCAAGCTGATACTTGCATCCACCACACTGGAACGTTCTTGGTGTGCCTGGACTTGGTCTTGGTTTGCTTTTATCCCCCCAGTTTGTTTGCGCCCTGGTGGTGGCAGGCGACTCTGGAACCTGCCCTCAGGCTTGAGGGGCAAGCAGAGCTGCTGTTTGTAGTGGATCTGGGGCCACTGCTGAGCTTGGAATGTGCCCTCTGCTTAACAGGAAGCATGGCCAGCTGGGAGTGTAGTCAGAAAAGGGGTGTGCTGTGAGCCATGCCTGGGATTTCAGGCCCTGCCAAGGCAAGTAGGCCTCTAGCCTCTCGGAGCCTCTTGGCTCTCTCACCGCCTTTCCCATCTCCATCCCTGACCCATCTGTCTTTTCCTCCCATGCCCTCCACACTCTCCCTCCTTTGTTCCATAGTCTGAGGGCACTGCCTGAACCGTGAAATGGTCCCACCAGTCCCCTCTCTTCCTGGGGAGCCACAGTGTCACCTTGGTTCACCTAGGACAGAGCTGGTACCTGCTGGGTGCTCACTCATTGTCTGCTGAATGACAAGGAGCGGGGATGAGTACATCTCACTCAGCGTTCCCACATCTGAACACAGGTAGGTTCACATCACAGCAGACAGGAGTGCTGGAATCAGACAGTGGCTACACACCCCAGCTCACCCGGGCCAGGCTGGTGTGATCTGGGCCTCAGGGCATTCCTGTGCAAAGTGGGAATGATGGCAGCACCCACTCCAGAGGGATGCTGTGAGGAGTGTCAGAGCTAAGTCATGGGCCTCTGTCTCCCTTGCTCCGTGCTGTCTGTCCTAGCAGAGCTGTTCTGTCATTCTCTCTGTTTAGTGAGGCCTCCCTGTTCTTCAAGGCCCAACTCAGTCACACCATCTTTCTTTTTATTTAGGATTTATTTATCTGACTTACAGAGAGGAGAAACAGAGAAAGATCTTCTGTGTGCTGGCTCACTCTCCAAATGATCACAACAGCTGGAGCTGAGCCAGTCCAAAGCCGGGAGCTTCTTCCGGGTCTCCCACGTGGGTGCAGGGTCCCAAGACTTTGGGGCCACCCTCTACTGCTTTCCCAGGCCATAAGCAGGGAGCTGGATGGGAAATGGAACAGCCGGGATACAAACTGGCACCCATATGGTATGCCAGCATTTGAAGGTGAAGGATTTAGCCATTGAGCCATTACATCAGCTCCCCCTACCACACCTTCTAGAAGCCTTCTCAGATTCCCACAGCTTAAGTTAAGCAACTGTGCCTGGTTCTACTGTCTCAAGTGAGTGTTGGCACCTCACACTCCCCTGGCAAGTTTGAGCTGTGCCACGGGTCCTTAAAGGAAAATTAATTATTTAATGGCTGCAGTATATTCCAGATCCTCCTATTGTGTTATATTGAAATTAATTTTTTTTTAATTTGAAAGGCAGTTACAGACAGAGGGAGAAAAGACATACACACACAGGTTTTTATCTGCTGGTTTACTCCCCAAATGGTCACAGTGGCCAGGCTAGGCCAGGCCAAAGCAGGAGCCCAGAGTACAGGGTGTAGGGGTCCCACCACTTGAGTCATCTTCCACTGTGTTCCCATAAGCAGGAAGGTGGACAGGAAGTGGAACAGCCAGGATGCAAACTGCCCTGCCCCCAAGCCTAAGCTGCTGCATCATGGTACCAGCCCCGCAGCAGTTTTCATCTGTTGGTTTGTTTGTTTGTTTTGAGGATTGGCTTTCACTTATTTGAAAGTCAGAGTAACAGACTAAAAGGGAGAAACAGAGAGCACTGCTCTGACTCACTGATTCCCTCCCCAAATGAGCACAACAGCTGCGACAGGCCAAAGCCAAGTCAGGATCCTGGAATGCCATCCAGGTCTGCCACATGGCCACAGGGACCCAAGCATGTGAGCCATCCTCTGCTGCTTTCCCAGGCACATTAGCAGGGAGCTGGATGGGAAGTGGAGCAGCCGGAGCTTAAACTGGAGGAATGCCGGGGTCACACGTCACACCTTAACACAGTGCTAGCCCACCAGCAGCCTTCTGATGGATCTAGAAGGGCCACTATTCAGGGCCTGCAAGACAGCAGACACATGTACTCCAACTAAGTTTTTGGCTGCCACAGCACTGTGATTTACTCCGAGGTCACTGCAGCTCGTTAATGACCAGCAAGGAGCTAACCTGGGAGCAAAGGGGCAAAGGACCCTTTTTCTGTCTGTGCTGTAAGTGTGGTGTGGAGAGGAAATGACACCAAGAGTTAAAGGGCTTCCCATGGGGTCTGGCATGGCACCATATCGGCTTAGAAGCAGAGATGGTGGTGTTTGTCACCCACTGAGTGATTTTGGGGGTGCTGGGGTTGGTCGGGAAGAACGGAGTCCACTAGGAAGAAGAGCTGGAGGGTTTGCAGTCTGGAAGAGTCCATCCAGTTTGAGGACTCGGCCTCCACATCCAGCCCCACACTTGTCAGTGTGTACACAGGTCACCCATCGCTGCTGGAGTTACCTGCAGCTTCCAACAATGTGAGCTGATGACCTGACAGCTCAGCCCAGGGGTTCCTGGGGCCCTGCCACCTCGCTTCACCTGTAAAACCAGTGATGGAAGGCCCGTCCTTGGGTTGGTGTTGTGGCACATCGGGTTAAGCTAATTACTGCAAAGCTGCCATCCTATATGAGTGATGGTTCAAGTTCTGGCTACTCCACTTCTGATCTAACACCCTGTTAATGTGACTGGGAAAAGAATGGGGATGGACCAAGTGCTTGGGTCCCTGACACCCATGTGGGAGACCTGAATTAAGTTCCAGGTTCCTGGCTTTGGCCCTGATCTAGGCCCAGCCATTTTGGCCATTTGAGCCAGCAGATGGAAGATGCCTCTCTTTCTCTTTTCTCTTTCTATCTCTCCTTCTCTGTCTCCCTTTCTAACACCGACAAATAAATATTTTAACACATATTTGAAGAACAAAGAGGTCAGTCCTGTGTCTCTGGTCTCTGACCCCTGTCCTGTCATCCTGATGTGTGTGTTCTCTAGTCACCTCCAGGAACATTTTCCTCCCTGTAAGGTTTCTGGGACTGGCTGGCCCACCTGGACAATCCACGGCCGTCTTCCCAGGTCTCATCGGTCTCCTTCCACCGGATGAGTGACTTACTCATCACTTCCGAGAACCTGCCTGGCCTGGGACTGGGGCGCTGTCTTCCAGGCTGCCCTGGGCGTGTTTGGGTGTGGGAACTCTCCACCCTCACCTTTGGACATCGCCCTGGACCATCCTTTCAGAGCTTACCCCCGGGCCACACACGCTGCCCTAGGCGTTTGGCATTCACCTCTGAGGCTGTCCTTCCTCATACCTGCAATCCCAGCCTCCTGGCAAGAAAAGCACAGGCAAATCCTGCCAGAGGGACATCCTACAAAACTCCAGGCTAGCACCCCTCACATCTCTCGGGGTCGTCAACCCCTCACACAGGTCCTGGAAGTTGTCAGGGCTGAGAGAGGAAGCCGGAAGTCATGATGACTGGTCACATGAGGTCCCAGGGCACCCTGGGAAAAAAACTGCGGCAGTACCTAGCAGTAACGGGTTACTGTGGGTTCATTCTTTGGAATTTATGTTAATCATGGAGAATTGACCATGACGCGTCATATCTCTTTGTATTGATTCCCAATTTTTCTGCAAACCTAAATCTGTTCTAAAAAAAAGTCTATTATAACACTAAACACTCAATTTCATAAAACTCTGTAATAAGGCTGTTGCAATTGCTAGAAGTAAACTGGGTCAAAAGGGGGGAGGTCACCCTGTGAATGGCAGGGACGCCATTTGGAGCCGGGTGTTCTGGTTCCAAGTCTGGTTCTTACTAACCATGCTGCTTGCTTCTCTAGCAACTGTGCCATTTCCCCCATTAGCTGGGGGGCTCCCTGAAAACAGAACCTTTCAGAGGAGAGACAGGCCTGGGCTTCTATCCCTTGCAAGCCAAGGGCTCCGCTCTGCCCTTGGGCATATCCAGCAGAGACGCTTGCTACTTTAAGGAATAAACCAGAAAGGGAGCGTTTACCCCAAACCTGGAAGACTTTTGAAAATGTCTGGGAACATTTGGAGTTGTCCTGGCCATGGAGCTCCTGGCACCTGCTGAGGAGAGGCTATGGGTTCCTGATCCACTTGCACAGTGCACATAACAGCCCCACAGATGGGAACAACCCTGCCCCGAACATCAACAGCCAAGGTCAATGCTATTTCTCACCCTAGCTACCATTTTCCTCTTCCGCCTAATTCTATGTGTCTGCCCACATGAAGGAGCTGCAGGCAGACAGTACGGTCCCCTTGAGGATAGCAGCAACTCTGTGGTAGTGCGCTCCACCCTGGGAACTACAGAACTGGGCTCCCTTCTCCCATGTCCCCTCCCCTCCCAGCCCAGGCCTCTGCTGCTAGACTGCCTGACCTTTGACCCTGGCCCTTTTGGTCGTGGAGCCACCAGGACGCCCTATTTCCTGGAGAAGAAGGAAGTCACCAGCCCCGGAGAGGTCACAGCTTAGTCAGCTCTTCTCGGCTTTGGCGCCAAGAGCACAGGGAACATGAAAGAGGCATACACGTCCTGGCTTGCAGCCATGGCAGCCGGGCCTGGGAGGCGTGGCAGGGAGCAGGCAGCTGCCTAGTCAACCCTGACCTCGCCCAGAGAGTACGCAAGGCTCCCAGGCAAGCATGTTCCGGCAGCTGAGCCCTCTGGGCAAGTCGTCACTTTCAAGACCTTGACTTCTTCAGGTGGTAAGAGTGGAGAACATTCTTAATATATTTATTAAGATTTATTGGGCCCAGCGGCGTAGCCTAGTAGCTAAAGTCCTTGCCTTGAATGCCCCGGAATCCCATATGGGCGCCAGTTCTAATCCCGGCAGCTCCACTTCCCATCCAGCTCTCTGCTTGTGGCCTGGGAAAGCAGTCAAGGATGGCCCAAGGCTTTGGGACCCTACATCCATGTGGGAGAGCAGGAGGAGGTTCCTGGCTCCTGGCTTTGGATCGGCGCAGCACCAACTGTTGCGCTCACTTGGGGAGTGAATCATCGGATGGAAGATCTTCCTCTCTGTCTCTCCTCCTCTCTGTATATCTGACTTTGTAATAAAGAAAAATTAATAAATCTTTAAAAAAGATTTATTTATTTTTATTGGAAAGCCGGATATACAGAGAGAAGGAGATACGAGAGAAATCTTCCATTCACTAGTTCACTCCCCAAAGTGGCCACAACAGCCAGATCCAAAGCCAGGAGCTTCCTCCGGGTCTCCCATGTAGATGCAGGGTCCCAAGGCTTTGGGCTGTCCTCAACTGCTTCCCCAGGCCACAGGTAGGGAGTTGGAAGAGAAGTGGAGTAGCAGAGACACAAACTGGTGCCTACATGGGTCCCAGCACATGCAAGGTGAGGACCTCAGCCACTAGGCTACCGTGCCAGGTCCAAATATATATGTATATACATTAATTTGAAAGGCAGAGGCATAGAGGGAGAGACAGAGATCTATCTGCTGGTTGACTCCCCAAATGACTACAAAGCTTGGGGCTGAGCCAGGCAAAAGTCAGGAGCCTAGAATTCCACCTGGGTCTCCCACATGGGTGCAGAAGCTCTCACACTTAGACCATATTCTGCTGCGTTCCCAGGTGCACGTGCAGGGAGCTGGATTGGAAATGAAGCAGCAGACACTCAAACTGACGCCTGTATGGTATGCCAGCACTGTAGGGAACGGCTTATCTCGCCATACCCTCTTAAGTCTTTTCATATCTGTGACATAATTGTTTCCAAGGAATAATCTCAATAGATAACATAGAACTTCATACTAAGAGAAACAGAATGAAAGGGAAGGTATATGCTTCCTTGACATTTAGATTGAATTACATTTCTTTTTTTTTTTTAAAGATTTTATTATTATTGAAAAGTCAGATATACAGAGAGGAGGAGAGACAGAGAGGAAGATCTTCCGTCCGATGATTCACTTCCCAAGTGAGCCGCAACGGGCCGGTGTGCGCCGATCCGAAGCCGGGAACCAGGAACCTCTTCCTGGTTTTCCACGCGGGTGCAGGGTCCCAATGCATTGGGCTGTCCTCAACTGCTTTCCCAGGCCACAAGCAGGGAACTAGATGGGAAGTAGAGCTGCCGGGGTTAGAACCGGCGCCCATATGGGATCCCGGGGTGTTCAAGGCGAGGACTTTAGCCGCTAGGCCATGCCACTGGGCCCTGAATTACATTTTTAAATAAATTTTTAAAATATATTTAATTTTATTTGAAAGGCAGATTTACAGCAAGAGACAGAGAGAATGATCTTTCATCCACTGGCTCATTCCCCAAGTGGTTACAACAGCCGGAGCTGAGCTGATTCGACACCAGGAGCTAGGAGCTTCCTTCAGGTCTCCAACGTAGGCCAGAGATCCAAGGCTTTGGGCTGTCCTCTATTGCTTTCCCAGGCCACAGGAAGGGAGCTGGATGGGAAGTGGAGCAGCTAGGACATGAACCGGCAGCCATATGGGATCCCGGCGCATCAAAGAGGATTTAGTGGCTGAGTCATCATGTTGGGCCCCTAAATAAAAAATTTTAAAGTAGTCCAATGCTTGGGAGGATAAAAAAGGAAAGCGAATCCTCACAGACCCCTGAAATGCCTGGGCGTCTGCGTGAGCTGCTGCAGCAGGCTGGCTCTTTGCCTGGCGGCTCTCAGCTTTCCTCTCTCCCTTCTGTGTTTTGTAGGGGAAGAAGCCTGCAACCCACGTGGCAAACTTCCACGAGGTCCTGCCAAGGCGAGGAAATCTGTGAGAGATGAGAAGGCCTGAGGCAGAAAGAGCTTTCTCCACATGTGTGGAAGTTTCCGAGCCCAGAGAATCACCTCCTTCCCATTCCTCCTTCATCCTTCCAAGACGTGGTACCCAGCTCATTGTGCTAACCTGCCTCTGCTTGAGGTAGTTCAGTTCCCTGATGGGACGCTAACTGATATGGCTAGCAATGTGTGAGGTGACATAATACCACATCACGTAAATAGACATATATTAGTGCTGATGGTCAATTCTTTGAGATTTAAAACACACTTCAATTATTTCTTTGAAAGGCTGAGAGAGAGACGTTTTCTAGTCCCAAAGACCTGCAACAGCTAGGCTCAGGTCAGGCTGACGCCAGTCCATCTGGGGTTCCCAGCAGGTGGCTGTCAGGGGTCCAAGCACTTGAATGACCTGATGCCTCTTAGGGTGCATGTCAGTGGGAAGCTGGATCAGACACAGAGTTTGGAGGTGATGGGCAGCACTGCTGTTTGTGTTGCCCATAGCTTAGCCACTGCTTGTGATGTCAGCATGCTATGCTGGATGGCCAGTTCCAGTCCTGGCTATCCTGTTTCCAATTCCGCTTCCTGCTAACACACTTGGGGAGGCAGCAGGTGACAGCCCAGTGCTTGGGCTCTTGCCCCCAGTGAGGGAGACCAGGCTGGATTTCTTAGCTCTTAGCTTCGATCTGGCCCAGACCTAACTCTTGCAAACATTTGGGGAGTGAACCAGCAGGTGGATGACCTCTCTCTGTCTCTCCCTCTGCTTCTGTCTGTTGCTTTGGCTTCTAAAGAAATAAACAAACTAAATTAATACATTTTTAATAAGCTAACTATTCAGTTAAAAACTAAAAACAAAACAAAACAGAGTAGCCAGGACTTGAACTGACACCCCTGTATGGAATGTGGGTATACCAAATGGCAACTTAACCTGATTTGCCACAATGCTCCCCTCCATGATCAACTTTTAAAAACTGACACAGATAGCAACATAGTGTAGAAGAAGCCAACCTCAGATAGTATTTCATTGCAATATTATTTCAAGTAGCCAAGAGATGGAAATTACCCAACTATCTATCCACACGCAATGAAATATTACCCAGCCGTTCAGACTAACGAAGCCCTGAGATGCCATGGTGTGGATGCGAAGTGAAACAAGTCAGATGCAATGGAACAGGCAGTGGGTTCCACTTGTCTGAAACACCTACACTAGGCAATGCCTGGGTACAGAAAGTGCAACAGAGGTAACCAGAGGATGGGAGGAGCGAGGAGGGAAGTGGGAGTACGGTCAATGGAGTTCTATCCTCTAATAAGGATGTACTGAAGTCTCAGCCTCACCGTCCTTCAGATCACAGCCAGGCTGGGAAACAGGGTCTGTGCAGATGGAACCAGGTTAAGCTGAGGTGCTCCATAGCCAGCCCCAATCCAGTATGACTGATGCCCCCAAATGAGCAGGAAATATGGCCACAAAGGCAGACACATACCGAAGATGGATGGAGACCAGCACGGTGGCATAGTAGACTAATCTTCCGTTTGCAGCACTGGCATCCCAGATGAGCACTGGTTTGAGTCCCAGATTCTCCACTTCCAATCCAGCTTGCTGCTTATGGCCTAGGGAAGCAGTGGAAAATGACCCAGATGCTTAGGCCCCTGCTCCTGTATGGGAGACCTGGAAGAATGTTCCTAACTCCAATCTTTGAACCAATCCAGCTCTGGCCATTGTGGCCATTTGGAGAATGAACCAGCAGTTGGAGAACCTCTTTGTCTCTTCTCTCTGAAAACCTGCCTTTCAAATAAAAATTTTTCTAAAATCTTTTAAAAGAAGAAGATGGAGGATGTGAGAACAGCCACAGGACACATCTCCCAGCCCTAGAGCTTCACAGGTTACTGCTAACAGTGGAGACTGAAAGAGACCAAGCAGGACTCCATCCCAAGCAGCACAGCCTGCCGGCACCCTGACTTCCAACTTCCAGGTCTGGAAACTACAGGACAAGATGATGTTTTTTCTCAGCACTCAGTGCTTGGTACAGCATCATGGCAACCCCGAAAAACTAAAATTGGGAGTTGTTGCTTAATAGTTACAATTTCTATTTGAGGTGATGAAAAGTTTTGCAAATGGAACTATGGACTGCGCAACACTGTGAATATAATTGTTGCCATTGGATTGTACCTAAAGATTGTTGACATGAAAACTCTAGTTACAAATAATATTTTAACACTATTTTAAACAATTAATAATGTAATACACTATATGGCATGTGAATCCTGTCTCAATAAATTTGCTTAAAAAGAAAAAGAAGAAAAGCTCCCACATCCAGCTACCAGTTGGTTGCTCCAATTCTGAACCAACCTCCTACTAACAGCAGAAGATGTGCCTTGAGTTCCTGTCAGTGTTGTTTATAGTACCAAAACAATACTGAGAGGAACTTGAGTTCCTGCCACTCCTGCGGGAGACTGGGAAAAAGTTCCTGCCTACACCGCTTTAGCTGAGTCCAGCCCCTGGCCAGAGGATGTGTGTGTAGGTGTCCCTCTCTTACCTCTGTCTTTCCTAAATAAATAAATCTTTAAAAAGAATTATTTATTGATCTAAAATAAATAAATAAATACAGCTTATATGGAGAGGCAAAAGACCCAGGCTAATCAACACAACACTGAGGGAGAACAAAGCGGAAGGATTTAGACTACCCGATCAAGACCACGACAGTGTGGTGTTAACCCAAGAATAGGCAGACAGACACAGAACAGCACAGAAAGCCCAGATCAGACAGCCAACCTTTGGCAAACATGCAGAGACAGCACAACAGAGTAGCCTTTCTCACTAATGCTGTGCAGCCACAGGCTGTCCACATGCACAGAACCGACTCCGGAGACAGTCCTTCCACCAATCACAGAAAGTCACTCAAAACAGATACCAGCGCCACATGCTAAAGCATAAAGCTCCTAGGAGGTACATAGAGGAAAAATATCTGGATGACCTTGAGTTTGCCACTGACTTTTTATTTGGTTCTCTAAATTATTATTATATTTATTTTTAAAATTTATTAGAAAAATGAAGCACTCAGAGAAAGAAACAGAGTCCACCCATTGGCTCTCTTCTCCCAGATGTCTGCCACGGCTGGCTAGGATTGGGAGGAGGCCAAAGATGGGAGCTGGGAACTCAATCCTGGCCTCCCACATGGATAGCAGGAAACCAGTAACTTTAGCTGCTGCCCAGGGTCTGCATTAGCAGGAAGCTGGAGTCTGGTGCAGGTGCTAGAACTCAGGAACTTTGATGGAGAATATGGACACCTTCACTGGGGCGTGAATCATGAAGCCCAGCACTCACCGTGAGGAAAGCTTTGAAGAAATTACTTCCCCAGAGGCATGGTCCTCAAAAGAAATAACTGATAAACTGGGCTTAAAGTGTAGCACTTATGCTCCTTAAAAGACACTGTCAAGGGCCTGGTGCTGTAGTCTAGCACCCAAAGTCCTCGCCTTGCGTGTGCCAGGATCCCATATGGGTGTTGGTTCTAGTCCTGGCAGCCCCACTTCCCATCCAGCTCCCTGCTTGTGGCATGTGAAGGCAGTTGAGGACGGCCCAGAGCTTTCAGACCATTCACCTGTGTGGGAGACCCGGAGGAGGTTTCTGGCTCCTGGCTTTTGGTCGGCTTAGTTCCAGCCATTGCAGACACGTGGGGAGTGAATCATCAGATGGAGGATCTTCCTCTCTGTCTCTCCTCCTCTCTGTATATCTGACTTTCCAATAAAAATAAATCCTAAAAAAAGACACTGTCAAAAAAGAGACAACAAGACACATACCAAAAGAAAATATTTGCCAAAGACACATCCGATCAAAGACTGTTACCCTCAAATGTGCAAAGAACCCTTAAAACTCAACAATAATAAAAAGAATCACCTGATTTTAAAATGGAGAAAAGACATGAATAAGCACCTCACTAGAGAATATAGGTAAAACAGATAATTAATGCATGAAAGAATGCTGCTAGGGTCATGTATCATGGGGAAAATACGAATGAAAACCACAATGAGACACACCCTGATCACCTGGCAGAAATCCACAACGCTGACAACGCCATGCAGTGGCACCAACCCTCAGTCCCCACAGGTGAGAATGCCAAAGGGTCCAGCTTCTACAGAAGACACCGTGCTGGGTCCTAACAGAACTGGGCACATTCTCTCCCGTAAGCCAACACTGTGCTTCTTGGTAACTACCTAAATAATGGAAAACTGAGGTTCACAAAAACCTCTGCACACTGGTCGATTTATTAAGGTATGGAGGAGTAGATCCTGGTCTATCAGGGCAGTGCGACAGCATGCAGAGCTGAGGGGAATGTTGGGAGGTAGGGGAGGGAGGAGAAGCAGACACAGCACAGAGGGTTTGGGCAGTGAAATCTGAGTGATGCTGTCATGGCAGATCCATGCTGTCATCCATGCGTCAGAAGCCTTGGGGTACACAACACCAAGAGTGAGCGCTACAGAGCAGGCCTTTGGCCTGGCATTTAAAGACACCGCATCTCACGTCAGAATGTCTGGATTCAGCTCCGGTTACGGCCACGGCTACAGCTCCTGCCCGTACTTTTCCACCAGCACAGACACAGGGAGCCAGAGGTGAAGACTCAAATCACTAGGTTCCTTTGACTCATCTGGGAGACCTGGATTGCTTTTCTGAGTCCTGACCCCGGTCTTGGCCCAGCCCTGGCCATCGTAGACCCTTTTGGGTTGAAGTAATAGGTGGGAGTGCTCTCTGTCTATCTGCTCTGTCTGGTTCTCTAATAAATGATAATGATAATGATAATGATAATGATAATGATATGTATATGTATATGTATATGTATATGTATATGTATATGTATATTACAGATAAACCCAGATGTAAGCCATGGACTGGGTGACAGTGATACACCAGAGCAGCAAGGGTATCCTCTGGCGGGAGATGTTGACAGCAGCAGGCAGGGGAACATGGAGACTGTCATTTCCATTCAGATTTGCTTGCAACTTAAAAGTGCATTAAAAGGGCCGGGTGTGGGCCCAGCACGACAGTGTAGAGGCTAAAGTCCTCGCCTTGAACCCACAGGGATCCCATGTGGGCTCCACTTCCCATCCAGCTCCCTGCCTGTAGCCTGGGAAAGCAGTCGAGGATGACCCAAAGCCTTGGGACCCTGCACCCACGTGGGAGACCCGGAAGAGGCTCCTGGCTTTGGATCAGCTCAGCTCTGGCTGTGGTGGCTGCTTGGGGAGTGAACTATCAGACGGAACATCTTCTCTTCTCTTCTCTTCTCTTCTCTTCTCTTCTCTTCTCTTCTCTTCTCTTCTCTTCTCTTCTCTTTTCTTCTCTTCTCTTCTCTCCTCTCCTCTGTAGATCTGCCTTTCCAATAAAAATAAATAAATTAAATAAAAAAAACAAAGAAAGGAAAAGGTCTGGTGTGTTATCATAGCGGTTAAAGTCCTCGCCCTAAGTGCACCGGGATCCCATATGGGCGCCGGTTCTAATCCCAGTGGCCCTACTTTCCATCCAGCTCCCTGCTTGTGGCCTGGGAAAGCAATCAAGGATAGCCCAAGGCTTTGGGACCCTGCACCCACATGGGAGACCTGGAAGAAGCTCCTGGCTCCTAGCTTTGGATTGGCTCAGCTCCAGCGGTTGCAGAGTGAACCCTCAGACAGAAGATCTTCCTCTCTGTCTCTCCTCCTCTCTGTATATCTGCCTTTCCAATAAAATAAATAAATTTTTTAAAAGATTTATTGTATTTATTACAAAGTCAGATATACACAGAAGAGGAGAGACAGAGAGGAAGATCTCTCATCTGATGATTCACTTCCCAAGTAAGCCGCAACAGGCCGGTGCGCGCCGATCTGAAGCCGGGAACCAGGAACCTCTTCTAGGTCTCTCACGCGGGTGCAGGGTCCCAAAGCTTTGGGCTGTCCTCGACTGCTTTCCCAGGCCACAAGCAGGGAACTGGATGGGAAGTGGAGCTGCCGGGATTAGAACCGGCGCCCATATGGGATCCAGGCGTTCAAGGCGAGGACTTTTAGCCGCTAGGCCACGCTACCGGGCCCTAAAATAAATAAATCTTAAAAAAAAATGCATTAAAAATAGAGTCTGTTGGGGGCTGGCACTGTGGCGCAGTGGACTGAGCTGCCACTTTCAATGGTCACGTCCCATATGAGAGTGCCCGGTCTCACCCATCTGGCCATATGGGGAAGTAAATCAGTGGTTGGGAAAATCTCTTCCATCTGCTGGTTCACGACCCCAAATACCTGCAACATCCAGGGTTAGGTCAGGCCAAAGGTAGGAGCCAGAAATTCAATCCAGGTCTGCCATGTGCGTGGCAGAGGCCCAAGCACTTGAACCATCCCAGGCACATTATCCTGAAACTGGATTGGAAGTGGAGAGCAGCTGGGATCCAATTACTTGAGCTATTACCTGCTGCCTCCCAGGACGTGCAGTGGCAGGACGCTGGATGGGAAGCAGAGCAGAGTCAGCCAAGCACTGAGACACAGTGTGCGGGAATTCCAAGTTGTGACATAATCACTGCACCAAAAGCCCACCCATGAATTGCCTTTTTTTTTTCAAATAAGTTTTGGGTGGGGCACTATGTGGGCATAATAGCCATGACTGACAGCTCAAGGATCAATGAACTGGTCAATGGACCGAAGGACAACAGCTAAGGCTGGAGCAGAAGGCCCTGATGCCCTAAGGATGATCATGCTGGGGGGCAGGCAGTGCAGGCCTCGGGGGTCTGCATCTGTGATGTGGGAGCAGCGGAGGCAGTGTGAGCTGCTTCCTCACATTGCAAAGGTTGAATCGCCTGGTTGCTGTGGAGTGCTGCAAGCTGTGCCTGTTGCATGGGAAGCAGTGGGCAAGGCTTGGCAAACACAGTTCAGTACGACAGGGCTGGGGTAAAGCCGCTCCATGGGATGTCAGGAGCCATAAGAGGTAAGTGCCGGACAAAGTCCCCTGCTGAGTCCAGGATATCACACCACAAGGGCTCCCATTCTGTACAACCCAGTGGGGACCCAGTGTCCCCCAGGTTTATCTGAAAAAGCTTTCAGTTCGGAGAGTGCAAACAATTTGCCCCAAATCACACAGCAAGGAAGGGATTAACTGAGCCAGAATGCAAAGCAAGCCCATCCTTTCTACCACGCTGTGGTGAGTTCCTGGTGCTCCAGTGCCAACGAGGTAAAAGTGGAACACAAAGGGCCATGTCTGCACCTGAAGGGACCAGTGTGGGGTGGGGGTGGGCATAGTACGGAGGACATCATAGCTCTCACCATGTGCTTAGGCTGCGCCTGGGATACAAACCAGCTCTGTTCTTGGTCTTAGAACATGCTGGACAAGTCTCAGTTCTACCCATGACTGGCAGGTGAGCCACGTCACCTTACAGCTCTGTACCTTAGTTTACTCATCTGTAAAATGGGGTGGTGGGAGGATCAGAACCACGTGAACTTTGTGTGCATTAAAGTCTAGAAGTAGCTAATAAAAGCCCGGTGGACACAACACGCCCGACTCATTTACTGTACACCACCAGGAACAGGGGATGCATGGAATCAGGTCTGGTGCTCCAGGGTTTTCCCTACCACACCGCAGGCCTTCTGTTTCAGGAAGGGGGTGGTAGGAGCCACATTCCCTGCTCAGGGCCCTCATGTTTGGTGGGATGAGGTGAGTTGGGGGTGGAGGAATGTCTCAGAGAAAGGTGTGGATTCTCAACCCCAAACCAGCAGGCTCCCTCCCCACACACAGCCGCACAACATTCCCCCCTTTTACTACTCCCCTTTTCTGGGACTGTCCCGTGTCCCATCCCCCAGGGCACTGAGACCACAGCTGTAGTCCAGCTGCAGAACCCAGCCCGGCTGCTGGCTGGCCCCGCTCCAGAAACAGGAAGTGGGGGAAGAGTTGTGCCTGCTGCTGGCCGCCAGGAGGGGTGGGCGCAGCGGCTGCAGCCAGGCTGGGCCCAGGGAGTCTGCTGCCTGCAAGGGGCTATGCAGGGGAGGCTTCTGAAGTGGTCTGCTTTACCTTGGGAGGGAGTGGCCAGGGCCCACGCAAGAGCTTTCTGTTACCACAGGCACGGCCTAGCAGGGCCGCGCCTGGAGGGGCAGGAGAGAGAGAGTACTAGTCTAAGAATCTGAAGTTAGGAAGAGCCTGCCATTGACCTCCAGCGCGACCTGCATCTAATGCTGGAAGGCTGGCCCTGGTGGACAAGGCTCTCATAGCTTCCAGTCTCCCAAGAAATGAGTAAGGAAGCATCAGGTGGAAGGGGACAGTGTTTGGGAAGGCTGATCCAGGGATAGGGGTGGCAGGGAGGGAGGGATGGAGGGCTCTGAGATGGTTGCCCTTAGATGATGATAGAAGCAAGAGGGAAGGGGGAAGGGTGCCAGGTGGGTGTCTCTGGGCAGAGGGAAGAAAGAGCCAGTGCAAAGGCCCTGCATTAAGAATGTGTCCAGCAACTGAGGAACAGGCAGGCGGGGGTGGGGTGGGTGTGCGGCATGATTGGAAGGGGATAAGAAAGGCTAGGTGGAGTCAAGTGAACTCATTTCACTGAATGCTGGCCAGTGGGCCCCAGTGAGGTCAGACCATGGGTGCAAAGCCCGGCTGGAGTGTGTGTGTGTGTGTGTGTGTGTGTGTGTGAAAGAGAGAGAGAGAGAGAGAGAGAATGTTATGTTAGGAGGGGGCATCTCCAATCTCCGCTCACCTGCCGGGTCATCCCGGCCAAGAGCCCTGAGGAGACTGGCAGGGACCAGAGGAGAGAGGTGAAGTCCTGCAGTAAGTACAACACTGGCCTTGATGCTTCAGAAACATCAAAGAACTTAGTTCCATCCAAAAGTCCACATGAATGCAGAAAAGTCCATGAGGAATCAAATGCCAACATTTTAAATAAAAATGGGAGACAGGCCTGGGGTTTGCAAGCGCCTAACTCCCTAGCTTCCCCTGAATCTTGGCGCTGGGCTCCAAGGAAACCTGGTCAAACCAGGCAGCTGACCTGCAGAGCTGCAGTCTGCCCACTTGGTTTGCAAAAACTTGCCTTGACGTATGATTTATGGAGAAGGAGAACGAGAGTTGGACCTGGTGGTTAAGACACTGGTTGGGACACCCACGGGCTGTGTCCAAATGCCTGGTATTTAGTTCTGGCTCTGCTCCTGGAAGGCAGCAGGTGAGGGCCCCAGCACTCAGGGACCTGCCACCGTCGCTGTGAGCTCTGGGGTGGAATTCTCAGCTAGCAGCTTCCATCCAGGTGGTGTGCATATCTAGGGGGTGAACCAGTGGATACGAGTTCTCTAGC
Organism: Ochotona princeps; assembly: GCF_030435755.1. Taxonomy (NCBI): domain Eukaryota; kingdom Metazoa; phylum Chordata; class Mammalia; order Lagomorpha; family Ochotonidae; genus Ochotona; species Ochotona princeps. The sequence continues at coordinate 106,542,896 of NC_080832.1, read as the reverse complement.
TCTAGCTCTGTCTCTTAAACAGATACCAGTAAATAGTTTTCGGGCCTGGTACAATGGCTCAATGGCTAAAATCCTCACCTTGAAAGCATCCCAGATGGCCACTGTTTGTGTCCTGACTGTTCCACTTCCTATCCAGCTCCCTGCTTATGGTCTGGGAAAGCAGTAGAGAATGCCCCAAAGCCTAGGAACCCTGCACCCCGTGGGAGACCTAGAAGAAGCTCCTGCCCCCTGGCTTCAGATCAGCTCAGTTTTGACCACTGCAGCCATTTGGGGGAGTAAACCGGCAGATGGAAGATATTTGTTTCTGTCTCTCCTCTTTGTCAATCTGGTCTGCCTTTCCAATAAAAATAAAATAATAATTTTCAATAAGCTCCATCTTGCAACCCAGGGGAGTGCCTGATTTGACCTGTCCTTGGTCCCAGAGCTGGATAATAAAGCCCTTGGGGTGCATATCCAGGGCTCTGATGGCAGAGTTAGCATCTGTACTGTAGTCACATTGGTAGGGTCCATTGCCCTACTGTGTTCTCCTGTGGAGGGCTGATTCCCACACTTGTTGAAATTAAAAGTGCTTGTACCTTCAATGCTCAGCTTGCTGAGGCCCTGGGACAGAGACACCTGTGTTGGGAGCATTTGGATGACACATACAGCACAGTTGCAGCAACGCTGAATTGCTGGTTTCAAGGGTGAGGGAGATTGGGGGGTGAACGGGGTAGCGCTGAGATCTGTGCCTGGGGAGTGGGCCCTCCAGAAGGGCCGACTGCCTTGGGAGGGAGTGAGTCTCAGGCCGCAGGCCCCAGGTAAGCCGGTAAGAATGCAGCAGCCGCCAAGCTCCGCTCGGGAGCCTCCCGGTGACTCAGGCGGTGCCAGGAAGCGGGAGTCCGCCCCGCTGCTCTCCAGAGCTCCCAGCCTGGCAGTCAGATCGCGGCGGCCGGCTCCCTGGAGCGTCCAGCCAGGTCCCAGCAGCCAGCAGCTGTGGTGGTGAGCAGAGGGGGGGGCGCGGCACCCCTACTCTCGACCGTAGCCACCCGAGCCCATTGCTGGGACGTGGCCGGCGCCGTGGGGGCCCCGCTGGTCCTGGCCCGGCCGGCAACCCGAGGACCTGCAAACGCTGTAAGTAGCCATGGTGAGAACTGGGGAAAGTCCAGGGAAAACAGTGTCCCTCGACCCCATTCCGTCACCCCATCCCTGGCTTCCTCTTTTTCTGTGGGGTGGCTGGACCGAGAGAGAGGGCCTGCTGTCACCGATGCCGCCAGCTGCTCCTCAGGAACCCAGCGGCGGCTCCTAGGCAGACAGGGCCAGATGTGGCTGGGACGCTGTCACGCAGGAGGGCCCCCCCCACCACCTGAGGATCCCCCTCCTCCCCAGGCCCGCCCAGCCCCATCTGGTGAACCCAGGCGAGGCCCCCCGAACGCCCCCTCGGGGCCGCCTGGTAGCTGGTATCTATCCACGGCTTGCCAAGTCCAGATGCGCGGTCAGGGGAGGCACGCATGCGGGGTCCTGGAAGGCTTGGAGTCCAGCCCGCAGCCCTGAACAGGACTGAGCCGCGATCGCTTGCTTCTCTTTGACTAAGTCAATTTTCCGACACAAATTCCCACGCACGGCTGGTAGGGACTGCTACAGGGCGCAGGGAGGTTGGAGCGTGTGTGCGCGGATGCACGGGGGACAGCCTCAGCAGAGGGAGGGCGCGGGCTCCGGGAGCCCCAGACCCTGGCCCCCCGGGCGAGACTGCGAGGTAGGGTGAGGAGTGGTGACAAAGGGTGTCTGAGAAACTGGATGGCTCACAGCCCTGGGGCCAGACCCGGGAGCTGCTGTTATGCCGAGGCGGTGGTCAGTAGTGCGCTAGCTCGCTTGCTCGCTTGCTCGCTTGCTCTCTCTCTTAAGACTCTGTGAAAACTTTTACGGAGTTGGAGTTCAGGGCGGAAGGAAAACGCGCGATCCAGTGTGCTGCTGCCGGCTGAGGGTGGGGGAGTTGGGACGGGGACTTGGAGAGATTGGGGGCCCAGCTGGGAGAACGAGAAGGAAACGCGCCGAGGCAGCTTCCTGTGAGGGTTTGGGCCGCGGCAGTCCCGCAGACGGACGTGTCCGGCCCGGGGCCCAGCCGAGCCCCCACGCAGGGGGAGGGGAGCGCAGCGGGGAGACTGGGAAGGCGAGGAGGGGGTGGGGAGAGGCTGCGCTGGGGACGCGGGGAGGGGAGCAGCGAGCAGGGGTGGAGCGAGGGGCTGGAGGGGAGGGGAGAGAAGGAAAGACGAAGGGGGCGAGCCGCTCGAGCTGGCGCCGAAATGGGCGACGCGAGGCGCAAGTGAGAGGGGAGGGGGCGCCGGGCAATCAGCGCCGAGCCCAGCGTGGCCCCTGGATCGAGGGGCTCTCGCTGCAGGGCGCAGGGCCGGAGGCGCTCGGTGATCCAGCTCGGGACCACGGTGTAGTACGCCGCGGGCACGAGTGAGTGCAGTCGTGCGGGACGAGAGGGGGTGGGGAGGTTGCGTGTGCGGCGGGATCGCCCCCGTCCAGGCCCACACTGCCCGCCCTGTCCGCGTGGCCAAGATCGGCTCCTGCCCGCTGAGTCTTGTTTCCCACAGGTTCCAAGCCGATGTCCCAGGTGAGCGACCAGCGCCCTCCTCACTGCGACGTGCCCCATGGAGATCCCACCGCAACCTCTGACCCAGGTAGGACCGGGAATTGAGGAACAGAGTGGGGGGTGGGGAGCAGGCAGTTAGTTCTACCCTTCCCCCCTACACACACACACACACACACCTCTTTCCTGAGTCCCGGGGAGGTGAGGCGGACGGAGGTGGGGATTGCTTTCGGGAGTTTGAGTAGGGGTGGGGATGAGAAGTCTGGGTATGGAGGACCACGTTTAAGCACGGGGAGAGAAGCCTGGGACAAGGGGGCAAGGCCCGCAAAGGAGGCAGCGGCTGCGCCAAGTCGCTACAACTCCCCCACCCCCAACACCAGGCGCGCGCGCGCGCGCACACACACACACACACACACACACACACACACACACGCAAGCCTGCCGCTCCGTCTGGGATTTGTGTCCCGGTCGGTTCTGCCCAGTGTGTCAATATTTACGGGGGCCGCAGGCGGCGGTGGGGGTGTCTGAGTCTCTTCCCCTTGCCCAGTCAGAGTCCTGCGCGCCTCCCAAAAACTTTTGGCTGTCCGAAACCGCGGCGCTGCAGGACCTGGCCCTCCTTTTCTTGCCTTCCTTGCCTTCCTGCCCTGCTGGCAGCCAGTCCTGGGGCCCCTTACCCTGCAGGCTGAGACTTACAAGCCCCCCCCCCCCCCACTTCAACCCAGAGTTCCCTGCCCCCATCTTGCAGGGTCCTCCCAGGCAGCCTCCCAGCCAAGCAGAGGCTTGCCACACCCTGAGGGGCCTGGGCTAGGGGCTGGCCGCCTGTCTAGACTGGGAGGCCTATGCTGGGGCACTAGGTGGAGTCAGGGTCCTGGGAAGTGGCTCTGGGCAGGAGTGTGGGGCCGGGATTCCATGACTTGGGTCCCCTCTGGAAGTTCCTGGGCTACTTTTTTTTTCTTCCTTCCAGCCAGCCTCATTCTCGCCTCTCCTCTAAGCTCTCATTTCAAGGCTGGCCCTCTGGACAAGGCCAAGCATGGGTTTCTTCTGCTGTCTGACCTTGGGTTGGCTCCACAGGCATCCATGGAGGCTGGCCCACTTGTGGAGGGACTATCTAACCTTGGTGCCCACAGCTGTGCAGCTGGAGCCTTCTAAACTAGAGAGCCAGCAACCAGATGAGACCCTGGGTCCCAAGGGTTGGAGAATGCTCTGCGTCCCCTCTCCCTGTGGGGCCAGAAGTGCGGACATTTGGGCAGTCCCGTCCGCCAAGATCCTGGCTGCGTCAGCCAGGTGGGAGAGAGTTGGAGAGCTTTTTCTTCCAATTCCAAGAACCTCCTCCTTGCTCTGGGCCCCGCTCCCCTTCCTCTCTTGCTAGTCTCCTGCCTTTTCCCATCCCCCACTTCCACTTTCTTCCTCTCTTACCCAATTGCTCTGCTCTGTCTCGCCTCTCCTGCCTCCTTCCTCTGACCCCTTCTCAGCCCCAGCCCTGCAACCGGGAGGGGAGGGTGAAACCTGCTCAGGCCAGGAGCCAGGAACCAGGGTGGGACTCTGGGAGGGTTGAGCCCTGGGCTGTAACCTGAGGTCCTTCAATGTTCCCCACTCCTGTCGCAACCCTCTGCAAGCCCCTTCCCCAGCCTGGGCTGTGCCAGACAATGTTGCTTTCATAGCTGGGAGGCCGTGCTGTGCTGCTGCCTTGGGAGAATGAGCCTGCTGCCCAGGAAGCCCAAACCACATGCAGCTCAGCCAAAACCCCACAGACGCCTGAATCCCAGACCAGCATCCCCCGCTCAAGTGCTGACAGAACAGCAAGACCACAGCGCTGCAGCCAGGAACCCTGCTGGCAGGAACACTGTCACCTCCCTCCCTGGGTCACCCCAAATGCAGATCTGGTCAGAGGGGGAACTCAAGGCCACTCTGGTTGGTTCAGGGGTCAAGTCCCATACCCCCAGCACCCTCCAGTCTCTTGGTGGCTTCCTCCTCACCCAGCTCTGAGAATCCCAAGGGGGCTGACTCCCTAATTCATAGGCAGATTTCTGCTCAGCGCCAGGACGTCAACATTCCTGCATATGATTCTAAAATTCAATGTCCTGGGGAATTGGAGCCTTCAGACCTAAAATAAAACCAACTGGATCCATCCTGACTGACCAGCTCCGGCCCTCCCCATGGCTCACGGGGCTTGGCTTGGCAGCCTGGGGCTTTCACCAGTGGATTCATATTCAACTATGTGTGCATCAAAGAGTCCACATGCCCTCCCACCCCCTTGGGGAGTTCAAGGACAGATGGCTTCTCTAACCCGCAGCTCTCACTCACTCTCCTTCCTCTGACCTTGGGCATTCCAAACTCCAGAACTCAGGACATCAACAGGCTTTGCCAAGTGCAGACTTTAGTGGGGCAGGGTGAGTGTTCACTCTACCCAAGGAAGGTTACAGTAGGGTTGGGGTGCCAGACAGAACCTCAATACCAAGAAGACTCCTTGGAGGAGGGACTGCTGACTCAGGGATCAGGAAAAGCATTCTGGAAGGAAAGATCAAGATTAGGCTGGGTCAGGATAAATGGACTGGATGTGGAGAATAGAACCTTCTAGTCAGGTAGACTGGTAAGGCGGGCTGGCTGTGGCCCAGGGCCACAGAGAACACTTCACCCAACCACAGAAAATAGACTGAAAATATGGATGGAGGTCTTGAGTGCCAGACTAAGGAGAGATGGAGGTGGTCGGTGCCCGCCAGCACTCTGACCAGATTAAGTCCTGGCCCAGAGACATGGTCTCCCAAGAGAGTGAAAGGACTGGACATTTGGGAGCGGCGCAGGAATCCAAAACCTGCTTAGAATGCCCATGGGTACTGTCTGGGAAGGGCTCCCCTGTGCTTTTGGTTCAGGACGACCCCTCAACTTAATGGACCACAGGTGGAAGGTCTCATGACAGGGTCTCTCATAGCATCCCCTCATGGGCCTATGGGCTCAGATTTTTTCGGTTTGGGGGTTTTTTGGTTTTGTTTTAGAATATGTATTTATTTGAAAGGCATATCAACAGAGAGGGAAGGAGGAAGAGAAAGAGAAATCTTCCATGTGCTGGTTCATTCCCCAGATGCAATGGTTTGGGCTGGGCCAAGTTGAAGCCAGGAGCTTGGAACTGCATCCAAGTCTCCCATGTAGGTGGCAGTGGCCCATTGGCCATTCTTTGCTGCAGGAAGCTGGATCAGAAGTGGAGCAGCTGGAACTGGAACCAGCATTCCAACATGGGATGGCAGCCTAGGCTTAGGAATGTAAACATGACCTTTCCCTCCCACAAGGGGTGGACCTCAGTTCATTGACCTGGGCCCTGTTCCTAGCAATGGGGATATGTGGAAGGAAGCAAAGGGACAGTTGGTTTTCCTGTATGTCCCTGTTCGAGTGGGGACCTATGGTGGGGTTCTGCTCAGAGATGCCACCAGCATGTCTAACATTCCTGCGTGGAAAGGAAAAGATATCCCTTTGGCTGCATGAGCAGGTGTGCCACTGGGGAAGGAGATGGTACGGGGGACAAGACTCCAATGGTGAGGGGGACTTCACCCTACAGGCAGGTGCCTTTACACAGGGCAGGAATTGCACATCCATACAGTGGCCCCTGATCTCTGCTGCCATCCCTTCCCTCCAGGAGTTTCCTGAGGTATTCTTTCTGGAAGGCTGGACAACAGTGTATCTCTTTAAGGTGACAAAGGAAAACTGCTCTGCCAGTTCCCAGCCAGAGTTGTATACTGTTTTGCAGGCAAGGCCTAATGTTGGGGCCTCTGAGACAGTTCCTTGCAGAGCAGGTCTTCCTGTAGCTGTCGCTGCTGCACCTTCCTTCTCATCCGGGTTCCCTGAGGCTTGCCTGCCCCAGCTAGCTTGGGAACCACCAGACATCATGTGCTTTTGCCACCCTGTTGTCCCCTGGCTCTGCAAGGGGCACGGTCCACTCCCTGTCCTGGGCCTACTGGCTCCCCGCTGCCACCCACTCCTGGCTGCACAGACGCTGGCCCCTCTGTGTGTCTCCAGGTCAGGGTTGCTGGACTTGGTTTTCACTCTTTCCTTGTCTTTCCCCCAAGACTCCCTTGGGCCTGGGTCCGGCCCCTCTCTGATTTCCCAAGGACTGAAGGTCATTAGTCCTGTAGGGTAGACTGCCCAGGAGAGGTGAGCAGAACTGAGGCTCTAATCTTCTTCTTCTTTTTAAAGATTTATTTATTTTTATTGGAAAGTCAGATATACAGACAGGAGGAGAGACAGGGAGGAAGATCCTCCATCTGATGCTTCACTCCCCAAATGGCCACACAGCCAGAGCTGCGCTGTTCCAAAGCCAGGAGCCAGGAGCTTCTTCCAGGTCTCCCACATGGGTACAGGGTCCCAAGGCTTTGGGCCATCCTTGATTGCTTTCCCAGGCCACAAGCAGGGACTGGATGGGAAGTGGGACTGCCAGGATTAGAACCAGCGCCAATATGGGATCCCAGCGTATGCAAGGTGAGGACTTTAGCTGCTAGGCTACTGTGCCAGACTTTACTCCAATCTTCTTAACCATTAAACTCTTTCTCTCGTGCTTCTCCCTCTCCAGTTCTGGGAACCAGAAGCCCTGACTCTACTGTGACACTGATGGTGTCACCCCATGCACCCTTGTGACCCCAGACCAAAGGCTGGGAAGTGACCACAAGACCTGCCATGCCCCAGCTGCCATCTTGTCTCACCCAGTAGCTAAGGTGGTCCTCTGGGCACTGTGGGCTCTTTGCTCCTTCAACTGTTTTTCACTGCACCATGTGAGGGAGGCAGGATCCCCCCATCAGGGTCATGGTCAGGAGCTGGACTTAGCCAAATCCCGAGACTCCTTCCTGCCAGCCTAGACTGGGCCAGTGGGGCTCAGGACTGGGGCTGGGAGGAACACCTCCAGCCTTTCCACCTTGGCTGCCAGCTGCTTTACTCCCAGCCCTGAGAGCAGCTTTTGAGGTTTCCCTTGGGCAGGACTGAGCATGCCCACTGGGGCTTGTTGCCCTCTGTGGTCTCCATCCCCCCAGGGCTAGGAGGGACCAGGGTTCTCACCATGAGTCCACAGAGGGGTGCTCCACGGAGGAAGCTGGGCTATGGGCTGCTCCCCTTGGTGTGCTGCCTACTCCCATGGATCCCCCCCCGGGTTTTTGCATGTCCCCCAAGTTTCTTGTTCTGAGTCTCCCCATGATGAGACACAAGGCAGGGAGGGGTCTATGCTCTTGAGCCCCCCACCTTTGCTCCTGCAGCACATCCCAAGGTCAGCCCTGCAGCCTGGACTGGCCTGTGGCCCCTAGTTGTACCTGCCCCCCAGGCTTTCCCAAGCCCAGTGGGAGTCCAGGCCCCTTTCACCTCCCTGTCCCACCTCATGTCATCTCCACCCTCCCCAGCCTTCTCCTGGCCCCTGGGGGGCCCCTGGTGCTGTGACCTTGTGGGTTTTAAGGTGGCTCCATTTCTGCCTCCCGCCCACCCCTGGCGCGGCCCCTATAATTACACAGGGCTGCGGTTCACCTCTCCCTACCGGCCCTACTGGGCCATCTCCTCGTCTCCCTTCCTGCCTGGGGCCCCTCCCTGCTCCTGGCCGGCCGGTTCCCCTGACTGGGCCTCTGGTCACCACCCTCTTGCTGTGACCCGGCTCCTCAATGTCTGTCTCCCAGGCTGCACTGCGCTCCTTTCTCCACCTCTGCCTCTGCTCTGTCCCATTTGTTCATCACTGATGACCACATTGTTGCCGAGTTGGTCCCTGATTGTCATGGGTGCTTGGTGGCTCTCAGCTTCTGTGTCCAGTCTCCCTCTTTGGGCTCTCCTTGCTTCTAACTCTCCCAGGTCCAGGCCCTCCCCGTGCCTGTTCCTATCTCGCTGTCACCCACCATCTGTCCGTTCTTTCCTACACTGCTGCTGCCACTCTTCTCACTCCTTTGGTATTGCTGGTCCTTGCCTCTCCCTGACAACACATGCACAGGTGCGCATGCATGCGTGCACACATGCACCAGCAGGTTGCGGGTGGAGCTTTCTCTCTTGGAGTCCAGCCCTGCTGCTGTAGAGGGTAAAGACGGGGATTCCTGTTTTGGAGAGACCACTGGGCTCGCTGGCCTGCTGGGATGGAGCCGCACAAACAGGCAACAGTGGGAAAACGTGCTTCACTCGTTTGCTTTTTCTCTAGGCCAGACCCTGCCCCTGCTACCTGGGCTGGAGGTAGTAACAGAATCTGCGCAGTCCGTGGAGGCCGTGCCAGAGGAGAGCTCCCTGGAGGAGGTAGCACCCCCAATGCCCCAAGGCAATGGCCCTGGGGTCCCCCAGGCCCTGAACAGCACTGACCTTGCTGTTCCCACAGAAGCTGTGACATGTGAGTGCTTGCTGGGAGGGATGGAGTGGCAACAGGATGGGATTTTTTTGACTTAGGTGGGCTGGCAAAATGTTACAGGTGCTGCCCACCTAGCTGGGCCCTTGAGGGTGGGAGCATGAGCAGTGGACAGATGGGAGGGTGCGATGTCACTGTGCTTAATGGCAACAGAGTGATGGGTGGGCAGGCTCCAAGAGGTCTAAGCTAAGCAGGAGGCTCTGTGGAGAGAGAGCGAGCCAGGGGCTTCTTGGGATGCCTCCCTATCCAGGGTGAAAAGGAAGGAGTGGAACCTCCACTTGCTCTGGGGAAAAACCATGGTTGAGCTGTGTTCTTCAAGCCCTTAGGGTATCCAAAGAAGTCCTGGGATGGGGCAGCTGGGATCACTGTGTAGTAGTAACAGACAAATCATTACCTTCCCAGAATGAACTCCCGTGCTCTCCACTTCAGCTCATGGCCAAACAGCAGGACGGCCAGGGCCAAGCCCATTTTGCGGATGAGCACAGCGAGGCCCAGGGAAAGCAACTCTGCCCTGGTCACTCACTGAGAGACTGAGGGCTCACACCCTACTGGTGCCCACTCCTGTGCCTGCCTGCCCAACTGGCATGGCCAAGCAGGGAACCGCCTTGGGCCAGGGCATCTGGGGCTAAGCTGGACTCCCTGGAAGGCAGGATTACTAAATCTCGCTAGCGAACAGTCCTTAGCCGCCGGCAGACACACCCACCAGCAGAATTGAGAGAAAGAGGTCAAGCCCGTGGCCGTGGAGGGTAGGAGGCCTGGCCGAGAGTGGGACAGACACTCCTGTGTCTCGGCCCCGAGTGTTTGCTCTGTGACTCAGCTCCCACCCCCACGGCCAAAGCCAAGGCCACAGGCGAGCTCTGTGTCTGCCTGGGCCTCCCAGGGCCCTCAGCCCACCACATGCCCCCACCCACTCTGGTCACTGGGCCCATGTTTAGGGAGCAGGGCAAGGGGCACCAAGGACTCAGCCTGGTCCCCCCTCTGTGAGGCCAGGATGACTCAGGTATGGCCACTTCCCATCGCCTTGCCCCTGTTTACCCAGATGCAGGCTCTAGTCACACCTGCTGCCAGAGGCTCCTGGCATGCCAACCTGCTCCTAGCCCGGGAGTGCCAACCTGCACCTAGCCCTCCCCTCCGTTTCCCTTCTTCCGGACTATAGGTAGGGCCTGTGACAAGTCGTACCCTTTCTGGGCCTTGGTGTTTTCATCTGTACGATGGGGCCAGGAAAAGACAAGTTGGGATGTTGAGAGAATTTCCTCCCCTTGAAGCTCGAGGCACAGGTCTGGCTGGCTGGCACACAACAGCTCCCAGAGCATGCCAGCAGCTGCCTGTAAGGGGAGTGACTACTGTGACAGTAGCGGTTGTTCTCCAGGCCCTTGTTGGACCTCAGCTTGTCTCCAGTCTGGTCTCCTTCTCTCACTCTACCTTCTGGGACTATAAAAGAAGGCTATTACCCTATAGAGACACCGGGAGAATACTTAGCAAGTGCTTAGAACTGCAGTTGGCATGCAGTAAGTGCTCAGTCATTACCCAATATCACAGGAAGACTTAATGCCCTCATTTTAAGGACAAAACTGAGGCCACTTCCCTCCCCTGCACTATTCAAAATGCAGGTGGCTCCTTTAGTTTAGAGGGCCCTGGCCATGAGTTAGGGACCCTGAACTGCTGAGGGGACTGTGAATTCCCAGCTGTCCATCTCAGCTCAAGGTTGCACCCTCCCCCAACCAGCCTCCACCCACCACACATGCACTTGGCCTCATCCCTGGCAACCTGAATGAGGTGCTTGTGGGGGGCAAGGGAGGGAGGCTTTCTAGGGCCAGGTTCCCTGCACACTGGTGCTAAAGCTAGAGCTATGTCCTTCTTCCTAGAATGGGGACTCAGGGGGTCCTGGCCTCAAGGGTCTCCCACCAGCCTTCGTCTTTGCTCCTCTTCCTCCTCACTCAGGCCTCAAAGGCCCCACCCCAAACCCTCTGCCAGCTGCTCGGAGAGGCAGGCAGTGTGGGCACAGGGGGCTGCTGTGAGGAACCCCTGGATTCCAGGCCCAGGCATTTGCCTCCAAGCAGATGTTTCCAATAAATCACCCGGCGCGGCAAGGGCAAAAACAGCTGGGGGCTTGGCACAGACAGAGGGACAGGTTAACTGCTTCATCGCCATCCTCCCCACCCTAGCCACACAGTCCCATACCCCTCAACCACAGCCCCCTATGCCAGCACCCCAAAGGCAGCAGAATGGGTTTCATTCTGCGCCCCTCCCCTGCCATGTACCTCCCTTTGAGGAAATGAGCACTGGAGGTGGAGTCAGGAGCCAAGCTCAACTCTGATACTACTAGCCAGGTGCATCTAAGAATAAGGCAGATTCAGGCATGGGCTTTGCCAGGGGGAGGAATGTGGGGCCTGGTGGTCCCCAGATTTTCTTCATATTTTCTTTTATCTCTCCAGGCCAGCCTCAGGCGAACCCCTTGGGCTGCACCCCACTACTGCCAAATGGCTGTGGTCACCCCTCGGAGCTGGACGGCACCAGGCAGGCAGGGAACGGTACCCTGGGTGGCCCCAAGACCCATCGGAAGTTGCAGACACATTCCTCTCTGGCCAGCCAGGGCAGCAAGAAAAGCAAGGGCAGCACCAGATCAGCCGCCTCCCAAATCCCCCTTCAGGCACAGGAAGGTAAACACTGAACCCCCAACACACCACCATCCCCCAGCCCCAACTCAACCGGGAGTTGAGTTCCTCCATGTTCAGGGGCCGGGGTCACATCTGGGCCAGGCAATGGTTACAAGTGCAGGCTGGCAGCCTCCTCCAGTGCCCCCTGGATCCCAGGTTCTGGGTTCACCTGTGAGCACCCTCATTATCCCAGCTCTTACACAGCTGCTGTCACAAGGGCCATTCAGCTCCTGCCAACTAGGTTTTCCTTGGAGGAATGGGCCATCTGTTTAATAGTGACAGCAGAAGAAGACTTAGCAGAATAAGATGATGCTTGCAAGGGGCTGGGGTGGTTCCAGATGCCGCAGATTATAGCATGCAGCTCTAGCAGCCAGCGCTGCTCCTCCAACACAAAGACCCTCTACAGGGCCATGTGGACAGCCAGCTGTCTGTGGCCTGACCTTCACCCCAGACTTCTAAAGGAAATGCTGCCACGTGGAAGGAGCCTGGTATGGGTAGATGAGGTTTGTGCACAGAAGGCTCAGAAACCTTCCCACTCCACAGAGCAGGTGACCCCCAACTGTCTTATATTTAGAAAGGGATATTCAGGCATGTCAAGTGTCCAGTTGACACTCTCACGCAGCCCCATGTGAGACAGAGGCAGGTCATCCCACCCGGTGTGGCAAGTGCAAGGTAAATCCACTCAACAAGGGTCCTGGAGCACAGTTGGACACAGGTGGACACGCATGTTAGTGTAGCACGGTCAAGGTGAGACTCCAGGCAGGTCAGGGCTCCAAGCCGAGCAGCAAACCTGGGCTCTGTCCGAACAACCATACAGAGCCACTGAAGACTCTGAAATAAGGCAGCCATGTCATCACCTCCACACACAGAGATGGTTCCCCTAGTGCAACAGCCTTGCCATGTAGGACAGGGTCAGACCTGCCGCTGCAGAGGGCTAGCAGCCCTGGCCTACCCTGTGGCCTGGCCTTCAGACAGGATGCCAGCTCAGCACCTGGAAACATCCTGAGGGGTTCAGAGCACGGGCTCTGAAGCCAGCCTGCTGAGATCAGGCTGCACGCTCCACCACTACTCTGAGCCAGGCCGAAGCCAGGAGCCAGGAGCTTCTTCCATGTCTCCCCCACAGGTGGCAGGGGCCCTTTCTGGGGCATTTTCTGCCTTCCCAGGTACATTAGCAGGGAACTGGATGAAAAGTGGAACAGTCAGGACTAGGACCTGCACTCATGTGGGATGCTGGTGTCATGAGCAGAGGCTTAAGCGTGCTATAACCACAACACCGGGCCCCAGTTCTTTAGCATTTTTGAATGCATTGAGCACCTGCCGTGTGCCAGGCCCTGTGAACCAGGCAGAACAGTGCCTGCCCTGGAGGAGCTTTGTTTCAGGTGCAGGAGCTGGCGGTCGCAGAAAGGAAATTATGGTGGAGTGGGAGGTCACATGCTTCCTGGGGGAGGGCAAGGCATGGCGGTGCTGGGCTGGGAGGGGCTTGAAGTACAAAATGGGGGCTGTGGTAGGCCTTCTGGAGGGGAAACACTGAGACAAACAAGGAAGCAAGGGAGTGAGGTGTGCCTTGTGTCTGGGGCAAATACATTCCAGACAGAGGCACCAGGAAGCCTATGCAGCCACTGCAGAAGGTCCTAGGCAGAGTCTAGCGGGCAGGACCGTGAGGGCGCAGCTTTTCCTCCCAGGGAGGTGGGGCCGGCGGAGAGCCCTGGCTAGAAGAGGCGTGGGTTCCCAAGGGAGGGTGCTTCAGGAGTCTTTTAGCAGCTGTGGAAACAGCCGACCCTGGGAGGGATGGGAAGGGGCAGAAAGGAGGGGACTTGGAGAGGCTGCTGCTATCCCTCCCCCACCTCAAGAGGGCCAGGCAGAGTACTGGAATCCCAGCACATGCGGAGCCTTCTAAAGAGTCAAGAGAAAAAGACAAGATGGGTTATTTTGCGTACAAAAGATAGTTGAAGCTTATGCATATCGATTTTCACAGTGTGCATTTTCCAGGGACTTTTGCAAGACCCTCTCCCATTTTAAAGTAACTGCTCCTGGCTCAGTTAACCTACCGGCAGCGCCAGGCTACTAATAGTCCCCACCTAGCAGAGCTGCGGGCTCTTGCAACAAGGTTGGTCCATGCCCAGCACAGAGTGGTGCTTGGGACACTCATCCTTTGGATGACTGTTGCATTCGTGAACAGCGTGGGTAGAGGCAGATACAGGCCATCCAGCCTGCCTGATCTCAGAGTCCTTCACTTAAGCTCCCCCTGTTGTGCCATGAACAGGTCACCACCCATCAGCGGTCCCCCTCGCACTCTCCTGTGGGTGGGTTGCATGCGCCAAGTGCAAGCTGAGCACCTGGCAGGCCAGAGCGACACACAGTAGACGCTCAGCGCCCACCCACGGCTGCCACGGCTGGTCTCCCATGCCCTTGCCTGTCTGGCCCCACCTCCCCCTGCAGACTGCTGTGTCCACTGCATTCTGTCCTGCCTGTTCTGTGAGTTCCTGACGCTGTGCAACATCGTCCTGGACTGCGCCACGTGCGGCTCCTGCAGCTCCGAGGACTCGTGCCTCTGCTGCTGCTGCTGCGGCTCCGGCGAGTGTGCCGACTGCGACCTACCCTGCGACCTGGACTGCGGCATCCTGGACGCCTGCTGCGAGTCCGCAGACTGCCTTGAGATCTGCATGGAGTGCTGTGGGCTCTGCTTCTCCTCCTGACCCTCCAGGGCTGGCACATGCAAGAGCTGGTCCTCTCCCCGCCACCCTCCCCAGCCCCAGTGAGAAGGGAGAGTTGCGGGGCAGGTGGTGCTGAGAAGCCAAATCAGCCTGGCCCTGGGTGGGCCACCAGGGATAAACCGCACCAAGGGCCTAGTGGGCTAGATGGATGGGAAACAGGTGGGGGACTGACCCAGGATCAGCTGCCAGGGCTGCAGAACACTGTGAAAGTTAGGGGAGGACCCAGGCAGCCATGAGTGCCCCTGTATGATCTCTACCTCCCGCCACCCCTGGGCCACCCCACTGCTGCTCCAGGCTTGGAGGACAGCAAAATGTGAAAAGAGACAGCCATCTGCCCAGCCCTGGGACATTCTCTCCCCGACTCCTCTCCTGGATCCTGCAGAGTTGCAGAGCCCTGACCCTAGCCGTGACCTTAGGGGCTGGGCTGGGGGTTGAGTTGGGGGGGCACTGTTTTTTAGAAAAGACTGGAAGGGGCGAGGGAGGGAAGGGGGCAGTGGGGTCTGTTCTATTTGTTGCTGTAAATAAAAGAGTCTCCTCTTGGATGTCCCCAGGACTCCAGGGAATTGTCAGGCACCACGCCTCTCAGGAGCAAACACCCCCGTCGCCAAGGCCTTGCTCTGTGGGGCCTTCTGCATCTTTTCCTGCCCTGGTTCTGCCCATTCTGCGTGTTTCTTCATACCCCCCCGCCAGGGGCAGGGAGTAAGCAGGTACAGATTCCTCATCTGTCCCTTCCTGCTAATGGGAGGTGAGTCCAGACAGGGAAGAGTTAACCTTGACATGGGATTAATTAACACCAGATGTGCTCAGGTTTTGATGAATTCATCTGCCCATCCAGATCCTTCAGGCTCTTTTCCTCCCTTGAAGCCTCCTCAAGACATGGGGTAACACCATGTCAGCCACAGAGGGGGGCAGCAGGTTACCCACCAGCCTGGCGCATGGCCTGAGATTGTACCCCAGCTTTGGTGAAGGGCCACACACCCAGTCTCAGTGAAACCTCACTTGTCACAGGGATGAGAAGGCAGGAGGGTATGCTTTGCACCCCTGGGGTACAGAGGAGGAGCTAGTGACCAGCGACAGCAGGGCTGCCCTGTTCCAGTGTGGATCCTGGCTTGGGGGCAGCGGGGGGAGTGCAGCTGGAGCTGTGGGTGGGGATGTCACCTGGTTCAAGGAGACTTGGAGTGTCCAAAGGAAGACCTGGAAAAGTGGGGGCACCAGGAAATTCCAGGAATAAAGGCTGGACAGGAAGATACCCAAAAAGACTGATGGCAATCCAAGCCCCCATAAGAATCATAATCCCTGTTGTACACAGCTCTGCCTGGGCCCCGTTGCAGGTTTTGTGTCCCATGGGACCACATAGGAACCTGCACATTGAAGGGAAAGGACCTGCCTGGGGTCGGATGGTCAGGCTGGATGGAAGCCACTGGGTTCCATCCCTAAGCCTCCAGGGTTGGCTTCTGTCTGGGTCCTTAGTTTCGGTTCACAGTTTCCGTTGAGCTATCACATGTTTAAAATGCAAGAGGCTAACATTCACACCCACATGGGGTTTCTGTTTTATACAGTGAGGCTCGTGCACACACTGGCACCCTGTTCCCATCACTTGCATTTGGTGGGTGGATGGTTTCCTTCTGGCACGTGGAGGCACAGCTTGCAGTTTCGTTGACAGGCTGGGCCCACCCCACAGTTCTCTGTCCTGACCTAGCTCCCTTCCCTAGTTCTGTGCTACCAGACCCCTGTGCCTGAATGAGCCACAGCAGCAGGACAGTCTGAGTGCATGTGTTTATGTAACATTGGCAGGACTGCCTGGCCAGTTGGCCAGGGCTGGATTGGGAGGGACCCAACCTTAGGTGCCCACATCCTCTGGGTGGCAAGCTGATGGCCCTGGGACATCTCCCTTCCATTGTCAGAGATGTTAGCTAGCAGGACCAGGGTGGGAGAAGGAATGTGTGTGTGCGTGTTCTGACCAACTCGATGTCTAGTTCAGGTGGGCAGGAAGCCCCCTCGCCCTCCCCTCAACCCCTATCACAGCTAGGACAGGAAGAAGCGCCCAGTGTAATCCAAACAGCGATTTCCTGCTGCAGGCTCCCTGCTGTTTTCTTTAGGCCAGCAGCTGAAACCCGAGAGGCTGAGAGGGTGGGGCCAGACAGCAGGAGGATTCAGCCAATCCCCACCACACACACACACATACACATATACACATACATGCACAGTACAATATACAAATACATACACAGTAAACATACATACATTCTCTATGTAGCATACACAAACCACCTATGTACTCTCACACCACGTACATGTGTACACATTTGAGGGGACTCAAGGACATTCATGGAAAATGGTATTAAAGGATAAGTTTATTTTGCTGACAGCAATTTGAGATCCATAGGGACACAAAGTTCTTCAAAAACCTCATGGAAAATTGCAAAAAAAAAGAAAAAAAGTCATGCATAGACTTAAATGTTTCTGCGCCAAAATATACTTATCTTTTAGTTCCACTTTCCACAAATGTTTTAAATCCCTCTCCTCATACCCTCACACATTTCCCATCCTTTTTATTTATTTTCATTGTATCTGAAAAGCAGAAAGATTTGCTATCTGCTGCTTTTCTCTCCAAATGCCTTCAACAGCCAGGGCTGGTTAAGCCAGGGGTCCAGAGAGCCTAGAGCTGTGACTGGCCAGGGACCAAGCCCTTGCTGCCTCTCGATGCATCAGAGAGAAGTTGAAGAAGAAGTGGAAGGAGCCAAGACTCAAACCAAGCACTCCAGCACAACTTGAAGTCCAAGTTAGGAACTTGACCACTGCACCTGATGCCAGTCCAACATCTCACACTGGAGAAATCCCAGCCCTGACCAGCCTGGACTGCAGCAATCATGCCTCCTTCATCCCGCCCAGCCCTCCACCTTGCTCACCTGGGCCCTCATCCATGCAGAGTTCACACCTTCCCAGGTACCCTCCCAGGGCAGGCCCTGGCTCTGAACCCTTCTCTCCTTCATGGTGGTTCTTCTGGGACTCCCAACCCCTGTTTTCCAAGCAGCTGGCATTGCCATGGGCCCTGAACCCCTGGCCTGTGCCCTGGAATAGCACCAAATCTTTTAAAACCCAGTGGTTGCCTGGCATCTAGGGGTATGGAATGCCCCTCTTGTCTGGGTAGCATTCTTCCTGGGAGCAGAAGACTGGTCCAGGGTAGTGGGGGTGACCTCTGAGGGGCTACCCCCTTCCCATTGACCCACTAAATCAAGGCAGGTAGTTCATAGTTGAGAGGGACACAGGGGTAAGCCCATCATCTATGATTTTGCCAGGATCTTACCCACCAATGCTAAGAGCTGCTGCCTCTGAATGCAGCAGGTAGTTGAGCCAGGGGCTGGCATGGGAGGGGAGAGCAAGCCAGCCTTCCCCCTCTTTCCGCATTAGCTTCTCTCTGTATGTAATAAGCATTTCCTGTTCTCATACCCAGAGCTGGGCAATGTGAGCTCCTGGCCCGCCACTTCTAGCACAGGACAGCTTTAAACAACCGGGGCTTGTACAGCAGGTGCAGCCTTGCCCATGGTAGGCCATGCCCACAGGAGGACAGGCCCCATGCATGGAGGGGTCTGGAAGAGGCAGGGTGGGGAAAGGGCATTTGGGGAGTAGAGGTCACAGCCCTCTTATCCTCTCTGTGCTGATGCTCCTGTCCTCACTGGCCTGTCTTTGGATGACGAGGACCATGGTACAGGATGGATCTGCAGGCACAGCCTTTCTGTCACCCAGCCACTCTTCTCACCCTTTACCTACTGCAGAGAAAAGCCCACCCTCGCCCCTCCCCTGGGACTATGCCCTTTTCCATACCCTGTCTCTAGGTTCCTGCTTTCTGGGGAGGAGCCTCAGTCCCTCATCCCACAGAAAGATGGGAGCCAACGTGAGCTCACACACACACCCCTTCCACCTGCCTGTCTCTCACGGTCACTGCCTCAGGGGGGCTGCATCGCAAAGGCCAGGACAAGACTGGGATTGGCCAAGCCAATGATAGGTCATTCTTTTTAGCCAGGGAGGGTGGGTTACTGGGTTGCCTCTCCAGAATCTTGTAGAATGAAGGAAAGCTACCCGAAGAAGCAGGAGGTGCTGTGATGTAAAAGGAGGGAAGTGGAAAGATTAAGGTGTCAGACACCATTGTGGGTCAGATTGCCGTGGAAGGGTACTGATGAAATGCCAGACCCCAGTGATGTCAAACATGCCTCAGGGCAGAAGCCTTGGACAGGCAGGGGCTTGCGAAGAGAGAAAAGCTGACGATCAGGCTCCAGTAGGGAGTGGGGGATCCCAAAGCAAGCAGCACAGGCAGAGTTTTCTCAGCTTCAGGCAAGAAAGAAGGTTCTCTATTCCAAGGAGGAACCGTTCCGAGTGGAATGGACTACAACAGGTGTGGGCGAGATCTGTTCTGGGGGCAAGCGCGTGGATGCAGTCCCTGCCCAAGTACTGCCTGGGGGCTTGGAGGAACGACAGAGAGCAAGGGGCTAGGCAGGGCAGCTCTCCCTGTTCTTCCTAACACAGACCTCCCGTGGCCCAACACCGTGGACAGTGGCCACCTGACAAGAGAAACACAGGCATCGCAGGTACATGGGGAGATGGGGGCAGAGGATGAAAAGCAGTGGGGCCCAGAAGAGGTGAAGCAGGCAGACTATACAACCCTCAGCTCGCACCAAGGTCACAGCCACAAGCTGTGGGAGCGGGGGAGGCAATGGTGTCCCTCAGCCCAGGCCCCTCCCAGGCAGGGAACCTCCACAGAGCTGGGCAGCTCAGCATTAATTAGAAACCCGGCTAATGGCTTGGAAGATTGGCCAGTTGTAGGGATGCTGATGAATAGAGACCTGAATGAGATTTATTCCTAATTATCTCATTTGTCTCCCCCCATTACTCTTTATGGCCGGGATTTATGGGACCATTAGGGGGGACCCTGTCAGGCCAGGACGAGTGTGAGCCCAGCAATGCTTTATAATAATAACAATAATAATGCCACCATCCCTGCACCAACTTCATGCAGGACCTGCCTTTGTGGCCTCTCTGCTCCCTGTTGTCCAACTCCAGACACTGCTTCCCCAGACACTATGTCCCTCTCCCTGCAGGGATCCTGACCCTTAGCCACCTGTGGAGCACAAGCGGGGCCCCCTCCACTGCCCACGCCTCACCCAAGTGGGCCTCTTGATGTCTCTGGACCACCAAGGTCACAGAGGGGGGACCTGAGCCCAGAGGTAACACCTCGGGGACCAGGCCGGATCAGTGTCTGATGTGTGCGATGACAACCAGATGTGTGTTCTTCCAAAGAATTATCATTGCTTCCTTCACTCATAGGGTAAGGGCAGGGTACCACCACACCTGCCTGGAAGCTGATTGGGGCACTCAAGCATGCCATCAAGGCATGCTTATAAGGGCACCCTGTCTACGCTCTGGCTGCACCTGCTTCCATCTGCCCTCCTGGTCACAGGGCAGCCACAGCAACCTGGAGCGTTTTGCCCTCACACACCCTGAAGTTCCTACCCACACCCTTGCCAGTCGGGGTCACATTCAGTCTTAGGCAGGCAGTAGTCATTTGTGCAGGAAGGAGTCCCAGGAAACTCAGGAAGGGAGGGGGCAAGACCCGAAGTGAGTGCCTCAAATTGGTCACTAACCTGAGACAGGCAGTTGATGTGGTACTTAGGTTGCCCCTTGGGGTGCTGGCACCTGGCTTGAGTCTTGGCTACTTAGTTTCTGTTCCAGCTTCCTTTGAATGCTCATCCTGGGAAGCAGAGGATGGCTCAAGCACTTGAGTTCCTGCTATAGCACGTGGGAGAGCCAGACGGAGTTCCAGGCTCCGGATGAGAGTATTTGGTGAGTGAATTAGCGGATGGAAGGGCAGAATGGGTTATGGAGCCTGGCTCATTTTCATTCTGTCCTTGCTCATTCCTTATTAGAAATTCAAGCCGGGGATAGGTGTCGTGGCATAGCAGGCTGAGCTGCTTATAACACCAGTATCTTATATCCGATGCCTGTTCAAGTCCTGGATGCTCCACTTGCAGTCTAGCTTGTTGCTAATGTCAGGGGAAGCGATGAAAGATGGTTCATATGGGAGACACAGATGGAGCTTCAGGGTCCTGGCTGCATCTGGGCCAGATTCGCCTTGGTGGCCATGTGGAGAGTGAACCAGCAAATGGCTCTCTTTCTCTGTCTCTTCCTCTGTCCCTGGCTCTGTAATTCTGCCTTTCAAATAAATAATAAAGCTAGGGGCTGGCATTGTGTCATGGTCCCATAGGGGCTGCCAGTTTGTATCTGGCTGCTCCACTTCCCTTCCAGCTCCCTGCTTGTGGTCTGGGAAAGCAGTACAGGACGGCTCAGGGCCTTGAGATCCTGTACCCATGTGGGAGACCCGGAAGAAGCTCCTGGCTTTGGATCAACTCCCTCTCTCAAATAAATAAGTAAATAAATCTTTCTATGATTTTTTTTTTTTGGTCATTAGGGAAGAACTGGAGAATGAATAAATGCTAGGGCACCGTAATCTATCTCAACTGCCTGAGCCAACAGCCATTCAACAGCCCCCGACAGCCTTGAACATGGAACCTTCTAGAACAACATGGATGATTTCTTTAGGACAAATTCCTGTGTCTTATTTAACCTTTCAACACCTGTTTCTTCATCCACAAAACAGGAATAATACTGATATCGACATTTAGGGACCAAAGACTTACTTAAACCTTTGTGGGTGTCACTTAGAAGAGGTTTCCAACAGTCATTCTGCAGGGGCCTTCAGAAAGTTCATGGAAATAGTGGGCTCGGAAGATAATATTTATTTCGGGACAAATATTGAAATCCATGCATGATTTTTTTCATCATGTGCGTTTCCCACTTAGTGCTTTGCAATCCCTGGTTTGTTGTGCAGGCTGGGAGCGTGCAGGGTAGGCCACACAGACAAGCGCGCATGCACACACATGAACACACACATACATGCCCACATGCACGCACATGTACACACAGCTTTACATGACCTTGGGCTGTCAGCTGAAGGCTCAGGAAGGGGACCCGGCCCTGTAGTTGGCCAGGCTTGACAGGGGCAGGGCTAAAGAGAGGACAAAACCTTATTTTCTGGGTAAAGGCCAAGGAAGAGAGAACGTCTACGCTTTGGGATCACTTTCTAAACTTGTAGGGTCCAGCGCAGTAGCCTAGTGCCTAAAGTCCTCACCTTGTACACCCCAGGATCCTGTATGGGCACAAGTTCCAATCTCAGCAGCCCCACTTTTCATCCAGCTCCCTGCTTGTGGCCTGGGGAAGCAGTCCAGGATGGCCCAAAGCCTTGGGATCCTGCACCCACGTGGGAGACCCAGAATAAGCTCCTGGCTCCTGGCTTTGGATCAGCTCAGCTCCAGCCGTTGTGGCCGCTTGGGGAGTGAACCAGCAGATGGAAGAACTTCCTCTCTGTTGATCCTCCTCTATGTATATCTGACTTTCCAGTAAATAAATCAATAACAAATAAATATGGGCCTGGCGGCGTGGCCTAGCGGCTTAAGTCCTCGCCTTGAACGCCCTGGATCCCATATGGCTGCCAGTTCTAATCCTGGCAGCTCCACTTCCCATCCAACTCCCTCCTTTGGCCTGGGAAAGCAGTCGAGGACGGCCCAATGCTTTGGGACCCTGCACCCGTGTGAGAGACCTGGAAGAGGTTCCTGGTTCCCGGCTTTGGATCGGCGCAGCACCGGCCGTTGCGGCTCACTTGGGGAGTGAATCATCGGACGGAAGATCTTCCTCTCTGTCTCTCCTCCTCTCTGTATATCTGACTTTGTAATAAAAATAAATGAATCTTTTTAAAAAATCAATAATAAATAAATAAATGTTTAAAAAAAAACCCCACTCCCTGTTGGTGAGCTTTACTGGTTAGTAAGGATCTAGCAAATGAGAGAATTTCCCAGGACCCCAATTGATTGCCAGAGGACATAATTGGCCCCTAATTACAAAATGTTGTCAAACAGGATGGTCTCTGTTCTTTCATCTCCTCTCTTCCCCCAGCCAAGGCTCTCTGTTTCCCTCCTCTGTTGGCTGCGGGAACGTCACTGAGGGGGTCCCAGGGCCTCATGCACGTCCCACGTGGTTCTCCAGGGTTGAGGCAAGCATCTGTCTTCTCTTTCTCCCTGAGCCCTGTCTCTGGGCCCAGGCCAGGACCTGGCTCCCACAGTGGCTTGCAAAGGCTTGTTGAACTGCCCTGGGAGGAGCGGCGGTTACGCCTCCACTGGGCACACGAGAGGGTGTGTCCTGTGTGACCCAACTTCTCACACTGGATGAGAACCCAGCAAGGACCCCTACCTGTCGCAGGTAGAAGATTCTGCCTCCACCTCCACCTGTACTCTGTAGGCTCTGAGGGTGGGGACCCCAGAGAAGCTCTGTGGAGCAGCTGGTGTTGGCTCTGGGAAATCTGGAGTGAAGAGCAGATGGCAGGTGCCTACAGGGACTAACCAGGCCAGTCAAGCCAAAGCCAGGGCCCAGGCTGTGATGGACATCACCAGGCAGTCCCAAGCATTCATGCACGTGCCCAGCCATGACCGCTCCCTGGAAGTGGAGCTGGAGTTATACTCAACACCACCTGGGGAGGAGAGAAGTGAGGAGTGAGAGAAGACCTGCAGGCTGGCTGCAGGAAGTGAGAGAGGTTGGCTGAACAGCTCTGAACTGGGCAGGGGAAAGGTTGGGAAGGAACAGATCAGACCAAGAGCCTTATCCTTTCACATCCTTAGGAAATTCATGGGACTGGCCTTGTTCAGGCAGCCACCTGTGACACCAACATCCCATGTCAGAGTGCTGGTTCGAGGTCCAGCTGCTCCAATCCTAGTCCAGCTTCCTTCTAAGGCACAGGGAGACAGCAGGAGAGGGCCCAAAAGCTGGGCTTCATGTGAGAGACCCAATGGCCCAGCACCGGTTGTTGGGAAGTGACCCAAAGGATAGAAGCATGTGGTGTGTGTGTGTCTGTGTGTGTGACTCTGCCTTTCTTTTTTTTTAAGATTTATTTTATTTTTGTTTGAAAGGTACAGTTACAGAGAGAGGAAACAAAGATTTTCCATACACTGGTTCACTCTTCAAATGGCCCCAATGGCCAGACCTGAGCTGATCCAAAGCCAGGAGCCAGTAGTTTCTTCTAGGTCCCCCACAAGGGTGCAGGGTCCCAGGGACTTGAGACACCCTCTACTGCTTTCCCAAGTGCATTAGCAGGAAGCACCCAGGACTAGAACCAGCACCTATATGGGATGCCGGTGCCACAGGAGGAGGGTTGGCCTGATATGCCCCAGTGCTGGCTTGCGACTATACCTTTCCAATAAATTATGTATGTATGTATGTATGTATGTATGTATGCATATATATATATGTATGTATGTATGTATTTCTAAGAAATTACTCATGGAATCAGTGTGATACCCAATGGCTAAGTCCTCACCTTGCAAGTGTTGGGATCCCATATGGGTGCTGATTCATGTCCCAGCTGCTCCATTTCCCATCCAGCTCCCTGCTGGTGGCCTGGAAAAGCAGTACAAGATGGTCCAAAGTCTTGGGACCCTGTATCTGCATCAGAGATCTGGAAGAAGCTTCTGGCTCTGGATTGGTTCCGATCAGGCCATTGTGGCTACTTGGGGAATGAACCATCAGATGAGAGATCTTTCTCTGTCTCTCCTTCTCTCTGTAAATCTTCCTTTCCAATAAAAAAAGAAATTACCTACCATGCATTTACTCCACATCTGACACTCAGCGATATTCACTGTGGAAGAAGACAGGCACCAAAGACCACCTGCATGTGACCCCACGTGTGTGAGCCCATGTATGTAAAACAGGGGGCCGGGGCCAGGGTGGCAGTGGGATAGGGAGTAGTTGCTAGTAGGTAGAGGCCTCCCTTCTAGGGTGAGAAAATACTTACAGTTCAATGGCAGGGTGTCACACGGCTCTGTAATAGGGCCCCAAACCATTGTCTCACACAGGTACACTGAGTGTGCTTATGGCTTATAAACGGCACCCCCAATAAAACTGCCAAGCTGGCGGGGGCTGTCCATGCGCCCTGGAATAGTGGCTTCTGCCCTAACAGGAAGTAATGCCATCCTCAGATTGGGGGTAACCCCCTCACCATGGAGAGGTGAAGGAGAGCTAGAGTGCTAGGAGACCAGAAGGAACTGGCTGGTTGGGAGCTGACCTCCCACCCCACCCCTACCCCTGTCATCTTCGCGGGCATCCAAGCAAGTGCACACCCACACCCACCCACCATGGCCCGGAGGCCCCTCTGCCCGCAGCCCACCTGACTGCAGGAGGGGAAGCAGCCTTGTTTAGGCCCCCAGGTCCCTGGCTAGAGCTTGGCTGGGAGGCGAGGAGCCTGGATAGGGGGCAGAGGAGAGAGAAAGAAGTGGGAAGCGGTGACAAGGGAGGCTTTGCTAAGGTTGGGGCTCGGCCAGGACCCACAGTAAGGCCTGGCCAGGGCGGGTGAGGGGCAGCCCAGGAGAAGGCTGAGAGAGGTGGCTGGTAAGGTCAGACCCCTCCTCAGCCAAGCAGCGACATATGGATTCACCAAGGTCAAAAGGAACCTATAGCACCCTATAGCACTGTAGAAGGCATATTCCTTTGTCCCCCAAACCCCACCTTTACAAGCCCCTGATAAAAATGACACCTCAGGTTCCCCGGGCATGATTTCTCTGGCCTGTTGGCTGTACCAGACCAGAGAACCTCCCATTAAAGCTTGCTTTAAGCTGAACTTTATGCTGTGTGGATTTCTGGTTCTGAACATAAACTTGAGCTTTATACCCAGATCCTTGCGGTCTTCGTCCCTTCACATCCAGGGCCGGGAGCCAGTGAGCCCCAGTGGAAGCAGGCCCGCCATGACAGGACCCCATCTTGTGACAGCCATGTTCATTCATTTGTCCAATAAATGCTGTCAGAGCATTGGGGACAGAGCCACCACGTCCCTGCCTGCATGGAGCTGCCATTCCCTAGCGGTAAACAGGCTGTAAGTCGATAGCATGGGGCGCCCCATGTGGTATTCACCCCCAGGGCACCTGTGATGGGGAGGGCAGTGTGCCATTTCATGCATGGGACTGGCAGAAGACATGTCTGACACAGGGATATCTGGACAGAGGGGAGGGTGGACGAGGGAGCGGGCCTCAGAGATGACAGGGACCAGCATGGCAGGCCCTGGGGGTCACACGTGGCTCCCTGCGTGAGGAATAGCTGCTTCCCCAACTTAGGCTTGTCCTTGGGGTCCAACTGTCCTGAGCTGGAAGCTCAGCTCTGCCAGTGACCTCTCTACTCCCAGCTGCCTCATCTTCCTGGGGAGGAGCAGCTAGAAGCTTGCCCCCGGAGCAGGTGTAGGGAATGCGGTGCTGTGTTCCAGGCAGTGACTCACCACTCTGGGTGAGCAAACCCTGGAGGAGAAGCAGAGCCAGCCCACTCCGCCATATCCAGGGTCAGCTGTGAGGAGGACAGGCTGGGGAGCAGGGAGTGAGCTCTTACACAAGACCCCACCATGCAATCACAACACAGCCTCCGTGGGAGAGGTCTCCCTGAGCCCTGGGAGCCCCACGGGAGTTCTGATCACCAGACTCAAGGAGTCATTTGCTTTCCTGGTAGATAAGAACCTTGCTGGTGGCCAGTGTCCGCCTCAGGGGGTGGGGGTTGTGGAGGGGAATTCCAGGTCCAGGCAGAACGTAACTGCCACCTTGCACGTAACTGCCAGACCAGCTGAGTCCACCTAGCCATCATAAACTCCCCAAAGAGTATCATCACCGAGCGATCAAAGGACAGTCACGAGCGCCACTGACCAACCAGGAGCTTGGACACGAGCTGACCATGCGCACCTCTTCAGCTCCAGTTCCAGTCTTTAAGAACCACCTTCTCCCTGGGGATGTAACCTTGGCTGTCTGGCCCCTGGCTCCACTCTTTACAATCAGCACCCACTTTTCTTCCACCACCCCAAAGTCAGTGAACACCCAGCAAGTCATGCCAGGTTTGGGTCCTGCGTCTCCTGCTGGTTTGGGTTGTTGTTCAGTAACAATCCCAGATCTGGAGGAGTCAGGTGAGGAAGAGGGGCCCCCCTCCCTCTTGCCTTACCTTGCATTTGTCCCCCCAACCTTCCGTTCCAGAAGCTTCCAGCAAGAGTCTTGCAGGTTCCTCTGAAGAACAGGAGGCCAATTAAACCTTAATTAACTTCTTAATTACATGGAACCACATGATTACCCACGCAGCAGACACTAATTGTTCATTAGGACGCAGCCTCCCTTCCCACCTCCCTCTTCCAGGCACTCCTAGCCACAGCACCTGAGGCAGGGTAGGGGGGCACTCAGAGCAGGCCCAAGAAAATCCCCAGAGACAGTCCCCGCTGGCCTGGGGAAGTAATAGTACAGAAACCTTCTTACCACCTTGAGCACTTGAGCCTTCCTGCTTTCAACCCCTGGGCCAGATAAGGACCCACCAGATTTTGTATTCCGCCCCGCTCCTGGGGCGAAGGCCCCGGGGCAGCCTCTACCCAACGCCCCCACCCCTGGCACCCACGGGCTCCCTCAGCACCCAACACAGTGGGCTTTCCCAAGGGGAGGAGGGGTCCTCGGCATGTCGCCATCCACACAAGGGGCAGCTCAGGTTCTGCATCCTGCAACTCCTCTCCCATCCCTGGGGCCACTCCTCATCCCACCCTCTTCCTGAGATAGTGCTCCCAGAGGTCACCCTCCCCTGCACCCCCTCAGCCAGGCCTGTGTGCACCCCAGGAGCCCTACACACCCTACAGAAGGTGTGGGCAGGCAGGGACTTGATGCTGTAGTCTGTGGGGTGACGGCAAATTGTGCTTCTCCCAGACCAACCCGGCTGTCATCTGATGCTCTGATGTCATTGTTAGAAGTGCCTGTTCCCTGCACCCTCTCTCATAATGACCATCAGGATCGCTCCAGAAACCCCTCAAAACAAACAAACAAGCAAACAAACAAACAAACCAAAACTAGAATAGATCGAGAACAATAAAGAAAGCTTAGAAACAGACAGGATACGGTCAGCGGGGATGCACTTATAACTCACTGGGTGGGACACAAAGATTAGTTACTCCTCACTGGGGTATTGAAGATTTCTCTGCACACCCCTCCTAAGCATGCTCACCTAAACTGTTGACATATGTCTTGTTAGAGTTATGGAGTTGGACCACCCGAAAAACAGCCAGGTTCAGCAAAATCATGCTTCAACACTATAAACTGCTAAATACTAAAATTAAAATAGACATGAGACAGCTGAATAGTAATCTATAGCCATTTTAAGGTGCATAGAACCCGGTTGTATATAAACTAATAATTGAAATGCCAATGTAGAAGTCACAGGATGTGGTTCAGAACTTGCATTTTTTTTTTCTCTTTTAACATATTGGTTACTCAATACCATGTCAACTAATTCCATAATGTTATAAATTGTTACTGATGTAATGTCGCGGCTTTTAATTGATCGGGATGATACTCTGCCGGCTCTACCTTCAGACCAGAGATGGTCTCCCCAAGAAACCATTGAACTTATCTGGACAATAAGATGCTGGATTTTATGCTTGGTAGATGCTTGCAATGAAAGAATCTCAACTGAATTTGAACTGTGGTAATGCAACAAGGTGGAGGAATCCACCATGGGGGGGAGGGTTAGGGGGGAATCCCAGTGCCTATAAAACTGTCACATAATGCAATGTAATCAATAAAAAAAAAAGTGCCTGTCCCCTCAGCCTCACAGCCTCTCCTGATCGAACTGTAGGTGATGGGCTCCCTCGGGGGGTTACACCCACACTTTCATACACCCACTCACACTCACTGTCAACATTAAATAAACTCACACTCATCATGCACACTTGTCACAGTAACACACTCACTCCCACACATAGTCACACTCTTACACACACTCATATTCTCCTGTGTAATTATACTCATCTACTCATACACTCATGCATACACACGCCCTAATATACTCACTCATACAGTCATAGCTTCACAAACACTTGTTCCCACTCACACACTTACCCTGCCATGAACCAGGTGCCGCGTGTGTGCAGTGCTGGAGAACCCACAGCTGGGAGGTGGGGGTGCGGCAGGGGATTGGGGCTGTCACCCTTGCCTGAACCGGGGACAAACAAGGTATGGGTGGAGCATCCTTTGAGTTCCACCCTGGGAAAGGAGCAGAAGCAACGTGACCACCTCCTGCCCATCCTGCCCCTCCAGGGACCTGGGGCCACTGTGGTGGGGGTGACAGGACGTGGCTGCTTGTGGAATGTTGGAAACTGCATCTCATGGGAGACACGGGGGATGGAAGTGCGGGGATCGGTGAATCCCCCAGCCAGCAGCTGGCGAGGCCACCAGAGGCATTGCCTGTGCTCCTGTCCCCTGGGACTGGGGCAGCAGAAAGTGCCTGCCCCCCAGCCGCCCCCTTCCTGCGGCTCTGTCTTCAGCGATCCAGAGTGGGCTGCACATGGGATTCGCATGTGTCCTGCCTGGGCCAGGCCAGGGGGTACCGGGAGAGGAAGAGGCCTGGCTCCAGCCCCTGCCCAAGCATGCCCCAACCAGTGCCAGCCACCCCCACCCCGCCCAGGTAGCTGCCAGAACCCTGGCTAGAAGCTGCTCCACTGTGACCTGGAGATGGTAGCAGTGCTGTGAGGCGAGCCCAGAGATCCCTAATGGGGTCATACGCTACTCACCCACCCTCCTACTCCCCAGGTCCTTCCGGTGCTGGGATGAGCCACAGGTCTGTGGGTGTGACAGTGGCCACTTCCAGGGACTCCTCAGGGACTTGCTGGGAAAGTCCTTGAGAAGCCCTGAGCACAGGGCCCGGCACACACAAGTGCTCAGTGGCAGAGGCTACAGGCCTAGCCCAAAGTCGTCTTCCTCCAAGAAGCCCCTCTTGACCACCCCAATGGCTCCCCATCCCTCCTCAAAGCCCCTCATACCCTAACATGTATTTTTCACATCACATACACGAAGGGTTTTGAAAAGTTTACAGAAATTGTCTTATGAGAAAACTACATGGATTCCAAAAATGCTGCAAAATAAGCTTATCTTCTTGTTTTATGATGTACATATTTGAAAAACAGAGTTACAATGAAAGAGAAGGGGAGAGGCAAGGAGAGTTCTTCCATCCACTGGTTCACTCTCCTAGTGGCCCCAGCAGCTGAGGCTGAGCTAAGCAGAATCCAGGAGCTCCGTCTGGGTCTCCCATGTGGGTACAGGAGGCCCAGCACTTGGGCCATTTTCCACTGCTTTCCCAGGTGCTTTGAAGGGAGCTGGACTGAAAGTGGAGCAACCAGGACTCGAACTGGTGCCCATATAGGATGCCAGCATTGCAGGCAGCAGCTTCACTCACTACTCCACAGTATCAGCCCATTTCATTTAAGTCACCCTTTTCATCAAACATTTTAAGTCTGTACTCCGCAGCCCCCATTTTCCCTGGGGCTTTCTGTGTGCCAAGCATCCAGCCCTTTACATCTGCTAGTTCATTTCAGCCTCAGCACACCCCCAAGCCACAGGTGCACCACCTTTATCCCTCTGTTACAAGGGCGGTCCGAAGAGATGAACTAATGCATCCAAGGTCACACAGCCAGTAAATCATACTGCTGGGCTGAGAACCCAGGCCATAAAACTCCAAAGTTGAGGGTCAGCCCACTGCTGTGACCGGAGGGTGGATGACCACTGACGGGCGTGGAAAGATGCAAGTATCCAGGGACCTTGCAGAGCCTTGCATTTCTCCAGCAGCCACACATGGACCTCTGGCCCAGGGCCGTGGGGGCATCCCTGGCATGTGCAGGGGTGAGTGCGGGCTGCGTGCAGTCTGTCCGGGGCCCGTGGACAGCGAGTGCTGACTGGGCAGGGTTTGCGGCCACAGCAAACCTGTTTGGCTGTCATGCTGTCTCAGCAAAAGTGACGTACTGTGGGGAAAGTGGACTGGGATTCTTTTCTGGAAATGGAGACAGGACTACATGAGCGCACAGCAAGTTAGGCTGCTGCCTGCAACGCCACATCCCGCATAGGAACACAGGTTCGAGTCCCTGGTCAGGCGCTAGGGAAGAGAGCAGGTGATGCTCCAAGTGCTTGGGTCCCTGCCATCTGTGGTGAGACCCAGATGGAGTTCCAGGCTCCTGACCCAAGCCCTGGTTATTGTGGCTATTTAAGGAGTGACCCAGTAGACAGAAGAGCAATCTCTCTCTGTCTCTCTCTGTCCCTCTCCCTCTCTCTCTCACTCTGTCAAACAAATCAAATCTTTATTTTAAAAAATAAAGCTGGGGGGCCCGGTGCAATAGCATAGTGGTTAAAGCCTTCACCTTGCATACGCCAGATCTCATGTGCATGCTGGTTCTAATCCTGGCAGCACCACTTCCCATCCAGCTCCCTGCTTGTGCCCTGGAAAAGCAGTCGAGGACGGCCCAAAACCTTTGGACTCTGCACTCACGTGGGAGATCCAGAAGAAGTTCCGGGTTCCTGGCTTCGGATTGGCTCAGCTCCAGCCATTGCAGCCACTTTGGGAGTGAATCCATCAGACAGAAGATCTTCCTCTCTGTCTCTCCTCTTCTCTGTATATCTGCCTTTCCAACAAAAATAAATAATTCTTCAAAAAAAAAAAAAAAAAGAACTGAGTGCCAGTGTGATAGAAGAATAACTAAAGTCCTTGCATTGCATGCACCAGGATCCCATAAGGTTGCTGGTTCATGTCCCAGCTGCTCCACTTCCCATCCAGCTCCCTGCTTGTGGCCTGGAAAAACAGTCAAGGATAGGCCAAAAGCCTTGGGACCCTGCACGCATATGGGAGACCCAGAAGAGGTTCCTGGCTTCTGGCATTGCATCACCTCAGCTCCAGCTGCAGCACTTGGGGAATGAATCAATCTTTGTCTCTCCTTTCCATAAATCTGACTTTCCAATCAAATAAATCTTTTTAAAAATTAAAAACAGGGCCCGACGGCATGGCCTAGCAGCTAAAGTCCTCACCTTGAAAGCCCCAGGATCCCATATGGGCGCCGGTTCTAATTCCGGCAGCTCCACTTCCCATCCAGCTCCCTGCTTGTGTCCTGGGAAAGCAGTCGAGGACGGCCCAAAGCCTTGGGACCCTTCACCTGTGTGGGAGACCCAGAAGAGGTTCCTGGTTCCAGGCTTCGGATTGGCGCACCACCGGCCCGTTGCGGCTCACTTGGGGAGTGAATCATCGGATGGAAGGTCTTCCTCGCTGTCTCTCCTCCTCTCTGTATATCTGACTTTGTAATAAAAATTAATAAATCTTAAAAACAATTTAAAACAAACAAAGCTGAGGCCTAGCACAATGGCTCAGTAGCTAAATCCTTACATACCAGTATAGGCACTAATTCATGTCCCGGCTGCTCCTCTTCCCATCCAGCTCCCTGCTTGCAGCCTGGGAAAGCAGTCAAGGACGGCCCAAAGCCTTGGGATTCTGCGTGGGAGACCTAGAAGAAGCTCCATTCTCCTGGCTTCAGATCAGCTCAGCTCTGGCCATTGCCACCATTTGGGGAGTGAACCAGCAGATGGAAGATCTTTTTCTATGTCTTTGCTTTTCTCCTTGTAAATCTGCCTCAATAAAATAAAATGAATCTTAAATAAAAATGAATAAATCTTTTATAAAAATCCAAGAGAAACCACATGCCTAGTTCCTCAGAGTGTCACGGTTTCCTCCTCGTCTATGTGTTGGGTCAGGGGAGCACCACATGGGACCCAACCTAGCAAGTCTGTGTGTGCAGGTAAGGTCCCACTTTCAGGTGTAGCAGCAGCACAGGGCACTGTGCCTGTGTATTCACTGTGCCTGTGTGGGGCAGACATGAGTCCCAGGGGAGGGGGAGACATAAGGGGCTCCTGCAGCTTGCGGTGCGTGTGCAAGTAGGCAGCCAACATTACACTCAACCTGAGTCCCAGGCAGCCTGGGTGGCGGCCTAGCCGCGTGACCTGGGGACACACTGGCAAGTGTCTGCTTCATCAAATGAGACTAATGAGGTGGCTGTCAGCAGCCAGGCAGGGGGGTTAGAGCTCACAGGCAGGGTGGGCACAGGAGGCCCTGCTGGCCAGGGTGCAATCTGAGTGTGTGTATGAGTGTATGTACTGTGAGTGGGAGTGTTTACAGGGGTGGAGGTGCATGGGAGACCTCTGTGGGGGACACTGTCACACACATGTGTTTTTGCATGTGTCCCCACTATGGAGGGGTGAAGAGCATGCCCTGGTGTGACTACATGTGCATGAGCAGGATGGGGCTGGAGCCAAGGGGCCCAGCTGGGCCGAAAGGGGCATT
This sequence comes from Ochotona princeps, assembly GCF_030435755.1. NCBI lineage: Eukaryota > Metazoa > Chordata > Mammalia > Lagomorpha > Ochotonidae > Ochotona > Ochotona princeps. Next base: position 106,510,364 of record NC_080832.1, on the reverse strand, counting down.
GTGGCTCTCAGTCCTGCCAGTGGGTGGGGGTGCCCCTGCTCCCCTACCAGGCCTGCCAAAATACAGCAAGACAGGGTGTAATTACGGGCACTTACCGCGGCCATTACCCCGGTTGCCGCTGCATGTGACACACGACCCGTCAGCGCGGCGCTCCAACCATTAAGGGGCCTCATTAGCATCCCGGCTCAGAAGCAAAATTACCCTCACTGCTCATTTCAAGATGTCATCAATTTTAATTTAGGGCCCAAAGATAGTACAATGGGAAGGCCCTCCCAGGCCTGCCGCACACAGAGAGGAGAGACTGGGGGGTGGGGAGTCAGGGCCCGGCAGCAGGCAGGGTGGAGAGGCAGGCACCGAGGCAAAAGAGAGGCCTGGGCAGCGGGAACCAGCAAGTAGGGCCATGCCAGGCAGGGAGGGAAATGCTGATCTCTTCGATAGAGATGGGGCCTCCCTAGGCACCGCTCTGGGATGGGAAGAAGAACTGATTGCACAGCTGGGAACAGGGCCCCCAGTCACCTGCTCCAGGACCGGTAAGATCTGAGCTGCCAGGAAGGAGTCACGTGGCAGGGCCTGGGTTTTCCCTGAGCGACTCCTTCAATTTCCACAGCAATCTTGGGAAGCGGGCTCTCCCTACAGGTGGGGAAACTGAGGCAGGAGGCAACTCCACCATACTGTGAACCACGGTTGAGCCACGATTAAGCTCAGATCTTAAGGTGGACACTTGGCACAGCAGTAAGATCCTGCTTGGGGCCCATGACCTGTCTCAGAGGATGTGGATTCGAATCTGATCTCCACTGCCAATTCCAGCTTCCTGCTGATGTGGACCCTGGGGGTTCAAGTACTTGATCCCTGCCACCCACATGGGAAACCTGGATGGAATTTTGAGCTCATGACTCTGGCCTGCCCTTCTGGGGGTGAACCAGCACAACAACATCTCTCCTTTCGCTCTGTGTCTCTGTTACTCAATAAATAAAAATGACATCGAAGTGTTTTCAATAATTAAGTGCCAGCCTGTTTGACTCTGCTGGCCCAGAACCCGGGGGTCTCCTGGAACCCTGTTCCAGTGAGCAGGCCCAGGCCTGCAGGCAGGAGCAGAGGGGGCCGGCCCCTCCCACCAGGCCGCACCTGCTCACTGCCCTGTCCAGGGTGCCCTCGTGTCTGCAGGTGCTGCCTTCAGGCTTTCATGTCTGGGACAGACCACCCCTCCGCCTGGCAGTGTGGCCCCCCACAGGCTACCTCACAAGAGCGAGTATACCGCAAATGACTGTTGAATGAATATTTGACTGAATATGAGATGACTTCAAAATTCACACAAAAAATGGACTGGGAAAGGTATATTTATTTTGGTGCAGAAAAAAATTGAAATCAATGCATATGGGGGGTCTTCCAGAAAGTTCATGGAACATGCATAGTATAAAGAAACCATAGGCTGCGTTTTTTTGTAACGAAAGAAAGATATATTTTAAAACCATTTATTTTATTTATATGGAAAGGGAAAATCAGATTTACGGAGAGGATAATGACAGAAAAATCTATCTGCTCCTTCACTCCCCAAGTGGACGCAATGGCTGGAGCTGAGCTGATCCGAAGCCAGGAGCCAGGACCCTCCTCCAGGTCTCCCACGCGGGTCAGGGTCCCAAGGCTTTGGGCCATCCTCGACTGCTTTCCCAGGCCACAAGCAGGGAGCTGGATGGGAAGTGGCGCAGCCGGGATTAGAACTGGCGCCCTTCTGGGATTCTGATGCTTGAGGATTTAGCCACTGAGTCATTGTGCTGGGCCCAAGAAAGGCATCATTTAATCTGTTCTTGCATAAACTTTCCGAAGTCCCCTCATACACCACCAAAGGAATGAACAAGGAAGTACAAAGACGGGGGGGGGGGGGGTTCTGTCTCCGTATGCAGCCGCACTCCTAGATCCAGCCAGCCCTGCCACCCTGGAGACTGTCCTGCCTGCCTGGGTGAGGCCATAGTTCCTGTGCCAGCTCTGCAGACCCCTGTGGTCTAACACATGGTGACCCAGCAGCAGGAGGAAGGGCGTGGCCTGGGAGGAGGGGAAGGACCCTCTAGCTCCCTGGCCCTCTGCCAGGGTGAGAGAGGAAAGACCCCCCGACCCAAGCCTTGCCACCCAGCGGCTGGTGCTGCTTCCTGGCCTCGCAGAAGATGGATCACTCCCTTAATCACTCAGGAAAAGAACCCCAAGCCGATATAATATTATAATTAATTAATTCACTAAAAAGGTATTAAATTTCTCTCCCCCCTGTGGATATTATCTGAATTCATTGACCTTTAGAAAAATCACCCTCTAATTGTAACCAGGTCCAAAAGCATTTGCAGCCCGTCTCTTTTACATTAATAATATCTTCCCGGACTCGGTGCTGGCTGCTTAAATATTGTATAAATTCCACTGCCCCCCTCGGAAAAGGGAAAGCAAAGAAAAAAGATGAGGCCGGAGGAGCCTGGCGGAGGGGGATGGGGCTGGACCCTGAGCGGGGGTGGGCAGAGGGGCGGGCAGCTGTAGCTGAGCAGTGGGCCAGGGTGGGTGGTGGAAGGCAGGTGCACAGCAGGGGCGCAGGCTCCCAGGAGGCCGCGTGTCTAGGGGGAGAGATCAGCAGTAGAATGCAGGTTCTTGTCTGTCTCATTGGCCCGTCACCCAAGGGAAGAATCCTTCCTTGACTTTGCAGACCTGTGGATGAGGGGCAAGTCCACGTGGGGGTGCTCTTGGGTCCTGCTCCCTGATGCAGGAGAGCGGGTGCTTCCCGGAGCCAAGGCGCGGGCCCTCGTTGGCCGCGGGCAGGCAGGGACAGGAGCTGGAGCTGAGGACAGTGGCTAGGGGCACGGGACCCTCTGCTTCCTGCCCTGTCTCCCGGCATCCATGGTGGCTGCTGATTGCGGGCTCCCATGGGACCTGCTACATAGCTGTGACCCCAAATCCGGACCCCTCTCCCACGTGACACTTCGGTTATGCCTCTGAGGGGCTTCCAGGCCCGTCCACTCTCCCACGGATGTGGCAAGCTGCTTAGGACTCCTCAGCAAATAAGGAACGGGAGACGTTCAAGGCCGCCTGCGTCCTGCTGCCACAGGCGCGAGCGCTTCCCGGGGCCTGTCGATATGCTGGAGGTAGCACGCGGGCGCCTCTCCTAACCCACAGCTCTGCCGGGCGCCCCCAAGCAGGGCAGAAGGCCGCTGAGTCCCCAACCCCGCGGCAAGCAGCGAGCGCCCTCTGGTGGGCAGACCCTCTACCCGCATCCGCGGGCGAGTCCATTGCGCCCAGGGCGCGAACGCCGCAGGTGACCCGGCTGAAGGAACCCGAGGCCAGAAAGCCAATGGGCAGCGCTGGGCGGGGGGCCAGCAGCGGTCTTGTCAGCCTCTGAGTGAACCCCCGGGGAGAAGGGCAAGCCGACGTGGGCAAAGAGGACTGGCTTTGCCTGTAAAGGCAGCCCAAACCTGGGTCATCATCTGGTGTCCGCAGCCAGAATCCAGGTGCTTGCCCCCAGAGGGGCGTGTCTAGGGCGGTGAGGTGGACCTGGGGTGAACTAGCGGGGAGGCTGCAGCGTCAGGGCTGTCTCGGGCTCCGTAAGGTCATCCAGCCTCCATCTGACCTTGAGCTTAATCCTGCAGCCCCAGCCAGTCCAGGCGCGTGAAGTCCCCTCTTAATTTGATCTCCTTTTGCAAAGAGGAAATTGTCCTCTTAGCCATCTTCAAAAGAATTTTCTTTTAATTAGCCTCCTTCAGCCTCTCGGCCAGCGAGGAGAAAGCTGCCTTGGTCTCTGGCCGCAGAGGCTGTGGACACTGCAAGGGGAGCCAGGCAAAGCCAGACGAGCCCGCAGTTACCCTTCTCACAGTTCAACCCCACTTGCCCATCACAGGTGAGGTTCTGGGTCCCAGAAGCTTGGGCAGAGACCCCTGGGGGGCTGCAGCCCAGAAAGAGGACAAGAATTGCGCGGGGCCAGAGTGGAGAGGCACCATGGGAGCTGGTCACTCCGTCACCCGCCTCCTCCGGCCCAGGCGGAGGGACGGGACGGCGAGGCCGCAGCGCCACCTCGTGGCCATATGCAGGGACAGCGCCCCGTCCGCACGGGCACTCCAGGCTCCCCTGGATGGGGCCCAGGTGAGAGGTGTGGGAACTGCTTATCCGTACAGGAGCCGCTGGGCGAAATCCTCCATGCCCCACCCCACTCCCACCCAGTTGTCAACCCCTAACCCTCCTCCAAAGAGACATGAGGCCGGGTACAAAGCACAGTGTTTACTAAAGGCACAAAGTGGGAGGGTGAGAGGGGACTGCTCTCTCACTCTCCCCTGAGCCCCGCCCGGCCTCTCCTCCAGCCACCCCCACCCTCACACCACCAGGTGGAGAGCTGTTAGCACCAAAGGGGGGGGTGGGAGCCCTGCGGGGAGGAGGGCAGTGGGCAGGGGTGGGTTTGGCCGCAGGCTGGGTCCCCGGAAAGGCCCCCCGTTGGCCTCAGAGAACAGCTTCCAGAACCCACCGAGCCTGTTGTCCTTCCCTGGGATAGGAGGACGGCCCACTGTCCCCTCCTTGTGCCCCCTCCTGTTCCCACCCAGCTCCATGGGGATGTGGAGGCTGGGTGGGGGGTCTGCTCCTGACCCCACAGGCTGCCAGGCAGGCACTAAGTCCAAACAAGGAGCCAGCAGGGAGGCATGAGGCGGGGCAGGTGGCTACTTCACACACAGGTGCACCCTGAAGGGGGAGGGGGCCCGGCCCGGCCCGCTCCCCCATGCCCCCCAGCACAGGGGCCGGCAGCGGTGTCACAGCACCTCCCCTTCCTCCATGCTGAAGCTGCTCCTCCGGCTGCTAGCCTTGGAAGCCTCGGGCGACATGGTGGAGAAGAGGGGGTCGGAGGCCAGGGGCAGCAGGGAGTCTTCCAGAAGCATGAAGTCCAGATCCTTCCTGGACAGGCTGGGGAATGGGGGGCCGTGTTCTGGCCCCAGGGGCTCAGTGTAGCCCTGGGGCCCCTCGTCAGCCCCACCCCCAAAGCTCAGGCTGTGGCTGAAGTCCAGTTGATGGAAGGGGGACTGTGGCTGGGCGGGTGGGGGCGGTGGGGCCTGCGGGGGCAGAGCGGGCAGCGTCTCAGGGTCAGGGACCTCGGCGCCCAGCATCAGGGCTTCAGCTGGGCCCTCTTCACTGGGCAGCTCCTGCTTCACCACCTGCTGGGCTAGCTCAGCCATGTTCATGCCAGACGGGGAGGTGGTGGGGAGGCCGTGTACACGTGCCTGCATCTCCAGCTCCTGCAGGTGGGGAACAGGGGTCACAAGACAGAGGGCTGGGGCCCGGCTTGCCAGGGGCCAGACTGTTGGCCTGCCCCCTGCCCTGGGGCACCCGAGACCACAGAACCAGGAAGGCCCTGTGGTGCTGCTGCAGGAGGGAGAGTAGTGGTTGTACAAGTCGCAACTTATTAGCAGGTTGTGAAACCACCCGGCCTTTAGTCTCCAGCAGCTTGCTCCTTTTCTAATTGAAATAGACTTGTCTAGACTAGAGCTGGGAGAGAAAGGATCAGAATATGCTGCCTGCATGAGGACTGAGTGTTCTTCTGTGGGACTCCATCTTTTCACTGGGCCTGCCTAGCTGCCCTGCATCTGCCTACCAGCTGTTCTACAGACTGCTGGGAAACCCGAGGACCTTGAAAAGCCGTGGGCCAACTGCACCCTTGTCTGGAGGGCCTGCCTAGAAAGCACAGACCAGAAGCCCTGCACACGAGCTAGGCTGCTACTGGGAGGGGAGCCCCACAGCTCACCCCACTGTGGCCTGTCCTCCATCCCTGAAAAGCCAGTCCAGTCCACCTCAGCACATAGCAGGCTTTCACATTCCTGCCCCTTATGATTAGGTGTAGGATGTATCCCACATTACGTAAGCATGAGTGACAGGAAGTGGCACGTGGCACCTTCAGAGGGACCTGCAGCTTTTAGGGGCAGCCCCAGCAGTGCCCCGCCCCTTACACCCGCCACTCCCAGGCGCTGGAACACCCTGAACTATCCCGACTTCTCCCTCATGGTGTCACCATTCTCCCGCTCAAGCAGGGTGAACCCAGGGGTCAGGGGACAGGTTGGGGGCCTGACCTGGATGCGGAGCCACAGCTGCTTGTTGGTCATCTCGAGGCGCCGCGAGTGGCTCTCCAGCTCCCTGGACTTCTGCAGGTCCTTCTGCATCCTCCGGATGTAGTCCACGGACGCCTTGAGGATGGTGCCCTTGTTCCAGCGCACGTCCCTGTGGTAGTGTCACACATGCAGGCTCGCGACCACTCGGCCCCACCCTGCTTTCTGTGGCCCCCAGGGAGTGGAGGCGGCCTGCTCCTCCAGGAGGCATCACACACAACCCCACCTCGCCTCCCAGCCTCATCCCCCACGCAGGAGCTCCTGAGCACCCAGGGGGCTCCAGGGCCCCCCGCCCGTATTCCCTCCCCTTCCCCCCCAGCCTGCTCACAGGTCGTTGGCCTTGGGGATCAGCATTCCCAACTCCTTGATGCGGTCATTGATGTTGAACCTGCGCCTCCTTTCAACTAAAGGGGTGGGGGCAGTTAGAGGTGTGGGGACCCCACCTGGAGGGTTGGATAGGGGGTGCCTCCAGGATAGCACTGTAGTTAGAAGGGTGGGCCAGGTATAAGAAGACCCCTTTCCCCAGGCTGTTAGCACAGCAAAGCCCCACCTCCACCACACTATCCCAGGGCAAAACCCCTCCCACTGTCTGGACTCCACACCCTTCAGAGAAGGGTTCTGATAGAGGCCTTCCTAGGAACCCCTAGCCTCACCCCCCCCCGCCACCTAAAGTACCCACCCACCCTCCAAGTGGCACCCGTGGGAGGGCTCCGACTCTGGGCTGGGGAGCAGGCCAGGAGGGGTTCCGGAGCCAGCCCAGGGGATGCACGGAGCTCCATGGGGAGAAAGAACGAGGTGGGACTCACTTAGGTTGTGATTGTCTTTCTTCTGCCGCTCCTTGGCCAGGGCCCGGCTCTCAGCATCTATACGGGGGGAGGGGGAGATAGGTGCAGGTGAGGGGGAGCGGGCAAGGCGCAGGGGGCAATGGGCACGGGCTGGGGAGAGGCCGTTGGTACCTGTGAGCTCTCGCTTCTGGGTCAGGTCTGCGGGACACGAGCTGCTAGTGACGCCGACCAGGGAGGCCGTGACCTGGGGGTCGCTGCTGTACACGTTCAGATGGCTGCTGGACAGGGGGAGCTACATGGGGAAGCGTAGGGAGGCAGGAGTGGCTGGTGAGCCAGCAGCTCCTGACAGGATCCATGGTCCTGGGTACTGAGCAAGCCAGGTCTGTGGAACCTTGAGCCCTGCCCTCAAGGAGCATGATGGCCACACTGTGGCTAGGGGAGGAGGTTGAGGTGGGCCGGGATCCATAGGCTGGGGCACCTATCTCCCTGCTGTCCAGGAGGATGTGGGACTGAGTCCAGAGGGAGAAGCCTGGAGGAAGAGGACAGCTGGCCACAGGCCTGGTGCAGGACAAGAAGGGAAGGGAACCACAGCTCAAGTGACACCACTGCTGGGCCTTGGGGTTAGGCAGTGGAGGCATAAGCAGAAGTCCACCCGGGACCACCTGGAGCTCTGCAAACTCCTGCCCAGCTTCCACTGTAGCCAACAACAGATGCTCTGTCCCCCACCTGTCACCCCAACCCCTGGGCACCAGCCAAGGATATGACCATTATGCCCTCCTTTGCCGACCCTGTGAGATGCAGATTTGCATCCAACGGGTCCCCACTGGCTTCCTGCTAAGCCAGCAGGTGCTGTCACCCAGGGGCCCCAGGGGCTAAGGAGAGACTGGCTCCTTGGAGGTGTGGGCTTGGAGTCAGCATGAGATCAGGTACAAAGAGCAGGAGTAAGCAGCCCAGGTGCAAGATGCTCCCCAGGAGTGGGGTAGGCACCAGCGGGTCTGCCCACTCACAGCAAACTGCACCCTCTTTCTTGTCTCATCTCTCCCATCCTGGACGCAGCTGGCATCTCCTGAGTCTGCAGCCAAGCAGACGGGTGCACAATGGCTGGGCGACTCCTCAAGGCCAGGGTGAAAGCCAAAGGCCTCTGGATTCCCTGGGCAGTCCTGTCCCCACCTGCCCTCTGGCCTCTGCCCCCGAAAACCCAAACAGCAATGATGCTGCCAGGAGGCTACCAGAAAGGGGTTGTGTACCCCGGGGTAAGGCAGCCTCTGGTTGCTTGCTGGGCTGAGTGAGGGACATGAGTCTTTGCCTGCTAGGCCCCTGGGCTTGGGAGAGCTTCCTGGAGGAGTCCATCAGCTCCAGGACTTGTTATGGACACAGTGCTCCCCATCTGTACTCCCCGACACAGCTTCCTGCTTCGCACGGTACACGCAGCCTGAGGCCTTTCTTGGTCTCTGACTCTGCTGAGCCCTGGGCCTCAGGAACCATTTCTACAAAGAGACCCCAGGCCCTGGCTGGTGAGGAGCCCGTCCTCAGCTCTCCCCTAAGTGGGTCATAGGCACCGCCCTCAGCAGGAGTACCGTGTTGGGCATCTGCATCTCAGGATTGATGTAGCCCAGGACATCATCCAGGCGCATAATGTTGTCGATGACATCATCAAACTGCAAGACAGAGAGGTCCACCTGAAGATGAGCCAGCCACAGGGATCTCAGAGCCACCATGTGCAGCCTGCTCCTTTTGGGGACAAGCTGACAAGCTGTCCACCACCCGTAGACCTCAGGAAAGTCAGGGCTATTCCCAAGGGGCCCACCTGCCAGGGGAACTCCCCTGCTATACCTGCTGACTGCAGCTTTGCCCATTGCTGAGCTGTCCTGGAGGGGTGCTCCTTCCCTCCCACATAAGGCCTTGTTGGACCAGGCTGTGTCTCCCCCCTCAGACAGGGGTTCCCTGAGGACAGGGCTTTGTTTCCCCTGCTTAGACTAGATTCCCAAAAGCAGTGTCCCTCCCCAGCTAGAATGGGAATGTCAAGAGCATGAGCCATGGTGCCCCTCACTTACCTCTTTGTCAGGGTTGGAGCTGATGTGCAGCATGGCCATGGGGCTGTTGGGGGCACTGTTGCCAGCAGAAGTGGACAGCACATGTCCTGCCCGCACCCCAGGGGAGGCAGCCGGAGGGGGCTTCGGGGAGCCTTGAGCAGGGCTGAGGTGGGCGGCAAACTTGTTCCCGTAGGTCTCGGACAGGTACTCGCGCACCTTCTGGTGCTGCGACTGCTGCAGGTGGTAGGAAGTGGGGTTCTCCAGGTAGGACTGCACCTGGTGGGGGCGGAGAAGGCAGTGGCTCTAGAGGGAGCCTGGCACCCAAGCAGCTGGGGAGGCAGGGAGCAGGCCCTACCTTCAGCACCTCGCCTGGCACAGGCGGTGGTGACTGGAAGTGGACAGGGGTGTTGATGGCGGGGGTGGGCGGCGCTCCCAGCTGCTGTTGCTGCTGCTGCTGCTGCATGTAGTGCATCACAGCCTGCTGCTGCATGCGCTCCCGCTGCTCCTCCTGCTGCGCCTGCTCCCGCATGAGCTGCATGCGCAGCCCAATGCGAGACGCCATGGCGGCTGCTGGAGCTGGCTCCCTGCAGAGGAGGTGGACAGGTGTGAGATCCCTGGAAGGGACCAGGACTAGTCAGGTAAACACACGGGGTCCTGGCAGAGCAGGGTAGGACTGAGGGTAGGGGGTGAGGGTAGGGACCAGCTCCAGGTCATGGAGCAAGGCACGGAGTCCAGCTCCCTGGTGGCTGGCCTCTCTCTTCCTCTCTCATTGCTGGCGATCGGCCACAAGCGGTTGGCCCACCTTTTTTGGTGCCATGGTTGCATCCTGGTGCAGTCAGGCCTGTGCCCAGTTTCTGCCCTGGTTGGGTTGGGAGGACCTCTGGATACTCAGCCTCCCTCCTCCTGTCTTGCCACGTGGCATCTGACTTGTGGTCATCGCACACATTCTGCTAAAACTTTGGTCAGATCCTACTCCCCACCTCTGCTCAAAACTCTCCATGGCTCCAGCTTCCCAGTAAAAGCTCAAGTTGTCAAGAGGCCTGAAAGGCCCCGGTGACCTGCCCGCACTGCATGTTCCCCTTCAGCCCCTTTCCCCAGCTGTCTCCCTCATCCCACCTGCTCTGGCCACACCTGCCCGCCTCCTTGCAATCTCTCCATGCCCCAGGCCTCAGGACCTTGTCTGGGCTGCTCCCTCTGCCTGGCAGCTCTTACCCAGAGACCCTCACGGCTCACCTCTTCACTCCCCCTCCCAAGACGCCAACATCAAAGTGGCCATCCCCACCACCGTATGAAAACTGTGAACCTTCTATTCCTGCCCCTCTGCCCCGACTCATGCCACTTGCCCCTTATTTTTCTCCATGTCACTTATCATCCACATTTCTACTCAGTTGCCTCTCACCCACTGGAATGCAGGCTGCCCTGAAGGCAGGCTCTTTGCCTATGTAGTTCAGTGCCTCACCTCCGGCTCTGGCCAAGGGCCAGGGACTGGCCCACAAGAAGTGAGTGAGTGAAGGGGTGGGGACTGCTGATGAACCAGCCCAAGTGCTTTAGCCTTCCAGGGCCCCTGTAGGGTCTTTGGGGGGTACTGTGACACTCAGGCCCAAGATTATGGGGCTAGGTGTCCTGTGGTGGAAGGGACACAGTTGAGAGCCCATCCTTAGCAGTGGCCTCCAAGCCCAGGCTAGGGAAGAGTCAGGACTCCATAGAGCTGGGACAAGGCTACTTCCAGGCTATGGGGTCAGTGGATCGTGGCCAGGAATGGGGACCAGTAGGAAAGCATGCAGGACATGAGGATGGGCAGCCTCACCTCACCGTCCTTCCTTCTCTGTCCCTGGGTCATGCTGAAGGGACTGCCTCGGTCCCAGTGGTCTCTCTGCCAAGCTCTCAGCCAGGCAGTCCCTCAGGGGGCAAGGAGCAGGTGCCTCTCCCCCTCCTCCATATGCAGCTGCAGCCCACACTGACCTCTTCCAGGGCCACCACAGAGAGGTGGGCCTGTCTGCCACCCTCATGGCCACCACACACACTGGCCCCACAGACCTGCAGGCACCCACCCCACTCCCTGGCAGCTGCACCCTACACACGCACTGTACCCCCAGAGACAATCTGGCTTCAGTTGGCCCTGGTGGAGGAGGGGTGGGATGGGGCATGGCAGTGCCAGCACAGGGCGGGCTGGGGGAGAAGGAGCCCCTTGTCTCTCTGACAAAGGCCTGGGCGCAGGGCCTGACCCAGGCTTGAGCTTTGCCGTGAGAGGACCTGTGCTGGGCCCTGCTTGGCTTCTCATTGGCTCTGCTGGCCTCAGTTCTCGTATCTGTAAAATGGACGTGGGATTCCTGCCCCAGCAGCTGGGTGGCAGGGTGGAGGGTGGCTGTTTGGAGGACATCCAGGCCCTGGTAAGCCAGCCTGGTGGCTTTGCATATGGTCTGGGTGGGTACAAGGGGAGGGACTTGTGGGAATGTGAGGGCAGATACACTGGGCATGTTCACCCCCAGCAGCCTCAGCTCCCCATGCACCTGCTCACACACAAGCCCAGGGACCACTTTCAGCTCTCCTGGCACTGTGATTTACCAGGAAGAACCAACAGGAGGGACAGGGGAAAGGCAAAGTGCCCCTGGCCGCTCCCCCTTCCATATCCAGCCAGCAAGAGTCACCATACCAGGAGGCCAGAACTGGGCTGGGGTAGTTCCCTGCCCACCTCCCCAGGACATATTGGTCTTGCTGGGGTCTGAGACCCTGGGGAATGCCCTCCCCCAGGCTTAGGAGCATGGCTGCTTCCCATCACTGCTGCCCTGAAACCTGCCAGCTGCCCATGCCTCTGCCCAGCCTGAGTCTCAGCTCCAGCTTTACTGCAGCAAACTGAGCTTTCTAGGCCAAGACTCTGCCCCTGTTGGCTACATGTCCTTCGAAAGCCACTCATCCTCTCTGTGCCTCGCCTCACTGTGCTTGCTCTAAAATGGAACCAGTCATGCTCCTGCCCAACAGGGCCACTGCGAAGACCCAAGGAGGCCTGGGGAGTGTGTGGAGACCCTTAGGCCGCCAAGGACAGGGGGATGCTGTTCTCCAGTCAGAGCTGCATCCAGGCAGTCGCCTCTCCATCAGTCATATATGGCTTAGTATAAACTAGGGAAGAGGTGGACAGAGAGAGAGGAAAAGCAGGGGGATGAGACTTGCTGGACCTCACCAGGACCCCAGAGCAGAAAGCCTTGGGAGGAGGACAAGAGGTTTCAAAGATAGAGCAGGAAAAGAAACTGCAAAATGAAACGTGCAGTCCAAGCCTGTCTGCCATGGGCCAGTCGGAAACAGAGGCCCAGCCCCTACCCCAGCCCGAGGCCAGCCCCCTACCCCAGCCCAAGGCCAGCCCCGGACACAAGCCTCTGGAGGGGCGGCCCTTCCTGCAGTGCCCCTCCAGTTGCTCTTGGCTGAGACGGCTCCAGTCCACAGGGATTCTGTGTTGTCCTGCAGACTTTTCTGCCTTCTGTCAGACCTTTTAAAAACTAGGGCGAGCCTGGCTTCAGCCTAGCCCAGTCCTGCCATTACAGGCATTTAGGGGGTGAATCAGCAGATGGAAGGTAGCTCACTCTCTGTCTTTCTAAGTAAGTAGTTTTTAAAACACAAAAATGGGGCCAAAGCTGTGGTAGAGTGGGTTAAGCCACCCCCATATGCACACCAGTTCAAGTCCTGGCTGCTCCACTTCCCATCTAGCTCCCTGTTAATGCTCCTTGGAGCAGCAGCAGAGGATGGCCCAAGTGCTTGGGCCCCTACACCCATGTGAGAGACCCAGATGGATTGCAGCCATTGGAAGAGTGAACACTCTGTTATGCTGCCTTTCAAATAAGTGAAGTAAAAAAAATTTTAGAACTGGAGTAAGCGGTTGAAAACACACAGCACCCAAGCCCATCCACTCTATTCCTGCTTCTCTGTCCCACAGCAAAGCACGTGAGTGTTCAGCAAAGGCCATGGCCTGGAGGGCTCACAGCCGCCCAGCCTGGACACAGCTCCTGTGCATTAAAGACAAGGACTGGGGGAGAAGAGACTGTGGTTCGTCCGCACAGCAGAACACAAAGACAGCAAGCTACTGCTGCGGCTCTCGCAGTCCCGTGGCCAACAGCAAAAGCCAGACACCAAAACGCACAGATCACACCGTGTGTGGATATACAGCTCACAAATGGGCAAGATGATCCTACTGCACCAGAGGCCAGGGTCCTGACTGCCCTCAGGGCAGTGCTTGGGAGGGGAGCAGGTGACTTGGTGGGAAGAGGACTGAGGGACTGTTTGTAACCTGAGCTAAGGGTTAGTCACATAGAGTTTACGATAATCATCATAGGGGTCTTATCCTTTCATCAAAAAGGCCAGATAAAAAAGTGACAACATCTTATATAGCTGAAGAACCTACTAGGGCAGGCATTGTGAGGCAGCAGGCACCTTGCCCAAGTGCCTGGGCCCCGACACCCATGTGGAGGACCCAGATAAAGCTCCTGGCTCCTGGCTTTGGCCTGACTTAGCCTCTGCTCTTGGGGGATAACTGGGGAAGGAATCAGTGGGTGGAAGATTTCTCTGTCTCCCTGTCACTACCTTTAAAATAAATCTTAAAAACAAATCAAAACAGATGGAGGTAAGTAAATCATCTTTAACAATTCCACCTCTCCCTCAAAAATGTCTCCATGATTTTAAAACATGTTTGGTACCAAGAACCTTAATATAACTGCCAGCACATACCTTGGTACAACCTCTTTGTAAAAGTAATTTGGCAAAATGTGTCAAAGCCTTAAAAAAAAAGTAGCCCAAAAAAGGAATCTTAAATGTAGAGGTATTAATACATAAATGGAATATTAAATGCATTCCTAAATGCATAAAAGGAATCTTAAATGCAGAGGTATTAATGCATAAAGATACCCTTCACATTATGTGGACAAAAAGCAAGATTACATCAATAGAATTTTAAAGAGTAAACTAGAATAGATAAATTAAAGTGTACTCCTTCTGATGAAGGGCTCTATTTACAACACAACATGGGGCTCGTGTCAAGTGATAAAAAGTAGGGTACCAAACTGCACAATCTGATTGCCACCATGTACAATGCAGGGGCCTGGCACAATGGCTCAGTGGCTAAATCTTCACCTTGCATGCACCAGCATCCCACAAGGGCACCAGTTCATACCCCGGCAGCCCCACTTCCCATCCAGCTCCCTGCTTGTGGCTTGGGAAAGCAGTGGAGCATGGTCCAAAGCCTTGGGACCCTGCACCCATTCTAGAAGAACCACCTGGCTCCTGGCTTCAGATTGGCTCAGCTCTGGCCATTGCGGCCACTTGGGGAGTGAACCAGTGGATGGAAAAATCTTTGTTTCTCCTCTTCTCTGTAAATCTGACTTTCTAAAAGCAAATCAGACTTAACAGAAAAAAAGGAGAGATGTAGGGAAAGATTTTCCATCCACTGGTTCACTCCCCAAGTAGCAGGGAGCTGGATGGGAAGTGGAGCAGCAGGGACATGAACCGGCACCCATATGGAACCCCAGAGTATGCAAGGCAAGGACTTAGCCACTAGGTTATCATGCCAAGCCCCAAATAAATAAACCTTTTTTTTTTAAAAAAAAAAAGATTTATTTATTTTCATTGCAAAATCAGATATGCAGAGAGAAGAGGAGAGACAGAGAGGATGATCTTCTGTCCACTGATTCATTTCCCAAGTGACCACAACAGCTGGAGCTAAGCCAATCCAAAGCCAGGAGCCAGGAGCTTTTTCCGGGTCTCCCACGTGGGTGCAGGTCCCAAGGCTTTGGGCCATCCTCAACTGCTTTCCCAGGCCACAAGCAGGGAGCTGGATAGGAAGAGGGGCTGCCAAAACATGAACCAGTGTCCATATGGGATCCTGGTGTGTGCAAAGCGAGGACTTTAGCCGCTAGGCTACCACGCCGGGCCCCCAAAATAAATAAATCTTAAAAAAAAAAAAAAAAAACAAGGGCCTAGATCTTCCATCTGCTGATTCACTCCCCAAATGACCTCAATGGTTGGAGCTGAACTGATCCAAAGCCAGGACCCAAGAGCCTCTTCCAGTTGTCCCACGTGGGTACAGGGTCCTGATGCTTTGGACCATCCTCTACTGCTTTCCAACAAGCAGAGAGCTGGAAGGGAAGTGAACCAGCCAGGACATGAACTGGTGCCCATCTGGGATCCTGGTACTTGAAGGGTGGAAGATTAGCGAAATTGTGCCATTGTGTCGGACCCGTGTTTTCCATTTTAAATTTAATTTCTATTTATTTGAAGGGTAGAGAGATAGAGGTAGAGAGAAACAGAAATATTCTAAGCCCTGGCTCACTCCCTTAAATGCTTGTAGGAACCAGAACACAAGCCAGGAGCCTGGAACCCCATTCAGGTCTCCCTCATGGGTGGGAGGGACCCAAAGACTTGAGCTGTCATCTGTTTCCTCCCAGGGTGCACATCAGCCGGAGGTTGAAATTGGCAGGAGAGTTGGGACTTGTACCCAGGAACCCCAGTGTGGGATGCAGGTTCCCCAGCGATGTCCCAACTGTTGCACCCAGCCCTCACCTTGATCTTCTGGAATGTTGCCCTGCTTCCATAACGAACATGTGGATCTTCCCAATCAGGAAGAGTTATCTGATGCAAAGCCTGCTTCGCGTGGGTCCAGCACTGTTCAAAGCACCTTGTGTAACCCTTGGTTACTTCATCATCGTCCCCACTTCACGGCTGAAGCACCACAGGCACAGAGATACTGTCACTCACTAAAGGTTGCTGTGCTGGGCCCTCGGGGCTGGCTCCAGGGCTCTCATCTTGGGTCTGTGTCGAGTCAGTTGTCACGTACAACGTGGGGTATTTATTTATTTATTTATTTTTAATATTTATTTTTATTGGCAAGGTAGATTTATGGCAAAGAGACAAGAGAAGGATCGTCCATTCACTGGCTCCACTCCAAATGGCCACAGCAACAGCCAGAGTTGAGCCAATCAGAAGCCAGGAGCTTCTTCTGGGCTCCCCCATATGGGTGCAAGGACCAAAAGTTTTGGACCATCCTCTGCTGCTTTCCCAGACCACTAGCAGGGAACTGGATGGGAAGTGGAGCAGCCTGGACACAAGCTGGTTCTCATATGGAAGGCCAGCGATTGAAGATAGAAGATCCGGCAGTTGAGCTGTGACTTTGTCCCCAGTTAGGGTATTTCAATGCCCTGCAGTTTTACAGGAGGTCTCAGTAGGACCCTATTCTGATGCCTCACTAGAAAACACACTGCACCTGACACACTGCACCCCTCCAGTAAGGCAAGCCAAACAGGAACCAGGCTCAGGCTGGGTGAGGGGAATCACACAAGAAAAGAATGGGGGAGGGGTCTAGCGCCGTGGCCTAGTAGGTAAAGCTGCCCCTTGCAGGGCCAGCAATCCATATAGGCTCCAGTTTGTGTCCCAGCTGCTCCACTATCTAGCTCCCTGTTTATGATCTGGGAAAGCAGCAGAGGATGGTCCAAGCTGCTTGGGTCTCTGCACCCATGTTGAGACCTGGATGGAATTCCAGGTTCCTAACTTCCGCTTGGGCCCAATCCCAGCCATTATGGCCATTTGGTAAAGTGAACCAGCAAATGGAAGATTCTCTCTCTCTGTAACTCTGCCTTTCAAGTAAACAAATAAATAATAATAATAATAATAATAATAATAATTTTTTTTTAATGGAAGGAGCTATTCTCACTGAAGAAGCCCCCATGATTCAAGGCTGCAGCAGCCCCACAGGCAGAGAGGACCTGGGGCCACGTGCTCCGGACGCCCCAGACACGGGAGAGCCTGCCTCAAAGGGCTCAGGGGGCAATTTCCTGCATTCCCAGGAAGACACACGTCAGGCAGCTGAAACAACAAAGCACGCGAGTCCAGCGGCTGGACTGAGCCCCGTCACCCTCTGTGCCTCTGTGGTCGGAAGCAGCTTTCTCCTGAGTCAGGCAGACACAGACAAGCCATTGTGCTGGTGCAGCCCACTCGGCATGGGGCATGAAGCCTCCACTGAACGAAAGCCCACCCCCTCCCTGGCACAGGTGCCAATGAGGGGAGGGGGAGCTGGGGTGGGAGCACCCCCTGACATCCCTCCCCTCTACCCCAGGAGCTGTTCAGCCTTGGGACAGGAAGACAGGAAAAGCTTCCTGTGTGTGGGGTGGCTGGCTGAGTGAAGGTGGCCGCTCCCTAATGCCGAGGTGGTCACAGCTTCTCACGGGGGCTGGGCAATGCAGGTGAGACACAGCTCCCAGCGGCCAGTAGTCCTGCCCATAGGAGGTCGTGGAAAGGGCACAGGCCTGGGCCTCAGAGAATTTGGGCTCCAGTCCCAAGCTTGGGCCTTGTCTTGGAATCCCCATGTCAAGTGGTGCCTACCAGCGATCAGCTTACCCCATCTCCATCTGAGCTGCCATGCCCCACATGGGCATGCCTGCTGGGAGTGTGGACAGAAGCAGTGGGCCACCATCCCGTCACCCCAGCCAAGGACATCCTCTGTCTGTTCCTCTCCAGGTCCTTTTGGTAAGAGTCTCAACCATTCAACACACACACACAAACGCCAGCCTGCCTCTCCTTACTGGATAGGGCAGGGAGACCTCGCACCGGCTTTTCCCATTACCAAGCACCCTCTGGGTTCCCCCTCCCAAAGCCTGGGGTTTTGAAAGATGCTTTTTCCTAGTGCTTGTCTAGCACATAATTGGCAGGAGTAGGTCTTGGAGAGGCAGGTGGAGACAGACGAGTAAGTACTCCTTTAGGGTCTTTAAGTGATGATGAATAGGCAGAGTACTGAGCAAAGCACCAAGCATCCTGCGCCTGGGACCACTGGGCAATGCAAGTTAGCATTCCCATACCTGCAGGGGGCAACCAGGAGGCCATGAGGGCACTGGGACCCTCCAGCTACTCCCCATGCTGAGAGCAAACTCCATGCTTCAGGAAGTGTGTGCTGTTTGACTGGGAAGCTCTGGGTCCCAGAAACGGATGTAAGGTCAGAAGCACCTGCTTTGAACATGTTTAATTCATTGCTCTGCTCTCCTCACTGTGTGTAAGGATGTTAATTATTCCAGAAAACCTCATAGCTTTGAGGTGTGGAGCCCAGTGAGTGTGCACAGGTGTACGCCCACGTGTCATCATAGCCAACTTCAAAGGCAAGAGCCCGGGACCCTGCCCCACAGGGAGGGTGTGGCCATCTGCATCTGTCATGTGACATAACCGCTGTCTAGTGGGATCGCATGACCCCAGCGCAGGCCAGACCCTCTGTATGTGTTGAAAGTGGATTGGAAAGCAAACAGGGACTCCCATGAGGAAGCCAAGGTTCCGCTAAGGCACCTGTACAAAGTACCTGCGTGACACCAGGGCAAGACTCAAACCCAGAGCTGGCTTCCCAGAGTCCACACCTCTCCCAGAAACACCGGAAGGGGCCCCTGCAGGGGCCTGCAGGGAAGAGACTCAGGAGGCTTACTCTGAAGTCTCTGAGTGGGAGGGGGAGGAGGGAGCGGAAAAAGAGGGAGGAAGGGAGGACACCTGCCCCCAGCTCCTGGCCAGTGGATCAACGTCCAGTTCCCACATCCCAGGCCCAGTGGCCAAGTCCAGGCTCACATCCCACAGGAAAGGGCAGGCGCGGCGCCTCCCAGCCGGCAGCCTACTGGCCCAGGGCAGCACGCAGAGCCGCTTCAAAGGCAGCCCCAAGCCAGCAGAGGCGCCCTGTGCTTCCCACGGGACAGGCTGAACCCTGGCATGGGCTGCTCCAGGAGGACTGGCCCTGGGAGTGGCAGGATGAGGAGAAGGGCACGCAGAACTGAGAGCAGCATGAAGAGAAACCAGAAAGTCCCTGAGGCGGCCTAGCACGGCAACACGCAGACGCAGCCCAGCCTCTGTGCGTGTCTCTGCTTCTGTGTGTGTGTGTGTGAGTGTCTCACACACATGCAAGAGCACATGTGAGCACACTTGTGCGCACACACACACACACATACACACACAACTGACTCTCATCCCAGAAGGCAGCCACCTCACTGTTGGGCTGTACCAGGGCGAGAATGTGAAATCCCCCTCCTCTTTCCCCTTACACTTCACCATGGCCACTCCACCCACTAGGCACCCTGCCTGTGTCCACTCTTCTTCCCTAATTGTTTCCTAGTCAGCTCCCGGTCTCCTAGCAACCAGGAAGCATCTAGAGATGTCACCTTTCTTCTCTCAGAACCCCCATTCAGAACACAGATACAGATTCAGAACACAGATACGCAGGGCCCCCAGGGCCTGCCTGTCCAGTGCTGCAACATATTCTGGCCCAGCATGGCTTCTCGTGTGCAGCAAATACCCACTAGTCCCACTGCACACCAGGCATCTTCCCTAACCCAGCCTCCGCAAGTTGCACCCACGAAAATAGCAACACCAGCAGATGGGGAAACCAAGACTTAAAAGGGTCACACTGCAAGAACATGTGGAAGCAGGGACTTGGCCTAAGCACTCGGCTGTGTGACCTGCAGCTTTGGCAAAAGTGAGAAAATCAGGGCCCCTCAAGGAAAGCCAATGTTCTCTACCCTCCCAGCCCTATTCACTCCCACCCATGCCCTTGTTCGTGAAGCCTGTGCAGCCCTCAGCACTCCCTGACACCTCCAGGGTGTCAGCAGGCTCCTTGCATAGGTCGTTTAGCCTCCACCAAGATATCCACAACCACAAGCTGCAGGAACGACACTTGTATATCTGGGTTTCAGTGAGGTGGTGCACATGGACCACAAGAGGGCTCAGGGGACAGTTAGATCAAGCCTACCAGACAGAAATGCGATAAAATGGATCAGATCCCTGGCACGGGACCAGCGTGCTGTGCATGCGGGTGGTACAGGGAGGAGTCAGGGAGCCCAGCACACTCAGGGCTCCTGCACAGAGCCTCACAGTACGTCTGCACCCAGCAGGGGAGGGGAAGCCCAGCCCACTTGTCCTGAGTGTTAGTCAGTCCACCTTATCCCTAAAGCCCTCCCCAGGGAGGACAAGGCAGCCTGGTGTCACCAGAGATTGTGTGTGTGGGGAGGGTCCAATAGCTTAGACTCTGCAATAAATCCTCCTGCAAGGGTGCCATGGCCCCACAGGCTCAGCACAAGAGCCTGATCAGGTCACGCCACACCTGCACCCAGCAGCTCTCTTGCCCTTCACTGGGCGTTGGGTCCATGGTTGCTCACATGCAGGCCTGGACGGCACATCTTGAAGGTTTTCTCACTCTTCCATATACACTTATGTGCCAAGAGCCCTGCTGGCACAGAGGCATGTGTGTGGTCTAGTCCTTAGGCGCTCAGTCTGCAGGGCCAGGAAAGGACAATTGAGAGAGGTCCCCTGAAGAAAAACTAGCCACTGGTAGGATCTAGCCTTTGCCTTTCATCTTCCCGGGAGGAGGAGCCTGTATCCCAGCCTCTTCTGCCCCTGCATGGGGTGAGGAAGGCTCCTTGTCCCAGTGAGAAACGAGGCAGGTACACAGGTGCACAGAGCAGCACACAGCCAGCCACCTGGAGCCCCTTCTGGCATCCTGTCCTAGTGCCTTGCTTCAAACCCTGCTGCAGGTCTGGACTCCTGATTCGTACTTCTGTGCTGGCCCCCAAGCCACCTGCCCCCAGGCCTGGTGCCTACTGAGCACTCCGGTCCCCACGTGTGCCTGGTGCCTGGCCCTGTTCCGGGGTCTTTTTTACCTTCATCACTGTAGCCCTCATGCCCACTTGGCCTCTGCTCTCCCTGGGATCTGATCCACTGCCAAGCACAGCTACTTGGCTTTGGGTCTGACTGCCAGGCCTTACTAAGGAGGAGGAATAAGCAGGAGGGAAGGGACGCCACAAGCTTGGCGAGGGGTGGGCTATGGTCTCGGGGTACCTCCCAACAGCTGTCAAGGACTGCACACACTGAGCATGCACCGTGCCCCAGGCAGTTTGCCCAGCCCATTCGGTCCATCACCAACTTACTCTTTGAAGCAGCCCCACCCACCGACGGAGCCACTGATCATCTCCATTTCACAAAGGAGCAACTGAGGCAGAGAGACCAAACACCTGCCAACAGCTGCACAGCCGGAAGACAGCGAGCAGGGGCACCTGGTCCCCAGACCCAGCCACCGCCTGGATATACTCAGGACCTGGTGGATATCCCAGTGAGTTCAGCATTTGCAGAAAGGACTGAGGAATAAGAGGGGATCTTGAACCCGGTGCTTGTATATATGGTGGTGGCCAGGGGGAGAGGGGGAAGGCTTGGCTAAGCTGGCCGGAGCAGGATACAAGCCCTTTTGGAACTACCTCCTCCGGAGCTATGCTGCTGCCTTAAGCTGCCCCTCCACCCAGGGCCACTCCTTGCAGCCAGCTTCCTGATGCCTTCCTCAAGAAAACAGCTGGGTTTAGAAGACCAGAAACATGCCTGTCACCCCCACAGAACAGAGTTCCAATCTGCCTTTGCCACCCACTGAGCATGCAGCCTCAGTTTCCCCAATTGTTTTTTTTTTTTTTTTAAAGATTTTATTGCTATTGGAAAGCCGGATATACAGAGAGGAAGAGAGAGAGGAAGATCTTCCATCCGATGTTTCACTCCCCAAGTGAGCTGCAACGGGCCGGTACGCGCCAATCCGATGCTGGGACCAGGAACCTCTTCCAGGTCTCCCACGCGGGTGCAGGGTCCCAAAGCTTTGGGACGTCCTTGACTGCTTTCCCAGGCCACAAGCAGGGAGCTGGATGGGAAGTGGAGCTGCCGGGATAAGAACCGGCGCCCATATGGGATCCCTGGGCTTTCAAGGTGAGGACTTTAGCCGCTAGGCCACGCCGCCGGGCCATTTCCCCAACTGTAAAACAGGCTGGCAAGGAGCTGAAGTGTGCCTGGCCCCCAAGGAGTGGTCTGAGAGTGTCAGATCCATGCCCACACAACCCCATCTACCTGATGGGACTTGAGAGGGCATCATACCCCCTAGCTGCTGGTTGAAAAATCAGCCTCTGTGGCCCCTGCCCAGACCACTGAGTCAGAATCAGCACCTTGGGGCCACTGTGGTGATACAGTGGGTTAAGTTGCTGTATGATGATATAAACATCCCATAGGGATGCCAGTCTGTGTCCCAGCACTGCCTCGCATCAAATCCAGCTCCCTGCTAATGAGCCTGGGAAGGCAGCAGAAGATGGCCCAAGTGCTTGGGCACCCATGTGACAGACCTGGATGAAGCTGCTGCCTCCTGGCTTCAGCCTGGTCCTGCCCTAGCCTTTGCTGTCATTTGGGGAATGAACCAGTAGATAGCAGATCTCTTCTCTCTCTCTCACACACACACACTCTCCCTTTCAAATAAATAACTCTGAAACTAACAATCTGCACCTCTTAGCAAGTTACCCTGCAAGATTTGTGGTCACTTTAAAGAAACTTGACTCGTTCCTCCTGGGGACCTTGCCAGGTGGGTTCCAAGTATGAAAACTGGCGATGAGAGGTGTGGGGGAGGAGAAAGCAGACAGGTGCAGGTCTTGGGCAGTCTAGAGAGACACTTTAAAGGACAAGCAGGGGCGTCTGAGTCCCACAATGAACTTGAGGCAACAGCCCTGACTCCCAAGCCCAGGACCCCAAGCAGGTGCCAGTACACAGGGCTGTGAGCCAGCTCGGTGCCCACTCGGTGGACTCACCGTGTGTTTGGGCTCTGCAGGAAATAGTCATGGTCTGTGGGAAAACAGCCGAGAAGTTGATGTGGTTACCAGTGGAAACCCAACCCAGACGGGCCCTGTGAGACACACAGCTACACTTCCATCTCTTGTACACACACACATACACACATACACACACACACACCCCGCCATAGGGCTGGCAGAGCGGATGACCTGAGGACACAGTACACCTGGCATGTGCCCGCCTGTGGGTTCTACAGCCAAACTCGGGGTACGGAAGCCCCTTGCAACAGGCTTCCTTGCTCCTCCCCCCACCTGCCTGAACCCCCAATACCATCTGAGCAGCCAGAAACCCAAGTCCTGCTCACCTGAGACCTGCAAGGATCGAGATGTCATTTGGTCCCCTGCCTACTGACCATTTCTCCGCCCCCACCCCCCGCCAACCTGGGTGAGCAACATCGCACATACGCTAGGGGTGGTGAACAGTACAGCTCTGACCCTAGGCACCCCACCCAAGAGGCAGCCACACGAAGCAGAGGTTTTCCCATTGCCACTGCATGTGCTCACTACAACGGCCAAGCCCACCTGCCCCTGGCCCACGGTTCCAAAAAAGACAAGGAATCCCTTCCGCCCCCATGCCCTCCTCTTCAGCTCAGACGACACACACCCCACTGACCTCTTTTTCCACTGCAGGCTGGACGGCAGGGACCCCCAGGCTCGCCTGGGCTCCAAAGAAACCCAAAAGGGTGGACAGGAGGAGCAAAACTCCAAGCAGGCCTAGGATGTCCAATGAGCGAGCTGATGGCTTAAGAGGATTGGTCAGGTCTGCTGCGGAGTGAGCGATTTCACAGGTTCTGCAAAGGCCCACAGCCCCAAAATATCTCTCCCCAGGGCCCGGAAATCCCTCCCAGGCCGCTGAGGTTCACTG
Organism: Ochotona princeps; assembly: GCF_030435755.1. NCBI lineage: Eukaryota > Metazoa > Chordata > Mammalia > Lagomorpha > Ochotonidae > Ochotona > Ochotona princeps. The sequence continues at coordinate 106,486,937 of NC_080832.1, read as the reverse complement.
CCGGGAGAGGCTCCCACCTGAGGTGCTCATCACTCAAGACCCTGGGAGAGGCAGCTGACAGCTGGCCCTGATGGTGGCGAAAGACAGGCGGGGAGGGCGGCGCCAGGGCCACAGGGCAGGGTTGAGAGCCGGTGACCTGGCCGCTCAACTGGGCCGCCCTGCCCACGGGCGCCGCCGAGAGGGGGCGCTCTGGCCTCCAACACCCACGGGCGCTGGGAGAAGCCAGCTCCTCCCCTCTCCCCACCAGAACTGGGGGGTGGGGGATTGGCAAAGGGAGGAGCTGGTAACCGGCTTTCTGCCCTCTCCCATCAACCCCCTACACACACAGACACACACCAGGGAAATCCAGCCCTGTCCTAACTGCCCCCTGAGGAGGCCAAAGTGCCAGGAGGAGGATGAGAGCCCAGAGAGAGAGGGAGGCGGGGCGGCGCGAGGGGGAATTAACCGGCTTCCAAAATAGCACAGTTGGTTCTGCCTCGCTTCACTCTCCGCGGTGTCTGGCAGCTTCTGCTTTCGATCTGACTCACGCCTGGCGGGGTAGGCCGGGTAGCCAGTGCGGGCAGTGGCCCAGGGACTGCTGTCCCCTCACTCCACGCACCTGTCCCAACGGGCCTCCTCCTCTGTCCAGTGCAGGAGTTGGGCCTGGGGAAGTCAAAACAGAAAATCCTGGGCTCCTTCTCCCAGAGCCTAGCCTGCCCCTAACGGCCCCAGGGCTCCTCAGTGAAGGGTGCTGCCCTAGGCCCAGGTTTCAACTGAAGCAGCTCCACCTCTCCTCCTGAGAAGCCAGAAGAAACCTGCCCAGCACGCCACCCTCCCTTGGCCCAAAGAGGAGAAATGACCGCCTACAGCCACATTCCAACCTCCCACCTGCCCCACCTCTCCAGGCCACACACAGGTATTGGAGCAACATGAAGGCTTTATTGCAAAACTCACACAGACACAGCCACCTTTTTTTCTCTCCCCCCAGGGCCTCCAACACCCCCAAGAAGCCTCTTGCCTCAGCAGGACAGACTGCTCAGGACTGTGCGTCAGGTGGGGACGGAGGTCAGTAAACCCTGCTCCCCCTTGCTTATCTCCCACCCCTCTTATCTGCCTGGCTTGGAGCTGCTCCACCTTCTCCCGCAGGGTCAGGTTTGGCCAGCAGCTGCAGGACTGGATCAAAGACGCTTAAGGCCAAACCTGAGATCTGAATTGAAAGTCCCACCATTTTCCCCACATCTCAACTCCTGCCAAACCCTCTCTGTTCTCCCTTGCCACACCCCCAGCCACAGACCCATACACCTGCCCATGTGGGGTCAGGAGAGACAGCAGAAATGTTCTCTCTGATACCCCAGCTCTGCCCATTGGCGGGAATTGATGCCTTCACCGCCACCCCCCACCACTCCAGGAAATGGGAGAATGTCAGAGGTAATGAGTGTGGCCGGCTCAGGTGGACACACTCCTGCCTCCACCATGAAGTTCATCATGACCAAAGCTGCGCTGGGGAGGGGCTGTGGGTGCAGAATCTCAGGGACAGCGGATTCCATACACCTGCCCACAGCCCCATACACTTCCCAGTGGGACTACACCTGTCCCTACCCCAGAGGTCTTACCTACACCACTTCCTTCATTTACCTCATCTTATCCCCTTGTCCCCTTAGGGCTGAGAGTTGCAGTGGGATGAAGCCGACAGGTGTGGGGATGGAAACAAGCGCAATCCAGGCTTTAGTGGAGGGCCAAGGTGTCCTCTCCTCTCGGGCCCCAAGAATTACATCATCTTCTGCTGGAGACACAGAAGGAAAGCACTAGAAGGCCTAGTTCCCAGCTGACTAAAGGCAGCCACATGGCAGCCATGGGCAGGGCAGTGAGAGAAAGAAAAAGGAAGTCAGAAAACCACGGCAATCACTGTCTCAGGATGCTCGAGGTGGGAGGGGACTGGGTGACAGTGCCAGACCCTGTGCCACCAGCACCCAGCTTGCCTGGGAGAGTGTGGAGTCATGGAGGTGCTGCCTGCAGGGACTAGCCATGCTAGCTGCCAAGGGCTAGCCAACTTCTGGCTTGAGAAGAGCTTCATTCATGCCCCAGAAAACACCCCTCTCCCACCCCAGCCCAGCTTCTGCTCTCTATGCATAGCACCTCTTCAGTGCTCCTTGAGTATTTGCTGGACCCACTGAAGGGGACAATGAGGACAGGCCCCTGTGGGAAGGGTCTTCCTGGACAAGTCACTGGACAAAGACAGGAAGCAGACTATGGCAAGGGGACCTGCCTGGCACACCACCAGGTCAGGCCTTGGCTAATGGGGCCAAAGCTGTCAAGGCCCCAGGCATATTCCCCTGGGCACCCACAGTCTGGAACCAGCCCTCCTGAGCGCCACCTGTACCTACACCAGAGCCAGGGAGTCCACACCCTTCCTTCCCCAGGACCCCTAACCAAAGACCCCAGCCCCACTGGGTAACCATGGTTCCCAGAGAGATGGAACCAAAGAGGCCCACACTGTCAGCTTCCTTCCCTTCTCCATCCCACAAGTCCTACACTACTGCTGTGGAACCCTCCCCCCAGTCTTTGAACCCATATCCTTGCCTCTGCCAAGGAGGTCTGAAAATGAACAACTAACTCCAGAGCTTAGGGGAAAAAAGCCAGGGGCTGGCGCTGTGGTGCAGCCAGTGGGTGAAGCCACCTCCTTCAATGCCAGCATCCCATATGGTCACCAGCTCAAGCCCCAGCTACTCTACTTCTTTTTTAAAAGATTTATTTATTTATTTATTATGGGAAAGGCAGATATACAGAGAGGGGGAGAGACAGAGAGGAAGATCATCCATCTGTTGATTCACTCCCCAAGTGGCCACAATAGCAGAAGCCGCACCAATCTGAAGCCAGGAGCCAGGAGTCTCTTCCTGGTCTCCCAGCAGGTGCAGCGTCCCAAGGCTTTGGGCTGTCCTCGACTGCTTTCCCAGGCCACAAGCAGGGAGCTGGATGGGAAAGCAGGGCTGCTGGGATTAGAATAGGAGCTCATATGGGATCCTGGTGTGTGCAAGGCAACGACTTGCTTGGCTTCCTAGGCTACTGTGCCAGGCCCTGCTCTACTGTTTTAAAAAAAAAGATTTTTACTCACTTTATTGTAAAGTCAGATATACAAAGAGGAGAAGAGACAGAGAGGAAGATCTTACGTCCATTGATTCACTCCCCAAGCAGCCGCAATGGCCGGAGTTGAGCTGATCTGAAGCCAGGAGCCAAGAGCTTCTTTCGGATCTCCCACACGGGTATATGGTCCCAAGGCTTTGGGCCATCCTCTACTGCTTTCCCAGGCCACAAGGAGGGAGCTGGATGGGAATCAGGACTGCCGGGATGAGAAGCAGAGCTGCTGGGATTAGAACCAGTGCCGATATGGGATCCCAGTGCAAGGTGAGGACTTCAGCTGCTAGGCTACTGCGAAGGGCCCTGCTCTACTTCTAATCTGGCTTCCTGCTAATGCTCCAGGGAAAATAGCAGAAGATGGCCCAAGTCCCCGTCCCCTGCATCCATATGGGAGACCAGAATAAGCCCTTGTCCCTGGGCTTTAGGCTGACCTGGCCATCTGGGGAGTGAACCAGAGCATGGAAGACCTCTGTCTATTTCCAAATCTGTTAAACAAACAAACAACCATAACACTAATAAGCTGAGCTACCCTGCAGGAAGGCTGACAGCAGACTGGTAAGATTCAGGCCTTGGAGGGGACTGGTTGAGCTGGGGGAGAGCAGCCAAATGTGGACCTGTGGAAATGGTCCCTATTTCTGGAGGGCCAGTTTCAGACTGTAGGTGCCCAAGAGAATATGGCTGGGTCCCTGACAGTTTACTTCTCTGTGCCCTCAGAATCAGAGTTGATAAGGCACAGACAAAGGAACCAGGACTGGCTGTGTGACAAGCTGCATGGAGAAGAAAGCTCCATGGTGGAGGTGATGTCAGCAACATTTGGCTGCTGTGACAAATCCCTATAGGACGTGAGGTCTGGCAATGCTCTCTGGCTCCAGGATGATGCTCCAAAGATAGAACTGTAGAACCTCAGTGTTCTGGAACCTTTGCATGTCCATGCATCTGATGACACAGTGGTCAATGTTCCACACTCAGATCCTGGCGCTGCTGAAACCAAATGCTGCCTTCTGATCGCACACTAACAGCAGAGAGAGTTGCATCTCAGCTGGATGTGCAGTGTTCATCAACCTACTTGACTTCACAGGGTCTCAGCTTCCTTGTGTGTAAATGAGAATGATGTCCATTCTGGAGAGTGACTGTTACAGTTAAACGAAAAGTATTTCATGTAATGCCTAGTACCAGAGAGGTGCTGAGCAAGTATTTGGTGAATGCATAGGTGCATGAATACAATGGACAGGTGGATGCATGAATAGATGGATGGAGAGATGCATGCATGGGTGAATGGATAGATTCATAGATGAATGAATGGCTGGATGTGTGCACGGATGCATGGATTCCTGCATGATGGATGTAATAGGATTGTGCATAGATGGATGAATGGATGTAACACACACATGGGTAGACAAATGGATGTTTGTAGGGAGAAGAGAAACTGTGGTTTTCTGTAGTTGGTTTCCCATCTGTTTCAATATCCCTCTTCATTAACCTTACAAACAAAAAGACAAGATCCTTTCCCTCCCTAATTTATCTGGTTGGAAATCCTGTTTCCTTGCATCTGGATGACGATGTAAACTTTGATCTTTTTCCTGAGCTTCAGCCACACTACTGAGGTGGGGAGGTCACTCCATGAAGGCTACAGAGGGCCACATCACATCGCAGGCCCAGGCACCATCATGCCAGCTCCCACTATGCACCACACCACCTCCCAAGTCCAACTCTACCCAACTGCTATCCCAGAGACTAGAAGAGGAAGGGAAAACAGATAACAGCAGGGCAGAGGGAACAGGCCAGAATGGCCAGAGAGGAAGCCAAGGCAGGGCTGGGGGTCCTCAGGGTGGGGTGAGTAAGGATGGTAGAGAAGAGGCTAAAGAGTGGATAGAACTCATCACTGGAGAAATGGAGGAAGAAGGTGGTCCCGAGGGAATAAGACACAGAGACAGAACCAACCATGCTCCTGCTCCACCACCCCTGGGGCTCCCTGCCCCTCCAGTTAAAGTTCAAATGCCCTGCCAGGGACCCCAAGGCATCAGGGGGGTCTTCCCTCCCCATGAATAAGCCCTAGGGGCAGCCAGGGGACCTACTGACTCCCTCACTCTAACCTGGGCCTGGCTTCCATATGCTCCTTCTAGTTCTTTCCCCTCCATGGGTTGTCCAGCTCCTCATCCCCTGAAGCCATACTTTAGGGCCTCCTCTGGGGGAGCCCACCCTGTCTTTACCTTCCTCTGATCGTTGCTTGAAAACAGCCACCTCATCTACCCTAAGTCTGACTCTGGTCTGACACAGGAACACGAGATTGACCAAGATAGTCCCTGTGGTATTTCCAATCTAGTTTGGAGTAAAGCAGCTCTGCCCAGTATAGAGAGCTCTGCTTCTGCCTCTATTACACCTGCACATAAAACTGAATAAGATGGAGGGGTGGGGAAAATCCCAGTACCTATGAAACTGTCACGTAATACAATGTAATTAAGGTATAAATTAATTCAAAAAATGCAATAAAAATATTAAAAAAAAAACTGAATCAGATGATTCATTAGCCACCTGGCGGGAATAGTGTCCAGGAGTTTTTCACGCATGGACTCATTTGACTTTCCCACTCCGTGTGGGAAGTAAGAGGTACTAGTGTGTCAATTTTGCAGATGAGAAACTGAGGCCATTCTGTCAATTTCCCCCAAAACTTTGAGTGTGAGCACCCTGAGGGCTGGCCCAGGCTTTGCGCTTTCTTGACATCTCCAATGTGGCCTTCACAGAGAGGGCACCCACACAGGATGCTCTGGACCCTGCCATGTTAAGACAGGTAAGGCTGGACATGCCTGCTCTGTGACCCGAGATGAAGATGCATGGGCTGGTTGCTGAGAAAGGTGATCACAGAGGATGATGAGTCCGGGCTGCATGGAGGGAGAGATGGAGTCCCTGGGCAAGGAATGAAGGAGTGACTTCCCTGTTTTCCTTCCCTCCTGTACTCTGGGCCCAGCCCAGCATTTCACCACCTTGTAGGTCACTGCCCCTTTGCAGAGGCTGAGGCCGTGCTGAAGCAGGGAGCCAGGCCCAGGGCTTAGCATGGATAGGGAGCTAGGGAGCAGCAGGATGGGGAAGGGGAGCTTGCAGCTCCACAGCCCTGGGAGTCAGGGCTGCAAGTCAGCTCAGCCTGCAAGGTGAAGAACCAGTCCCACAAGGGTCCTGGCAGCACCCTCATCTGGTTCAAGTCCTGGCTATTCCACTTCTGATCCAGCTCCCTGCTTATGAGCCTGGGAATGCAGCAGAGAATGAGTCCTTGGGCTCCTACACTCACTTGGGAGACCCAGAAGAAGGTACTGGCTCCTGCTTCAGCCTGGTCCAGCCAGAGCTCCTGTGGCCACTTTGAGGTTGAGTCAGCAGATGAAAGATGTGTGTGTGTGTGTGTGTGTGTGTGTGTGTGTCCCTCTCTCTGTGGAACTCTGACTTTCAAATAAATAAACCTACAGAAGAAGAAGGAGCTGACCAGACCCTGACTAAGCATCACCTCTACTGTCCCTTCCAACAGCCACAGGGCAGGTGGAACAGAGCAACTAAGACCCAGAACCTGCCCTCTTGCTTTGCAGGCCTGTCCTGCCTGTTCAGCCAGAGCACCAGCCTGACAAATGTACCAGCAGGCTTTGTAAGAGCACACAGGGGTACCAGACCCCACCAGGCTTTGCACCCCTCTCCCAGGCTTCCCATAGCTCCCCAAAGAGTGGAGGCCTGAGGCCTGCTGCCTCAGCTGCCTCATTGGTGAATGAGCTAAGTCTCACTTGTGTCTCTCACGGCTGATGGCCTCTCAAGTGTCCGACCTGGTCATGGTCCCTCCTCACCCAGGACTTTCATCCCTGCCACCAGCCCCCCTGTTTCCTCCTCACGGCTGAGGTGGGATGGGGTTGGACAAGACTCAGGTCCCAGCGGGGGTGCCGAGAAACTAATGAAGCCACTGCTGCTGACAGAGCTGGTGCCAGGCCCATGGCGGGCGCAGGGCCCCAGGCACACAATGGGGCTGTGTGTGCACCCAGCGTTACCCTGGAGCAGAGCTGGGCGGGCCAGCAGCTGGGGTGAGGCCAAGAATTCATGTCCCAGGAGAGGGCCTCCCCTCCCCCTCCCAGATAGCACAGCCCCGTGTCTACCGCCCCCTGGGGAAAGGGGGGCGAGGGGGCAGGGAGGAAGGGAAGCTAGAGCAGGCCCTGTGGCAGCATTTGCTGGCCAGGCATTCCTGGGTCCTGGCCCCAGCTGGGCTGTTCCCTAGCAAGGCATTTTGGGTCCATTACATAACCCGAGGTTGCAGCCTTGGCTGTGGCCATATGGAAGGAGAAGGGGCAAGAGAAGTCTGGCTCTACCTGTCCCTGCCCAAAACACAGGGCCTGCCTCCTCACTCCCCAGCTGGCCAAGGCCCTGAGACACCCAGGCTGGGTGACTGCTGGGTCTGCACCAGGCCCTGGGGCTTCCCAAGTGGGAGCTGGCCTACTCCCTGGAGGAGTGAGTCACCCGCTGGTGGTGGCGGCCAGAGGGTCAGGTGGGGGGAGCAGGTGAGGCTTGTCCTCTGCCTGCCCCCTGCCCCAGCTGTCTGGAGTCTTCTCAAGCTGAGAAGCTGTTCGGCTGCTGACCACCATGAGTGCCCCCAGTCAGGGCCTTGGGGATGGGGGTGAGAACACATATTTTGGCAAGGGCCTTACATGACTCCAGGACTTGGGGGTCTGTATGTCACAATGTCACCACTGACTCTCCACAATGGCAGCATGGGCAGCCCATGGGTCTGAAACTTCCCCAGGAAGGGTTTCAGTCAGGGAGCAGTCCCTTACTCCACTTCCACTCCAAGGGCAGAGCAGGGGAGGAGGGGAGAAAGCCTGCTGGGAAGAGGCCAGGCCTTCTGGAACCTCAGGCTGCAACCAATCATTTTCCCTTCTGAGATCCACCTGCACTTGCCTCCTCCTGGCCCAAGCACAGGTCACACACACTTTCCCTCACACCCAGGCCCAAAGACACAAACATGTACTCCCTCCGAGGGCCGCCCACACTCCCTGAAGGTCACACACCAAAGTCACAGTGGTAACCCCCTCTTGCCCAGTGGACACAGTTGGATGGCCACCCACCCCAACACCCACGGGCTCTCTCTACAGCTGAGGAGCAGCAGGCAGCACAGTATCCTTAAAGTCCACCTGCCACCACTCAGAGCACAGATCCTTCCTCAGTCAGGGTCCCCCGCCCTGGGCCAAGGCCTCATGTGGAGGGGGACCAGGGAGAGAATGTTCCCCTCCCCCAAAACTGGGAGAGACTGCCCCTGAGAACGAAGGTTGTGAGGGCCAGAAGGGGCCTTCTAGGTTGAGCCCATCGGCTTTCACTTTATAGATGAAAGAACTGAGAATCCAATTGGGGAAGTGAAGAGGTTCAAGGTTATGACCGAGGCCAAGTCTGGAACCCAGTGCTGAGGTAACCTCAGACTAGTCCCCCAAAGCAGGGGACAGGGAAGGAGAAGGCAGAGGTGAGAAGGAAAGAGGGGATTTTGTCCCTACATCAGAGGTGCTGCTTGTCTAGCTGGTGCGCTGTTACCATGCTATTCTCTTCTTTTAACTATTCCCTGAGCACCTGCCTCACACCAGCGCCTGGACAGATGCTTTAATATCCATCATGGTGCTGCCTCTCATGTGACCCAGATCTCACCACTAACAGAGCACCTCCCCTCCTGAGGACAGCAGCTTGGCTTTCCCTCTGAGAAGCAGCCCCCTCCATGTCATCACACCCCAGGTATCAGGGTCCCTAGCACACATCGCCTCCCAAGTCAATGCCCAGTCAGAGGGCACAGCCAGCCAGGTAGCAGGAGCCTGGGAAGTTGTGTGCCCACGGGGCTCCTGGCTGAGGCTAGCAGCAGAATACCCCATTTTCTGGGACCTTGGTCTGTGCAGTCCAAGATGCAGCAGCTCAATGGAAAACTGGCAGGGCCAGACCACCCAGCTGCCCTTGTGGGGACCTCTCCCATGCTCCCAGGGCATCTCAAGGCACCTCTGGGGTTTTGAGGGAGAGTTTAGAACCCCACATCTCTCAGCCTCTTCATATCCCAGAAGCCCCTGAGAAGCAGGTCAGGGGGTATGGACTGCATGGTTCAGGGGGAGCCTTGCCCCCCAAAACTTCTAAGGCAAGCTGTTCCCCCAGCTCTCTCAAGGCAATGAAACTCCAGCCCTCCCTCAAGGGAATGACACCGCAACATCCACTGCCAGTGAATGTCTCATGGACCCACATGCTCCCGATTGCCAGGTGCACCACACTCCACGGCCCAGGATACCACTTCCGTCCTGAGTGGACAGAAAGCAATGTGTGGGAAGATCGCATGTTCCCAACCTACATGGGGCCATGCCCCACCTCCAGTCTACCTGTGAGCCCTCAACCTTGGGCTGCAGCCCTGCAGAAATCATCCCTGTTATGCCCTCTGTGCCCCATGCCCCAAGGATCCCCTCCCTCAGGGGAAAGCTGGGATGCCTCCTGCCCACTCACTCAATAGGGCAGCACAAGGACCACATCGCCACCTCCCTGTGATGTGGCACCTTCCAATGTGCTGTGGCACTCACTGCTACCTGATCCTCCCGACACTGCATCCCGTCCCCAGCTCATAGATGAGAAAGTATAGGCACGGAGAGTTTGACGAATAGTACGTGGTCACACAGTCAAGGCCCAGGACTCAGCCCCAGAGTGGTCTAATGCAGAGCCTGCCTGGGACTAGCCACGGCTGCTCTAGCCCCTCTGTCCTCACCTGGGGCTAGGCAGGGCCCCTCCCACCTTGGAGGCCCCTGTTTGAGGGGTCAGACGCTGGCCAGCACCCTGAATGGATGGCTAGGCAAAGGGCCAGCTGGACAGTACCTTCAGCCCTTGCTTTGCCAACAGGAACAGGGCACCCACTGCACCTCCACATTCACCTCTCCACAGGAGCTGAGCTATGGTAGGGCAGGCAAGGCACCCAAGGGAGCAGGCAACTACCAGGTGTCCAGCTTCTGGCCAGAGCTGGCGCCAAGACCTCAGGAGCCAGAGGCACCAAAAGGGGTCGCTCCTGCTACCCTCACCCGCTTTGGTCCTGGCCGTGCCAGATGTAGGCACCACTTAGAACTCAGGCTAAAAATAGTCTCTCGGGTGATTCAGTGCTAAGAATACCATGGGCAAATGGCCCTCCAGGACAAAACACCCTCTGCCAGGGAGGTTCAGTTCCTCCCGCCTTCCCAGGGGAGCCACCACAGCCAGCAGAGGTGGGAGCCCAGGGAATTTCAGCCTAATTGGCACCAGCAAGACCCTCCCTCTCTCTCCCTCCAAATTTAGCAACCAGGCAAACTAGGCCTCCAGCTAGGAAACCGGGCCTTGCCTCGTGTAGCCTCTGTGTAAAGGGTCCCCTACCACCAGCCAGCCTGCCTAGTGCAGGAATGTGTGTGTACAAGTTCAGGCTGCAAACTTGTGGAATGAATCCGATCTTAGGAGTCCTTGCCACGTGGCTTCCCTGGCCAAGGCTCTGCTTCCCTGTTCCCATGGCCCCCAAAAATCTAAGAACTGCCAGAGTCACAGACATCTGTGCTTGGTGGAACACAGTCAGGCTTCTCCTGAACCGGCTGCTGAGTTCTGGTCTGAGGGCCTGACATGTGCATGTTGCCTCCTTCGGTCAGCACACATCTTCCCGGAGCTGGGGGCCAAGCACAGCTCGGCTCCCATAGATATCCCCCCCACCCCGGGGAATAAGGACACCTTCTATTGCTAGAAGCTGAAGGAGGAGCAGGAAGAGGGAAGGAATACTCAAGAAGGGAGCAGCCACACACTTTGAGAACAGACAGCAGGTAAGGGCCCAGGCAGAGCAGGTGGCTGTGGAGGCAGATGCACTTGGGTCTAGCCCCAGCTCTGTTACAGGCAACAGCGTGGCCCAGGAAAATGCTTTCCAAGGTTTCACTTTAGGGTTCAGTTTCTCCATCTAAAACAAATAAATAAAACAGGAGGACAGACAGAGAGGAAGAGCCTCCATCGAATGATTCACTCCCCAAGTGACTGCAATGGCCAAAGCTGAGCCGATCCAAAGCCAGGGGCCAGGGGCTTCTTCCAGGTCTCCTATGTGGGTGCAGGGTCGCAAGGCCCTGAGTCATCCTCCACTGCCTTCCCAGACCACAAACAGGAAACTGGAAGGAAGTGGGGCTGCTAGCATTAGAACTGGCACCTATATGGGATCCCAGTGCGTGCAAGATGAGGACTTTATCCGCTAGGCTACCATGCAGGCCCCTCCCTGACTGGGTATCATTACTACTTAGTATGTTTGCTAGGCTGTGTAATGTGTCTCAAAGAATAAAAATATTATTTCCAGTTAAGGCTTTCACCACCATTTCCTCATTCCTCTACTCCTATTTTACTTTCCCCTTCCCCCCAGTTTTTTTTTTATTTATTTGAGAGACAGCAGGATAGATACACTAGGGCCCAGCGCGGTAGCCTAGTGGCTAAAGAACCCCACCTGCTGGAACTCTATTACCTGCACGAGCACTGCTGATTCCCAGGGTGTGCATGAACAGGAAACCAGGCCCTGGCACTCAGATGTGGACACCTACATCATAACAGCCAGGCAACATTCGCACAGTGGCTGCCTACAGAACGCCTGTGGGGAAGCTCTGGAGCAGATTTGGGGTCACTGGATGAGATGCCTGCAGGGCATGAAGCAGCAGACCCTGCCTGGGCTCTCACAGTCCCCAGCTGCCTTAGGGTGGGATTGCGGGGTGTGACCAGGTAGTCCAGGGCTCATGTTCTCCCAGAGGCTTCTGATCCACCTGATTATCAGCTGGTCTGCTGAGAAGGGCAAGACAGGGGCCAGTCCCTGGGCCACACACCCCAGGAGCCTGGGGAGCCAGCAAACCTAGCCAGGGCCACACGGCAGCAGAGGCTGCGCAGGGATCACTTCTTAGCCATCCTCACCATAATGATTTAAGCAAGGTGCGGGGGTTGTTTAAGCAGGTACTAGGGCCAGCACAGGAGCATAGTGAGTGAAGCTGCCACCTGCAACGCTGGAATGCCAGCATACCCTGTGAGTGTCCATTTGAGCCCCAGCTGTTCCACTTCCTATCCAGCTCCTGCTAATGCACTTAGGAAAGCAGAAAAGGTGACTGTAGATAACCCAAATGCTTGGGGGCCCTGCACTCATGTCAGAGACCTGGAAGAAGCTCTTGGCTCCAGGCTCTGGCCAGACCTAGCCCTGGCCATTGCAGCCATCTGGGGAGCAAAGCAGCATCTCTAACCCTGTCTCTCTGGCTCTATAACTGCCTTTCAAATAAGAAATTGACCATCAGAGAGTCTCCGCCCATGGACTCGCAGCTAGCTGTGACACTGCCCAGACTGGCCACCTAACCCCTGATTGAATACCCACAGCTCTGCCACTCACCAGCTAGGCAACACTGAGAAAAAGGCTCACCCTCTCCCTGGAACTCAGTTTTCCCATTTGTAATAGAAAAGACCTATACATTAACTGAATGGGAAGACTAAACTGCAAACATACAGTGGATGTTCAATGTACGCACCTTGCCACTGAACAGCACCCTGGACCACGGTAGTTCTCGCCTGGGCCGCTGAAGGTTTCCAGGAAGCCTCCCACAGCTTCCTGGAAACTGGCCTCTGCCAGTCAGGACTAGGGTACTGCCCCTGCAGCTGGCCACACAGCCCCCCAAGCTGGGGTTCCCAGGGCACTCAGCATGGGGAAGGGCTCTGAAGCTGGGGGTTCCCAGACTCAGGCCAGACCCCTTTGAGGTCCCCATCAGGCCACCTCCACTCAGAGCTGGGGATATCCCCGGCCTGCCTTGGGCCACAGGTCTCTCCCACCATTTGTTCAGGTCATGGGGTGGCGTAGCGGGGGGCTCTCCAGCTAGGCAGCTGACGGCCTCATGACCTCCTCAGTCCTCCCTGCCTGGCGAGTGACAGTAATTACTTGCCCCACGCTCACCACACTTCCCACAGCCACTTCATCCACAATAGATCACAAGACGGGCATCCCCGCCCTGGAGGCCAGTTGCCCAGGGCTTTCTAGGTCCTCTTTACAGATGAAGAAACTGAGAGCCTGACTAGGCCACACACTTGCCAGAGAGCTAAGTGTGGCTCCTGATGCACGCCTGTAGGCAGGGTTCCTCTGCATAGCCCCTCAGAGCCAGATGGGGCTGCAGGGGGAGAAGGGAGTGCTAACAGCTGCTATGATTCCTGACTCAGAGTCATTGCACATGTACCAAGTTTGGGGGCATCAGCAGGTCAGACTCCTTCTCAACCCAATGCTATCCCATCCAATCCATCAGCACCCCAAGAAGCCCTCCCTGACCACCTGCACCCTCTGCTCTGCCGACCCACACTCGTGGTAGCCACCTTGGTAAGAATCAGGTCCTAACTCGCCAGCCAGCCCACCGGGCTTACCCAGGGCAGACACCCTGGCAGGGACTGCATGCTGTCCCTAGGAGGTACTCCATGAACACAGCTCAGGGAGAAGGGTCTCTGAGGAAGGGCCTCCTAATTCCCAGAAGTGACTCCCAGGGAAATGGATTTGATTTGACCCTAGACAGACACACACATAGCAAAGTGTCCTACAAATAACACTTGGCCATCTTGTGCAACATACTTGGATATTTTCTATTCTAGTCTGTCTGACTGTGGAAAAAATGTTCCTAGAAACCCACTACTTGCTGGTCTCATGAGGGTCCAGCTGGGGCTTAGATCCACAGTTCCACAAAAACACCCCTGGGGCTGGGGCTGTGTTACAGCAGATAAAGCCAGCCTCTGTGGCACTGGCATCCCCATGTGGGTGTCCAGTTTGAGTCCTGGCTGTTCCACTTTTGATCCAGGTCCCTGCTTGTGGCCTGGGAAAGCAGCAGAGGATGAACCAAGTCCTTGGAACCTTGCATCCACGTGTGAGATTCAGAAGAAACCCCTGGCTCCTGGCTTTGGATCAACTCAGTTCTGGTCCTTGTGGCCCTTTGGAGAGTGAAGCAGTAGAAAGATCTCCCTCTTTCTAACTCTGCCTCTCCAATAAATAAATAAACAATTTTAAAAGAAAGAAAAGGGGCCCTGCGGCATGGCCTAGCGGCTAAAGTCCTCACCTTGAACACCCCAGGATCCCATATGGACGCCAGTTCTAATCCCGGCAGCTCCACTTCCCATCCAGCTCCCTGCTTGTGGCCTGGGAAAGCAGTCGAGGACGGCCCAAAGCTTTGGGACCCTGCACCCGCGTGGGAGACTTGGAAGAGGTTCCTGGCTCCGGATCGGCACAGCACCGGCCATTGCGCTCACTTGGGGAGTGAATCATCGGACGAAGATCTTCCTCTCTGTCTCTCCTCCTCTCTGTATATCTGACTTTGTAATAAAAATAAATAAATCTTTAAAAAAAAAAAAAAGAAAGAAAGAAAAGGAAGACATCCCTGCCAGGGAGTGTGTGAGTTCAATTTCCCGTGTACCACTCAACCCTCCCTGTAGCAGGTACCTAACAATAGTGTCTGTTGATTGAACACTGCTTCCAGGGGTGGTCTGTGCACTGCACCTGACACCTTATTTCATTCTTACCATCACTGTGGAAGGAAGAAACTGTTATTACTCCATTTTAAATATGCAGAAACAGGTCCAGAGAGGTGTCATAAATGGCCTGGAGGGAACTCAGGGTCAGGTCTGTCTGAACCGAGGGGCATGTCCATAACCACTGAACAGCACTTCCCAAAGTTGACCCTATAGCTCCTAAAATGTCATTCTGGGTGGTATGGGAGGGAAGAGTGCATTTGGCAAAGTGACTAAAAAGTCATATGAGACACCTGCATCATCACCTAGGTTTAAACTCCAGCTCTACTTCCAGTCCAGCTTCCTATGAATGCACACCCTGGGGGACAGCAGGTGATGGCCCGAGCACTTGGGTCCCTGCCTCCTACATGCCAGACCTGGATGGAGTTCTTAGCTCCTGGCTTCAGCTGGGCTCAGCCCTGGCTGTTGGCAGCACTTGGGGACTGACTCACTGAACAGACGTGTTATCTTTCTACTTTTTGTGTGTGTGTGCACGCACCTTTCAAAGTGAAAAATCAGTAATATGAAAACTAAAAGTCACTCTCCATATTAAATTCACTCTTACCTGTTGATGCTTGTTTGAAGACTGACTTGAAGAGACAGCTCCACAGCCGGCCAGGTGGCCCTTCCTATCCATCATGGCAAGCTTTACCGCCTCCTTCAATCTACTCACCTCCCACTTAACCCAGAAAAGGGCAGGGTCAGGGATGCAGGGGTCGCCAGAGGGCTGAGTGAAACATCTATCCTTCCTCACCAACATCACTGTCCTAAGATGAGCCATTCAAGCCTCCATGTTTCCCCTCCATAGAATGGGGACACTAGCCGGCTCACAGTATGACCGTGAGGGTCCCAGGGGCATATGCGGGCTAAGGAGTTGGAGCTGCACCTGCCGTGGAGCAAGGTGTAGTAACTGCAGTGTTTGTACACAGTCCCAGTGTCCCCTCAGTCCCCACCATGAAGCATAACCCTCACAAGCCATCTGCGCACAGAGCCACTGCACATCGGGGGGAGTGGTGGCCTGTCCAGGGTGCTTCTTCAAGCAGGTACCAGGTTTCACTCACAGCTATCTGTGACACGTCAGAATGAATCCCAGAGGTGGGCACTATAACCTCATTTTACAGATAAAGCAACCAAGTCACCTGGAATTCAAGGAACTGCAAAGTGACAGAGCTGGCATTCAAACCAGGCAGACACAGAGTGTCCGGGAATTTGCCCATGATAAGCACTTTACACCCATGGCCCTCCCATCAGAATCTCAAAACAGTCTGGCCAACTTTTGACTTCCCAACATCTCACACTCCTCCTGGAATCTGGACAGGGTCCCTGCTTCTCCCATGCCCCCAACTCCCTCCCAACCCACCCCGGCTCTGGCCCTGTTCTGCTTCATGTGTCCCCTTCCCAGAAGCTGGACCACTCACCCACTCCCCGAAGACAGCACACACATCAGCGCTTGTACACAGGGCCGCACATCCCTGACAGCGGCAGACCCCTAGTAGGAGGCCCCCTGAATTGATCAGCTCCTCCAGGCGCCGGCACCCAAGTGCTGTGCCTCCACCCCAGCGCCAGCCCCAGTTTCCTCATTTCCCCTGTGTCGCTTCTCACCCAGCCCCCTGCACCTCTGGTGGCCCCGAGAGGAAGTTGTGCAATCCCCAGGGAGCTACGAATGTGGGGCCAGATTACTCACAGCACAGAGGGAACCATGCTCCCCAGAGGCCCTGCTCCCACCCACAAGCCTGTCTCCATCCCCCTAGCTCCAATCTCACCTCTCCCAGAGGGGTGGGTGGGCTCACCCAGCACAGTCTGGCCTCTTAGGGTCCCTGGCAGCATAGCAGGGGGTGGGGTGGGAACGAGGGGGGCAGGGGACAGCAAGGCATGAAGCCCACCAGGGAGGACCAGCATGGACCCTAGCCCACGCCTCCTCCCAGAGAAGGTCCTGGTCCCCACTGTCCTGGTCAGCCGCTCGCCTGTCACCACAGCTTTGGATCTTCCAAGGCCTACAGGTCCCCCAATTTGCAGGCCTACTTTAGCCCCCACCCCTTGAAAGAGACCCTGAGACCCAACATCATCCCACAAGGCTCGGAGGAGGGCTGGGCCACCACACTTTCTACTTGAGGGAAGCTGTGCAGCCAGTGTCGCAGAGCCCACACCAGAGCTCATGGCAGCCTTCCCTTAGGCAGCCAAGGGACGCCTGGCTGCTGGGTAAGAAGGGCCTTAAACAGGGAGGTCAGTGAGGCCTGAGGGGATCCTCCCAGACTCAGGCCCAACTATGAGCCCTAGGAACCAAGAGGGAGAAGGGGGCTGGCCCGGGCAAACAGAGCCTTCTATGATGGCCTCTGCCCTCTCTGCCTGAAACCTACAAAGGGGCCTCAGATAAACACTTTTTATCATCCTCCACAACCTTGGACTCCTGTCCAGTTAAGCTCAAAGTCAGAAATGGCTGGTTTTGCTTTTTTTTTTTTCTTGCCTGGGCCCCAAGGTTTCCAGAGAGCACCACATTTCTGCAGCCCTCATCAAAATGCTGGAGCCTAGGAAAGTTCCCCCCCCAGCTCCCTGGAGGACAGCAGGAGTCACTAGTCATCTGATGCTTCCAGTTTGGGGTGCAGGGAGCACTGTCAGGCCAGGGCAGGGCCGCCACCCACAAGCCCTGCCTCCCCCAGAACAGAGCAACCACGAGTCTCTTGAAGAACTGCTCCCTCAAACGCCTGTGCATCCAGCAGCTCCCCATCCCGAATACAGCTCCGCGAAGGGAAGGGCCAGGCACCTGTGCCACCCTCACTGTCCAGATGAGAAGACAGCAGCTGAAAGCACTCACATCACCTCCGCGGGGCTGGGCAGCAAGCTGACTTCAAATCTGTGTCCTCATTTCCTCCCTAAATCAAAGCTGTGACCTCCTCACCATAGACCCTCAGGGCCAACTGACTAGTGGGGGGGGTGGAGCAGGGCCTGGGGCAGAGGGGAGCTCCCCTGTGCACCTGAAGATGCACACCTCTGGTCAACGTGCCCTGGATCTCCCCTCCTTCCTTGAGAACTACTGCCCAGAATCTAGAGCTCTGGGTGAAGGGTGTCTCCGACTAAGGCTCAGGCCTGGAGACTTCCTTCCTGTCCTGCCAGATGTGTGGGCGGGAGAGCTGAAGGCTGCTGAGTACTTTGTGGGCTCAGTACCCTCCGGGAAGACTTGCCCTTTGGTAGGCACTGCCACCCGTGGTCTCCCCTCAAGACCAAGTAAGACCCCTCCCACCCACAGTCACACACCAGCATCCTCTCTAGCATTCTAACTGAGCATAATCTCTCATACGCAGCTGTCAGCTCCAAATTCTGAGCACCCTCAGGAGTTGCTCACGTAGGGGCTGGCGCCATGATGTAATAAGTTAAGCCTCAATTGTAGTGACTTCTGGTTCCAGTCTCAACTACTCCATTTCCAATCCAGCTCTCTGCTTATAGCTTGAGAAAGGAGTGGAAGATGGTTCAGCACCTTGGGCCCCTGCACCCATGTGGGAAATCCAGAAAGAAACTTCTGGCTGGGCTTTGAATTGGCTCAGCTCTGGCCATTGTGGTCATTTGGAGAGTGAACCAGCAGATGTTACTGCGTGCTCTCTCCTCTTCTCTGTGAGTAACTTTGATTTTCAAATTAGAAATTTTAAATAAATAAATCTTTTCAACAAACGGTTCATATATACCCACACATAACTGTATTATGCATGTCGGCAAACATACAAAAACAGATTTCTAAAACAGAGGAGAAAGAAAATGTGAATGACACCCATGAGGAAAGCTTCACTCACACCCAACATGGCTGACATGAACAGACAGTCCAACATCACCCAACTTTGGCCCAGAAGTGGAGCAGCATGCGCCATTAGGACAGACTACGTGAGCATGGGCATGCACCTTGTTAACTGAAGCTGAAGGAAGCACTGCACACTCTGTACGCTGGCAAGCTCATGCCAGCTTCTGCATATTCTGGAGAAGCATGTGCCACAACGCCGCAGGAAGTACACACACAGATACTCTTACAGCAGTGTGTGCAGCCAGCAGAGGAAAGCAATGCCAATGTCCCCAAGTGACACTGAACACAAACATGCCACCACATTCAATACACATAAATGCTGCAAGTACCAGTGCGAGAGGAGTTAGACTGGGTAGTAGGCAGTTAGGGTATTCTGGGTCATTTTTTTCTCAAATATAAAGGGGTATTTTCCCCACCATGTCTTGGATTCACCAGAGCATGTCTCTCCCAAGACAAGTGCATATCTTAACTTCTCAGGAACATACTTCCCCAAGAGACAAGGGCAACATAAACATATCTATTCCCCACCTGAAGCCTCAGCCCGATTCTGTCGCCAGCCATTGTCAAGGGGGAGGGCTTCAGACTGGCCTCTTCATCATTAGAAAGGGACCAAAGAAGTTGGCCAGTGACACCTTTCTGGCCTTTTGTCCCAAGGCCAGATACCATGGAAACCAGAAATTTTCTTTGTTTATGGAGAAACATCTTTGAGGGGAACGTTTAAAAGATGCTTTCTCCACCATTGAAACGGGTCTTTTTGTTTTTCCTCCTGCCATATGGCAGGGGGTAAGGGTCCTTTCTATCTCAGAGTCCCCTCCCGTCACTAGGATGGGAGTCTCCTTTCTAAACTTTTCTAATAAATCTTGCTTTAAAACTAAACTGTGTCGGGCCCAGTGGCGTGGCCTAGCGGCTAAAGTCCTCACCTTGAACGCCCCGGGATCCCATATGGGCGCCGGTTCTAATCCCGGCAGCTCCACTTCCCATCCAGCTCCCTGCTTGTGGCCTGGGAAAGCAGTTGAGGACGGCCCAAAGCCTTGGGACCCTGCACCCGCATGGAAGACCTGGAAGAGGTTCCTAGTTCCCGGCATTGGATTGGCGCGCACCGGCCCGTTGCAGCTCACTTGGGGAGTGACTCATTGGACGGAAGATCTTCCTCTCTGTCTCTCTTCCTCTCTGTATATCTGACTTTGTAATAAAAATAATAAAATCTTTAAAAAAAAAAAACTAAACTGTGTCCGCATGAAAATTCTTCTTTCCTGCGAGACAAGAATTGAGGTTGCTGCCGTATTCAAGGTCAAAAAAAACCCTACAACACAAGGACTTTGAAGGGGGGGTTGGAAAACAGAACTAAGACATACCTTTGTTTGGGGGAGCATTTTTTTTAAATCCATGCACTTTTTTTTTCACAATGCAAATTATTTCCATGGAAAATTGCCATGTCCCTCTTCTGTATGGATTGTAATTTTTTGCACCACAATAAATTTGGATCTCTTTTTAAAAATGCTATTTCCTTGTCTTTTTATCAACTAGACAGGTAAAAAAGAGGAGAGTGAGATCTTCCACCTGCTGATTCACTCCCCAGATACTCAGAGCACTGGGGGTTGGCCAAGGCCCAACCAGGAGCCAGGAATTCCATCTGTGTCTTCTATGTAGGTGGCAGGGACCCAATCACTTTGGCCATTGCCTGCTACCTTGCAGAATGTGCAATGACACAGGGGTGGGGGTAGCGGGAAGGTCAGGAATCAGAAGCAGAACAGGGACTCGAACCCAGGCACTCCAATATAGGATGTGGGTGCTCCACACAGTGTTTCAGCCATTAGGGCAAATGCTAGCCCCTAAGCTTATCTTTTCATTCCATTTCCCATTAACATTTTGAAGTTCCTTGTAAGCTGCTGAATGGGAAAAATATGTCACTGACATGAACACATCTGGTGTCACTGCATCTGTATTAAATTCAAAGTCAGAGCTATACTGCTGGCTCAGCAAAGCAGCAGGGGGTCCCACACCAAGAAGAAGCATGGAGCTCTCAGAGAAGATCGGGACTGGATAGTTTTAGGGGCACAGCATTCTGTTTCTTCATCTGGGAGCTGGTTCCCTTAGGGGTTCGCTTTGATAATCACCTACTCTGAGAGCGCTCCAAGAAGCTCACAGAAAATGGAATTTAAAGGTGAGGGTATGCTGATGCAGAAAATTCTGAAATCCACCTATTCTTTTTAGGATCTTCGTCTTCCCCAAAACTCTTCAAAGCCCATTCACACATTAATACATGGGTGCTTGCTCATTTTCAGCAAGCATGCTATATTTGGCGATGAAACAAGGGTAAAACAGAATAGGTACCAATAGAAGTCCCCAATACCTTCTCTCTACACCTGGTTCTGTAAAACATCCTAATTAGGCTCAAAAACTGGAGGAGAAGCCAGTCAGTCACAGCTCTACAGGATTAGGGGTGGCAGGGGCTGACTGTGGAGGGCCACCCCTCCCCCCAGAGGAGCCACTACAGCCTTCTCTATCTCCCACCCACCAGGTGCCCCAACTATTACATTTCCCTTCCTGGCCAAAGCTCAGGGCTAAAATGAGGCTGGGCACCTGCCTCCTCCCACCCTGAGCCATTCCTCCGGACCCCAGAGGACAGGACCTAGAGGTCCCCTCTGGGGACAGGCATCATCCCTCCACCCCTCAACATAACCAAAAGGAGGAGGGAAATACAGAGAGCTGAAGAGACACACTACCATGCAGGGTCCCTGTCACAGAGACTGTGGAACTGGCCAGGGGGTCAGAAGGTTTCAGGAAGGCAGAGGCATCAAAGGAAAGAGCAGGTGGAAAGAGAAGGTTCTAGAAGCCAGGGGGCACCAATGCACTGGCCCAGCTTCCAGGCCCAGTCTTGGGGCTAATGAACAGTGTGTAAGGGCTCCTGCAGGTTCCCCAAGGAAGGCTTCCAGCCACAGGAGAGAGACAGGAACTGGAGAGGAACAGAGCTGCCCTTCCCAGAACCCCGGAGATGGTGGGAGGGGCTGAGGACCTTATCCGCACTCCTTCAAGGTCCCTGAGCTGGCAGAAGGCCCAAGCAAGAAAGTTGGGCATAACCAAGGGTCAGGCCTGCTGACTCGGCCTGTGCTGTGTCCCTGGGCACTACCTTCTGTCATCCACCTTCCTCAGCTATCCTGCCTAGGGAGCAGCCATGTTCTTGTTCCAGTCAGGCCAGCACTGGGGTACCCGCCAGGTGTTCACTGTCCGCCGGCAGCTGTGAACAAAACTGAAACCACAGGTTGTCTCCTGGACAATATGGATCCCAAGACAAAGCCAGCCAGCATCACTGGGACAGCTGGCTGAGAGCGCACCTGGCTAGAGGCAGGAGGGAAGAGGAGAGTTGGTGGGGGATACGTGGGTGTAGTGTGTCCCCTCCTGGCGACTCCACACCTCTCAGTGCCTGTAAGGGGCTGAACAGGTGCTGTGCCTGGACAGGTTATAAACAAAGCACAGAACAGACTGTGACTTCCCTTGGCAAACAAACAGGAGCCCAGCCCCACAGACCCACTGCAAGAACTGGGGGTTGGGGGCAGTGCTGCTAGGTATCTGTGGGGGAGAGGCATAAGTTTGAGTTCCGGGGTAGGGAGGTGCTGGTCCTGGAACTCTGAGAGTTGGGAGGTGGGTGGGCAAGGAGGGAGCAGGGTGGAGGCAGAGAGTACATGACCTTGCCAGCTCTGGACCAAGTCCCTGCGTATCAGACGGTGAGGCACCTGCCTGGGACAGGCTGTAGGCAAAACACCTGTAGACATTTGATGGGGGCTCAAGTCATGTCTACTCCTTCATGGCACTAGGGTTTCCCACACAGCCATGACACACGAGCTTTTTTTTTTTTTTTTTTTTTTTTTTTTAAGGTGCTGGGGATGCAACGTGGGACAAAACAGGGTACCAGGCCTAGGCAGGTCCAGTCTTTTGTCTATCAACTGGCTGACTCCAAACGTAGACCTTCCCTACTGTACCCCACAGGCGGGAGAACCTGTCTTGCCTCTCCTGTGTTCTCCCAGCCTTCATCCCAACACTTCCAAAGTCACGTCTACCCACAATGACCCCAGGGGCAAGCCCCTAAGCTCTCCCCATACTCTGTTGCCCTCAAGGCCCAGAACCTCTTAGCTAATGATGAAGATACCAAACTACCTCCAGTATCTCTAATTTGGGCCAGGAAAATACAACGTGTGTGCGCGCACGCGTGTCCACTGCTTACTGTTTATAGAAAACACAATTCAAACAGTGCTGGGAGGAGGACCGGGCATAAGGCATAGCTCTCTTCACTCTCTTCAATGTTACTTTAACTCCCAGCATCTTTGCAGCAGCCCCAAGCCCTACCTGGCACTCTAATGGATCCCACTAGCTCCAACACTTTGCCCACCCCTTACCCTGCTTTTATCCGACCATACAGATTTGTTAAACTCCTGCTCCGAGAGAGCAGAACCAAAACCCACAAAGCTTAATGACTATGGTTTAACCTGAGGTGAGGACAGAATGGGGGAAGGAGGACAAAGGGCTGGGGAGTGGGGTGGGGCTGAAAGCTTCATAAAAGGTCTCAGAAGTTGTCCTTGGGGGCTGGTATCGTGGTGTTGTACTTTAAGCCATACAGCTGTGAGGCTGGCATCCATGTGAGTGGCACTTCGAGTCTCAGCTGCTCCATTTCCCATCCAGCTCCCTATTAATGTGCCTGAGAAAACAGTAGAAGATGGCCTAAGTGCACCCATGTGGGAGAGACCTGGAGAAATCTCCTGACACCTGGTTCAGCTCTGGTCATGACGGTCATTTAAGGAGTAAACCAGCGGACGGAAGATTGAGCCCTCTCTCTGTACTCTGCCTTTCAAAGCAATAAATCTCTAAACAAAATGCAAAAAAGAAAAAAGAGAGCTCATTCTTGGGGAGCTGTGAAGCAACTGCACAGAGGTTCCCCACTACGTTCCCAGGGTCTGGGTGTCACCTAAGAGCAGCCCAGAAATTCAAAGCCTAGATCTCATTGACTGAAGCAGGTGTCCAGGGAGCCAGAGTGACGATGCATGGCCAAATGTGAGAACTGCTGCCCTAGAGAAAGCCCTGGAATCATCTTTTTTTTTTTTTTTAAGCCATTGATGCCCAGGTATGCTGCCCTGCCCACAGATTCTTGAAGCAGTTTTTGTAAGAGCTCCCCAGGTGCTGGTAACACCCAATCAGTGCTACAGCAAGATGACCCAGTACCCTGGCCTCCTGGGAACACGGGCCTCAGCAGGGGCTGAGATGTGGCCACAGGGAGGAGCAGGAGAGGGCATGCTGGGCAAAGGCTCCAGTACCCACAGTGAATGGCAGGGGGCAATGTTGGTTTCCAGACACCCTATGGGGACCCCTGAATCATTCCCCAAGGCCTTGCACTGCACTTCAAGACCTCTGTGGTAGGTGGCACAGCCAACCAGGCAACCTGTCCCCAAGAAAGCTGCTGATGTGTTGGCCTGTTGCTGCTGCCCAACTTGGCCACCCTCTGATCTTATCCACTGCCCCACAGAGCAATTCCTGCGAGTACCATAAGTCTCAGACCTTACCCTGTCCCTGGGATTTTATCTCTGTCCTCAGGGACATCACAGCCCAGGGGCTCTGTGTCACTGCTGCAGAGTAGAGGAGGGGCAGACAGCAGAAGGACACAGGTGAGCCATAGTCGGGAGTGGGCAATATGGGACCAGGCCAAAGGGTACCCAAGGGAGTGCAATGGACAAGGCAGGTGGAGGGGAGAGATGCTTCAGGTATTGCCCAATGCCCTTGAGTATCCTGTTGAATGAAGAGCCTAGGCTGACAGGGTACAACAGAGGGTGGCAGGGACTGTGGCTCTGCATGTGCGAAGCTTCCCATGAGGTGTAGCATCTGAACATGCAAGGCACGTGGGAAGGCCTGTCTGAAACCCACACATCTTGATCCTTTCTCTGGAACTCCCCATGCCTCTATTGCCTCATCTGAAAATGAGAAATAAACAGCCAGGCACTGGGTATTGGGCCTAGCAGTTAAGATGCTACTTGCAAGATGGACGTGTTGTGCAGCACGTTCAACCACCACTTGGGACACTTGCCATACTACACTGCAGTGCCTGGTTCGAGTCTGGCTGTTCCACTTCTGATCCAGCTCAATGCTAATGCACCCTGGGATACAGTGCATGATGGCTCAAGGGCTTGGACTCCTGCCACACACATGGGACATCCAGTTGGGATTCTTGGCTCCTGACTTTGACCTTATCCAGCCCTGGCTGTTGTGGAGTGAACCAGCAGGTGGAAGATCTCTCTCTCTCTCTTTCTACCTGTGCCTTGCAGATAAATATATTTTTAACAAGAAAAATGAGTTATAAGTTAATTATTTGCTATCGCAGTACTGTGTGTGCATCACACATCCACATACAGCAGTACTTCAGAAAGGCTGCAGAGAAGTGGTATTAAGACAGGTTTATTTTGGTGCCAAAAAAAGTTGAAATCCATGCATCATTGCTTCACACCCACACTTTCCATGCACTTCAGGAGTAGCCCCCAGTGCAGTACTATACGCTAGGTGCTCTTACAGGCCTCACTGTCTCTTTTGGCAACTGAGCCACCCTGAGGCCCCACAATAGCAGGTACAGAGCTGGACTCCAAGCCAGATGGCCCAGCCCCAGAGCGCAGGCTCTTCTCAACCCTTGGACCAGCTCACACTGTCCCAAACACCCAGGACATAGCTCTGTAGACATCCCCGAGAGAACCCTTCTTCCCCAGGACCAGGTTGTTCCACCAAGTCCACCCTTTAGCTAAAGCGCAGCTCCAAACTCCATGAACTTCCACAGGAGACCCTGAGACCTGCACCCTCCCCCATGCTGGTGCCCTGGGCAGAGATGGGTACAAGGCTTGCAGTGGAGGGGACTCACAGGGAGAGAGACTGAAGGTGCACAGAGTCAACACCCCGGCCATGCCCTTGGGCCTCGTGCTGCTGTCCCATCGTCATCTGGGAATCCCACAACCTCCTCTCCATATCCTACAGAACAGGTATGTAAGTTCACCGCACAAAGTTGGGCTTTGTGCTAGTTGGGGATGCCTGCTGCCCTCCCAGGGGCATCTGAGTTTCCAAAGAGACACAGAAGGAAACCTTGTCCTAACTTGTTACCTCCCCTGGCCACTGGGACAGCTTCAGCCAGCCCTACTCCGGGGTGGGTGGGAAGGATTTGGTCACCCTTGGCAGCACCTCAGCAGAGAAGCCAGGACACAGGTGTGGGCCCGGAGCTGGGCCTCAGCCAGTTCCGGCCTCGTTCAAAGCAGGGAATACTGGAAATCCCAGAAGTGGTTTTCTGGGATTGACAACAGGGCCTTTGGAGGGCAGGAGGGCTTCTGTTAGAATCCAAAGCCTGCCACTTGCAGGCAGTGTGATTTCAAACCACCTGCTTTAGCTTCTCCAAATCTGTATTGATGGAAAAACAGTCCCTCACTCTAAAGAGTAACCACAACAAATGCTGGCAGCTATTATTACGATAG
The DNA here is from genome assembly GCF_030435755.1 of Ochotona princeps. Taxonomy (NCBI): domain Eukaryota; kingdom Metazoa; phylum Chordata; class Mammalia; order Lagomorpha; family Ochotonidae; genus Ochotona; species Ochotona princeps. The sequence goes on along the minus strand of NC_080832.1, from coordinate 106,461,026 downwards.
GCTTCTAGGGCAGCAGGAAGAGATGAGAATCCTGTGAGGTAACACAGTCAATGGTGCACCCTCCCAGCCATGCTCAGACATACGTCGAACTTGCACGCCGACCCAGACCCGACTGCTCAGACCCACACACACAACTGCACCCCCCGCCCGAGGACTGTGTGCATCCTCACTCACACAGGCTGGACAGGGCAGGCATTTTCACCTCCCTGCCATGCACACACCAGACACACATGCACATTCACTGCATCCAGGGATGAGGACCCTGAGGTCAAGCCCACTTCCATGGTCATCTCCAGGGCATCCCCAAGGCCCCCCTCCATTCCCCAGTACGGAAGGCCTGCCCTCTAACCCCAGGACAAAGGCTTTCCTGCCTCTCTGCTGGAGTTGGGGAAGCCCCATCTGGCAGTTTTGAAAAGGAAGATAGCCGGCAGGGGGTGGCTGGCTGGTCCCTGTGGGGGCAGGTGCTAAGTAACTCTATAAACTCTGGCTAATGATGCAATTACAGCCATAAACAGAGCCTAGGGGCCTGAGCCAGGGCCTGAAAGGACGGCCCCACCCGCCTACTGCCCCCACTCCTGAGAGGCGGGGCTGACTGGCAGGGGCTGCGGGCACTGGACCCCCAGCTAGCCAGAAACCCTCCTCCACCAGGCCCCTGCAGCCAACCTCTCCGGCTCTTGAGTCACTGGACCGTTGGCCCTCCAAAGCTCAGTTGGCTTTCCCTGGCACCTGCCCCATTCCCTGCACCCCTTCCATGAGACACGACATACCCACGCCCCCCAAGGCACAGGTTTCCATTCTGAGGCACGAAGAGGACAGTGGCTGCAGCAGGCTACAACGGGTAAGCAGACCTGGCTCCCAGCCAGAGGAGATGAGCCTGGAGCCACCCCCAAACTCTCCAGCCCTGGGTTCCCAAGGAAGGGCTGGCTGGATCTGCGATTTTCCTTCAGGACAGAGGAAACTGAGGCAAGGTAAAAACCACACCATCACACCAAGCTGGGCTCCAGAGGTAGCCCATCCTTCTCTCCTGTAGCTTCCGAAGAAGATAACTAGAGGCTCCCCGCGGGCAGGAATGGGGATACAGAGATTGGCACACCCCCTCCTCCCAGGCGGGGCTTGAGCTGCAGAAGTCAGGCCTGAAAGCAACCGCATCTGGGCTCCCTGCAGGAAATCGGAGACCAGACCCCATCTCACCCCCGGCTGCTGTCCGGGATCGCCGGGTCTGGGCCAGCAGGATCTCAGCCAGGGCGGGCCTTGGACCTGAGGTGTCCCCTCCTCTGCTCCCACGAAGCACACACTTGCTAGCGATGGGAATGGAAACTAACCGACACTTCCCCGGCCAGACAGCCAGTCAGCGCTAAGCCCAACAGCAGCGCTCAAGTTTTGCGCAGAACTGTCCGAGCCGAGCCCTCCCCAGCACCCACAGCCGAGGGGCTGACGCCGGGCTGCGGCGGGGGTCGGGCAGGCGCCGCGGGGAGGGCGGGCGCGGACGAGCCCCGCCCGGGCGCCCTCCCTTTCCACCTCGGCGCGAGGCCGGGGTGAGCCAGGCGGCTGCGGCGCGAACCTGCTCGCGCAGCCCAGAGCGGCTCGGGGCAGCCGTGCGTGAAACCCGGGGCCCCGCGCCGGGAGGGAAGCGAGGGGAGGGGTCCGCGGCCGTCACTGCCCGCTCCCGTCGGGCAGGGATGACCAGTGGGGTCCGGGGAACGGTGCGGGCACGCCGATCCCGAGGATCCGGGCAGCCAGGGGAAGGGAGGAGGTGGGACAGGGGGATGATGTGCCTTCCAGGGTATGGAAAGTGGTGGTGGTGGGGAGGAGGTTGGGGTACTGGCTGCCGGTGGCCTCTCAGGGCTCAGCGGGCAGGGCAGAGGGTCGTGGAATTATGCCAGGAGGGAAGACACTGCCCAGGGCCTTGGCGCACCGGGTCGCCAAGAGAAACGCCCGCCGCCCCCCCAGCAGCCCGGCCCTGGGGCGTGGCGCCGTCCCGGTCCTCCCACTCCCCCCACCATCAGGGCTGGGCCCTGCCCGGCCGGCCTCGGCCCCCGCACGCCTCCCGGCCTCGGACCCTTCCCCCGCACCCGCCGCCCGGCCGCGTCCGGAGGAGGGGTGGGTGCAGGGCCTAGGTGTCCCTCAAACTTCTTGCAAGTTCACTCCCACGCTGCTCGCTCTGATTTTCGCGGCTGGCCGGCAAGGCCCGAGCCCGCTCGCCCGCCCCTCCCGTGAGGTTACATAAGGGCGCGGAGCAGCCGCCCCTGGCCCGGGTCGGAGGGAGGGGTGCAAGGGCCCCCCGAAGCGGCGGGCGGCGACGCTAGGGCCATGCGCAGGGCGCCAGGGGTGGGAGGGCCGCGGGCCGCGGGCCGGGCTGGAGGGGTGGGTGGCGGCGCGCACTGTCCCGCTCCCTTCCCAACCCACACCCTCACCTCCCACCTGCCTCCGGGACCCGCGAGAAGGGGGCCGCGGCGCCTGGATCTGGGGCCCCAGCCCTCGGCGTACCCCGTGCCACCCCCCCACCCCAGCCCCGCTCACCTCACTCTGAAGGTCAGTCCGTCCGGCGCCCGAGCCCCGCGGTTCCGGCAACTTGTCCCAAGTTGGGGTGCCCGGCCCGCGAGCTGCGCACGCCGCCCACTCCCCGGCTCCTCCGGCTCCGCGCCGCCAGGGGGGTCCCCCGGGCCACCCTTGCAGCCGCTGTCGGCCCCGCCGCGGCTCCCTGCGTCCCGCCCGCCGCCGCGGCCTCCGCTGTCACCGAGCCCCCTCGCCCGGCGCCCGGGCTCCGGCTGTCACTCCGCGCCCACTTCCCGCCGCGCCCGGCAGAGGGCAGCACCCGCCCCCCAGCCCCGTGGCTCGCCCCGCCCCGCCCCGCCCCGCCGCCCTGCCACGGTGCCCTTTGGGAAACGTAGTCCTGGCCTCGGACCCGCCAGGCACGCCGGGATTTGCAGTCCGTGTCTGGTAGGGATTTACGGTGTCATTTAGAACTCTGGCCCCTTTGCAAGCTTTCTTTCTGCTCTCAGTCTGTGACTTTCCGAACCAGGACTCGCTACCTTATGTCCAGTGGCCTGTTTGAACTTTGAAAGCAAGTTCTTTCCAGGAGTCTTGAGAAAACATAGGGTCCCTGACAGAACATTGCCATAAAACTGAGTTTGCAAACTTACTTCCCTCTAGGTTTGGAGTGGAGCAGGTGCAGGATCCGAATCGTGCCTTTTTAATCCCTACCCCTTGAGCGTAAGGGGAAAGTTTGGGGTCGGCCTGTGTTTTGGGGTGACCAGCCCAGGGGACCTCTGTCTCATGGGGTTCTCCTGCACTGACCAGAGGTGGCCTGGGTCCCACCGCCACCACCACCTGTTGCCAGCAGGTTCTGACCGCTGTGCCACCTCCCCCTGTTAGAAGTTCATTGCAGTCATCTTCCTCTGCTTCCCCCTTCTCCCCTCCCCCATCCCCACGCCTGTAATCCCAGGTTTCTGACCCTTGGCTAGGACCCTGGGGAGAGTGGGATGAAGTCCAAACGAAGAACTTGGCTGGCTTGGCTAAAGCAAACACTCACTGTGATTTCCCTGTAACTAGCTCTCCTTCTTGTCCTCAGGTCAGAAGCCCTCTCTGCTTCACCCATAAGTCCCCCCGGGACACAGCCATCCCGAAGATAGGGAAACCAGGCAGGCTGGTGCCGCCCCAGCTTCTGGAACTTTCCTGAGCCCACCTCTGGCAGCACCCTCCCTCAAGGACCTCATAGCTGCTGCAAGTGTGCATAGCCCCAGAAGTTTCTAGTGCAAACTGGATCTACAGAAGCCAAGATGGACACCCGGATCTGAGCCGTGAAGGATTGGTGGAGGGCAGGGAGGGTTGCAATCACCCCATGTGGACATGCACCCAGTCCCGAGACTGCAAAATTGCAGCAGCTTAGCTAGCTGAGCTGGCACAGCATTTCAGGTGGCAAAGCAGGGTACCATCCCATGCCCTCACCATGAACAGACTCCAAGGGAGGCACAGCCCTCGCCTACCCCAACCAAGCCCTGGCTCGGGCTCTGGTGCCCTTAGCAGCTCCATCATATACATACACAGGGTGGGGAGAACTCTTCCCAGCTGCACCCTTGGGCCACAACTCCTTTCCAGAAACAGCAGGCTGTACAACAACATGGAGGGGAGCTGTTTATTGTTGTAGGAGGTCCAGAGAAAGACCCAAGAAGGAAGGCTATAAACCCACAGAGGAATCTCAAAGAGAGCAGGGGCTGAGGGGAGCAAGGGAAGCAGCAGTGACGCCCAGGGCCGCCGGGTTAGGCGAGGGCAGCGAAGCCCACCCTGTTGTTGGCCATGTCGAAGACGGAGTAGTAGGCCCTGAGGAAGACATCTCCGAGGATCCACAGTGGCTCGCCATCCTGGGAGGACACGTAGGTGGCCTCGAGTCCCAGCATGCATTGGCCGTCTGTCTGCTCAACACAGAGAGGGAATATTTGTTCATTTGCACAGGTGTGACCTGGGCACACAGCTTGGCTCTGAGCTCCTGGCAGGGGCGTGGGGCCCTTCCCCACTGTAAATGAGTCAAGTCATGGTCGGTATCTACCCCTAAGAGCTTCCAGGCCAACTGCGTCACCAGGACAGGGGCTGGCAGGAGAACTGGCTGGGGGAGACAAATTCAGGCTGCAGGGTATCTTCTCCCTAAGATGGGAAGCTTTGCTCCCACGAGCAGATCTAGAACCAAGAACCAGCTGAAAATTAGCCCCTTAGCTCCACCCTGAGCAGCCTGGAGTCTGTTCCTGGACCTCATTTATAAGGCAGAAGCAATAGTCTCCCACGTGGGACACTCTGCCAGATAAGTAGGAGAATGCAGGTTAAGTGTCCAGGGCTAGAGATGGCCCTATGGCCTGGTGCCCCTTGACCCTAGAAACACCAATAGCAGATAGAGATGCTACAGCCTTGTTGCCTGGTGTCACCCCATGGGGAAAATAAATCAGGGTTTAGGGGCTCAGGAAATGACCCAAAGAAAGGAGGAGGAGTGTCCGTGGCGCCCCACCCCTTCCTGCCACACACCCCCAATGCCCTCGTGGTGGGGACCAAGACTCACACTGAGGATGTAGGTGGAGGGGGGCAGAGGGAACTCCACGCCGTTGATAATGAAGGTCAAGGTGGGCAGGCTGTCAACACTGTCACAGTCCACAAAATACTGCAGAAGGAACAAGGTCAACAGGGACCGTCCCCCACTTCCACGTGCCACTCAGCTAGCTCACATCAGACCTCAGCCCCAAGCCTGCTTTTGGACTGAAGTGCAGCTCCAAGAAGGGGTGTTATGGAGAGAGCTCCAGTGTTACACAAAGGGAATCTGGGGAGACCTGAGGCACTCCCCACCCCAGACATGTTCCTGTACCCACCTGCTCCCTCTGAGAAATGCGGTCCCCACCCTTTCTCTGCAGGTATCCTCCAAAAGCACACAGACCTGTAGGCTCGCAGCACAGTAGTTCCCCAAAATCAGTGAGAATGGGTTCAGGAGTAAATCCTCTGCCAGGCTTAAAGCAGAGAGGGCTCAAGGCATCCTGGCTCCGTGGAGGTTTGAGCAACATGACTGCAAGCATGCTCTCTTGTTACTTGCTTAGCCCTACGCTCCACTTAACCTACCCTGACCCCAAAGCCCAGCACCCTGAGTGGCTGCAACTCACTAGTAGCTCTTACCTGACAGTAGCCTCATCCAACCCCTCAGCACAGGTGACTGACTGTCCCAAGTCTCACCATCAGAGACATAGAGACCAAGGTCAAGGCTCTGTGTGTATTTCCCAGGAGTTGCCGTGATGCTGGGGAGGGGAGGGGGCAGTCCCCCTAGGCTCACCTCTCCATACTCGTCCTCCTCAGCGCCTGTGGCCTCCACCAGGTCACTCAGGTACGCCTGGGGCACAGTGAGCAGAGACGTGCCTGTGTCCACGATGGCTTGGCAGCCCTCAGAACACCAACCAGAGGCCTCACCGCCAATGAGAAACCTGAACAGACACAAGAACCCAGGCTTAGCACCTGCTAGGGCAGTGGCAGGTAGAGGGACAGGCAGCAGCAGCATCAGAATCTTTGGTGCACTTGACCGTGTGGAGTTGAGCCCCACCACTCCTCTCTGCTATACCTCTACCTAAGGCAACCTAAGTAGCCACAGGACTTAACAACTTTCAAGGAAGTTTCTAGAAACTCTGAAAGCCAAGGCCACTGCTTCCTTGTAAGGACCCATTTCTAATCTGTATGCCATGGGGTGAGACTACAGGGTCCCCAGTGTCCTGTCCCGCCCTGCCTTATCCCCACCCCAGCCCTTGTCTCCAGGCTGAGCTGGGCTTTGCAAGGGAAGCCTTGAACATTCTCACTGTGCCCCTAGCAGTGCCCAGGTGTGTGTGTGATCTGGGGTGTCCTAAATCTCTCTCGCCAAAGTGCCATGTCTCTAGAGCCCACAACAGACTTACTCTTCAACGCCAATCTGCCAATACAGCTCCCGGGTGACAGAGGCCCAGTAGATGTCCCCTGTGTACAAGCTGCTGTCCACGCCCCCAAGGATGAGCGCACCTCCGTCCGTGCCCTGTTGGCTGCAGGAGACAGGGACGGGTGAGTCAGGGAGGGGATGTCCCCGCTAAGGGAGTGGGAACAGCTCCTCTCCTGGGTCCAGACCTGGGCCTCCCCAAGGGCAGGGCCTCCCTCTGACTGGGGGCTCCCCATCTTTGCCCTCAGGTTCCTGTGCAGCCCTATTGGCATCTGCCTTTTACTTTGTGCCACAGGAGTCTCACCCAGGGAAGGGAGAGAGCTAGGGCCTGGGGGGAAGAGAGAGAAAGACAGACAGTCCATGGGGGGAGGAGGGAGGGACTGGGGGTGGCACTGGCACAAGCTCCTGCAGTGTACAAGCCCAGAGGCTGGTCAATAGAGGCAGAGTGGATCAGCACCATCAGGGAGGAGAGCAACCTCAGCTCCAAGGGATGGCGCCACAGAGATTAGCTCTATCTTTGACAGGTGCATGGCTAATTCTGATGGAGAGGTGGGGGAGGTGGAGAAATGAGGTCCATAGGCCCCAAGTGACTGTGCTCCAGTGTGCTTGCTGGGAGAGATAACCACCCCATTGTAGGCTTCAGGACCAGGCCTGAACAATAGATCAAAGATGAAGCCACAGTGGGTACAGAGACAGGGGCCATGAACCACTTAGAAGGAAAGGGGCTGGCCCAAGTCTTGGGTGAGAGGGATGAAGGCAAGAGGAGCTAAGAATCAGGTGTAACAAGCAAGGTGGAATCAAGTTCAAGTGGAAGGAAGGGAGAGAAATGCGCAGGAAAGTGGCAGTGGGCTGGGGACAGTACAGGTGAGAGGGGAGGGGCACGCAGCAGCCAGGGAGGGAAGTCTTACAGTCCAGGTGTGGCTTGTGGGGAGGGCAGACGGCAGCTAGAGAACCCCCCAGTGGCCGGCACTGAGCTCTCGCTGTCCCTGGCTGCAGGTGCAGTGGGAAGTGGGGGTGGCAGCTGCTCACCTGCCTAGGTAAAAGCTGAAGACGTCACTGCTGATGGCGCCATCCTGCAGCATGCCCTGCATGGCTGTGGTGGCGTCACCCACAGAGAGTGCGGGGTAGGCCAGTCCCAGGATGCCGTCGAAGTCCGCGTAGAGGAAGTTGGTGCCCGGCTCGGTCTCACTCAGGCCAAACTCCTGGTTGGAGACCTTGATACTCTGGATCTGGGTGGGGTCACAAAGGAGGGGAGGCCGGCTGCCGCTGGGCTCTCTTCACCTGGGCTCCTGCCCCCAATTTTGGACAGGTCTTGCAAAAGCTGCTACCTCCACCACCTCCTCCTCCCCCTGGAGGCCTTCCCTGCCTGTAGCAGCCCACTCCCCAACCCTCATCTCCCTCTCTTCCAGACCCCCCACCCTATAGGTTTCCTGAGGGAAAGGACCATGGGCACCCTACTCATTGTGGTGACCCCAGAGCTTAACACACGCTAGCCCTCCTGAGCCCCTGTGGGACTGACTTCCTATCCCCTTCTCCAGCATCCTGGACCCTGTTTCCCAGGCTCTTGCCCAGCCAGCTCACAGCCCAGCCCACCAAGAGCCACTCACAGTGAAGGTATCATAGCCGAAGAAGCCAGTGAGGCTGCCACTGCCATACTCCAGGGAGAAAGTCTGCCCATCCGTGTAGTAGGTGGAGGACTTGCTGGGGTTGAAGCGGCTGTGGGTGGCTGCGGGGAACAGCCAGGTGGTAAGGGCTGCCCAGCAAGGATCTCCCCCAACACACAGCCTGGGCTCACATCCCTGGTGGCAGGGATCCCCTGGTGGCCAAGTGAAATTCCAGGCATGGGAGGTCCCTGGGACTGGGGCTGGCCTTGGCCCCGAAGGCCCCTAGGACTCTGGCTACCACTACCAGGCTCCTAGGACTTTTAGCCCCCTTGAGGGCTCCTAAGACTCTGTCCCTTGGCAGAGTGCAGGGCACATAGATGGCACAAATGGGCTCTTCCTCAGAAGATGGACTGGCAGGGCGTCCAGGGCATACATACCCTGTGTTCCCCCAACCACCACCCCACAGGAAATTGATCATACCAGGATCCTGAGTTAGCATAGGGGGCTGGCCAGTGAGGGGTGCCTTGAACCAAGGTATACCAGACCCCAACCCCAAGGCCCAAGTGAATGTGAACCATCTCGCAGACCACCACTGGTCAAGCCATGTCCCTTAGACACACTCAGTGAGAGCTTAGAAGATGTGGTATACACAGGGATGGAAAGTTCTAGAATTATATGCAATGGAACTGAGTGGAGATTGCCCAGTATGAGCACAAGAGTGCTGGGTGGCATGCAATGGACTTGGACGAGACAGCGCTGGCATAAACCAATGGACAGTCTTACTGAACAGAGCAAAGGAAGGAGCAACCTGCTGTAGGCCAGTCCCTGCTCCCCACAGCACAAGTCCCCACTCCCCCCAGCCGTCCCTCATGCCCAACCCTGCCCACGACTCACTGCACGCCTCGCTCTGGCAGTACACAGAGGGCACCCACAGGTTGGAGGAGCCAGTATCAAAGAGGACCAGGAAGTCCTGGGGTGGAGTTCCGATGCTGATCTCGCCAAAATAGGAAGCCTGGGGGAGGAATGGAGGGGAGCAGGTTGTTAACTCCAGAGAGGCCGGGTCCAAGTCTCCGCTGAGCACCCGGCTGGGCAACCCCAGCACAGGCCCCTGCCCATGCTCTGCCCAGTCTCCTGCAGGCAGTGAGAAGGGGCTGCTGGGAGGAGAGGGCACCATGGCCTCAGACTCTGAGGACAGAGCAGGGGCTGGCCGCAGGAGGGGAAGGACTCACGTCGAGGTAGTCCATGGGCTCGTAGGTGACACTGAAGTCATCGAAGCGGTACTTGAGAGCGGGGTCATGCTTGTGGGTCTTCAGAAAGTCCTTCAGCAGGCCCTTCTCCCTCAGGTTCTCACGAATGGATTTAAATCTCTTCAGCGGCACCCTGCCCAAGGACTCCAGGTCAGGGCAGGGCCCGCCTCCCTCCTGTCCGGTTCTCTCCATCCTTCTCTATAGGCCCCCTCCTCCCTGCTGCTCAGTCCTCCCATGGCTGTTGCTTTCTATATATGTGCATTTCTGTCTCTTCTTTCTCCCTTTGCTTCTCTCTTTTGCTTGCCTTCTTTGTTCGAAACATGGAGTTATATATAGAGAAATCTTCCATGTGTTCATTTACTCCCTGCAACAGCTAAGGTGGAGGCAGCCCAAAGTCAGGAGCCTGGAACTCCATCCAGGTCTCCCACATGGGTGCAGGGCACCAAGCACTGGGGTCATCCTCTGCAGCTTTCCCAGGCGATTAATGGGGAGCTGGAGAGGAAATGGAGCAGCCAGGACACGAACTGGCGTCCATATGGAAATGCTGGCACTGCAGATGGTGGCTTAACACACTATGCCACAGTATCAGCTTCACTTCCATCTTTTAGAGCTCTCCTCTATATTTGCTCCAAGTTAACTTCACCTGTGCAAGGTTTCCCCGAGGCTCTCCAATATTTCAGGAACTCCTTCCCAGGAAATGGAGGAAAGCTTTCAGAGTCACCTTTGTCAGGACATATGCATTTCTTGGGAGAAAGTTTCCAAGAGGGAAGTTCACCAAAGAGAGCCAGGCGTGGCAGTGGTTGGGGTAGGGAGCCTGGCAGTAGCTGGGGCCCGGGTTGTGCTCCTGTCCTCATTGTGCAGTGGCTCGGGCTCTCCACAGGACACCAGGTCCTCACAGAGGGTGACTGGGAGTGCAGTAGCTGGAACTTGCATGTTTGTCCCCAATCCCCAGCCCTCTAGGCACAGTCCCCCTAGCTCTGTCTTCCTCCCAGAGGTGTTTGCTGCTATAGCTTCGTGTGTCTGCAGGTCCCCCTGGGCCAGCTGCAGCCTCCAGCATCAGTGCCTCTTTCCCTTCCCTCACCAGCTCCCCTGCCCCTTCTTCAGGACCCTGCTTTGTCTAGAACTCCTCTGCTACCCACTGCACACTGAAAATTGCTGCATGCCAGCCCCCTCTACTGAATTTGCTTGATGACAGAAACTTCTAAGAGGAGCCAGCTCTGTGCCTGAGCAGGTACACCCCTTTGGTATCTTCAGGGAGTGTGGGCAGGGCTACGACTACTTCCAGAACCCCCTGCGGGTACCTCAATCAAGCCCCTTCTATGAAATGACATAGCCAGGGTAGGTGTTGTGGTGTAGTGGGTTGAATCACCAATTGTGATGTCCACATCACATATGGGGGCCCTGCTTTGAACCCTGGCTTCTCTGCTTCCCATCCAGCTCTCTGTCATGGCATCCTGAAAGGCAGCAGAAGATAACCCAAGTGCTTGGACCCCTGCAAACACCATGGAAGGACCCTGCAATCCACATGGGAGATCCTGTCTTCTGGATCATTGTGGCCATTTGGGGAGTGAACCAGCAGATATAAGATCTCCCTGTCTCATTCAAACAGAAAATAAATAAATCTTAACAAAAATGCAAACGCTGGGCCCAGTATGAGGGTTCAGCGGCCAAAGTCCTCACCATATACGTGCTGGGATACCATATGGACACTGATTCACGTGCCAACTGCTCTACTCCCCATCCAGCTGCCTGCTTGTGGCCTGGGAAAGCAGCAGAGGATGTCCCAAAGGCTTGAGATCCTGCAACCACATGGGAGACCCAGAAGTTCCTGGCTCCAGGCCCGGCGCCGTGGCCTAGTGGCTTAAGTACTTATCTTGAACGCACCATATGGGCACCGGTTCTAATCCCGACGGCTTCACTTCCCATCCAGCTGCCTGCATATAGCCTGGGAAAGTAGTCAAGAACAGCCCAAAGCCTTGGGACCCTGCACCCATGTGGGAGACCCAGAAGAGGCTCCTGGCTCCTGGCTTCGGATTGGCTCTGCTCCAGCCATTGTGGTCACTTGGGGAGTAAACCATCGGATGGAAGATCTTCCTTTCTGTCTCTCCTCCTCTCTGTATATGTGACCTTGCATTCAAAATAAATAAATCTTTTTAAAAAATAAAAAAGAAGTTCCTGGCTCCTGGCTTTGAATTAGATCAGCTCTGTACATTGAGGCCACTGGGGGAATGAACCAGTAGATGGAAGATCTTTTTGTCTCTCCTTCTCTCCATAAACCCGCCTTTCCAAAAAAAAAAATAAATAATTCTTTTAAGATGCAAACACTCTAGTACAATGCAAATGGTATATAAATAATCACCACCTGTATGGCTTATGAAGAATAACAAGAAAGTCTGCACATGCTCAGTACAAATGCAATTTCTGGTAGAACAGACAGATGCTGAGTCTTTGGTCAGGGCGGAGGAATGGGCAGCACAGCAGGCTGGGAGCCTCCTGACCTCCCGTGGGCCCTGCCACTTGCACTCCCAGGGCCACTGGCCCGCCACCTTGGACTCAGAGGCTGCCGTGTACTGCTGTTTCTGTCCATGTGGGTCTGATTGCTGCCGTTCAACATGAGGCCTTCAGGAAAATGTTTAGAAAGGAGTATCTTAGCCCTTACATGGCAAGGAGCCACACCCATGATGGGGGAAGGGACTGTGCTTTTTTCTTGGCCTAAAACTTTCCTGAAGGCAGTGGTTGCATCTCTCCACCTTCATGTCCTGTCTGACCGTGGCAAGGGAGAGAGGGCGGAGCCTTCTCTTCCCCTGGCCAGGGTAGAGACAGTGAGGCCGCCGCTAGCCATGCTGCCTGCCTGCCTGGGCTGGCCTTTGCCAAGCTCCAGATCTCTTCCCAGAGTGCCCTGCACCAGCAGCAAGACCCCAGATCTACTCACTTGATCACTGCTGCCTCCAAGAGCTGGAGACAGACCAAGGCCACCACCAGCCACTTCATGATGCTGCTGCTTCCTGGCTGACGCAGACCAAGAGCTGCTCCTCCAAGTTGTGCAGTGAAGAACTGAGCCCTCTTTGTCCCTTTATACTTGCCCAGGGTCCAGCGGCTCCCTATACTACCTCCCCCTCCGCCGGGCCCCCATCCCAGGCAAGCATCATCCATATCCAGAATGTACCTTTCATGGTTTTCATATCACTTCTTTCTGTGTGCTTTCCTGTAGCAGGCCATTCATCTTATTGACTTTCCAGTACAAGTGTCAGAGGCCAGCAGGCGTGAGCGATAAGTGAGAACAAAGTCACCGCGAGACAGAGTGGCAGAGATTGTCTCTGGTCCAGGAACCACAGGTGTGATGTGGTCACCTTAGGGCAAGAGCTGGAGACAGGTATGGCCCGAGCAAGGGGCAGGGGCCCCATAACCATGTGCTGTAGGCTCTGTTCTGCTCCCTCTGCCATGAGCGGCCGGGGCCTGAGCGTCTCACACACTGGATGCTGGAGGCCATCTCCCAATTGTGCTTTGCAAATTGTTGCCCGCAAAGGGGACAACTTGTTGAGAATCAGGGTTTGTAGCAGATGCACTTGGAGGTCTGACTCAAGGCTGGTTCCCAGCATACCCACGTTCTTGGGGAGTGGCGTTCAGGTGCATGGGGAGCTAGGGGGTCATCAGTTAGGAGGATGGTTGTGATGGTGGTGGTGGTGGTGAGAATATGCCCATGTGGCAACAATGGCAGGGCTGCTGGCATTGATGCCAATGGTGGGGCTGACGTCAGAGCCATTGGGGCAGCTTCAGAAGCATTCTGCACAGCCTAGGATCTGCTGCCAGGGGCCCTGCTGGTCCCTTGCTTTTGTCCATCACTGGCTCTCACTCTCTACCCTGCTGTGAACCTGCCTCTATCTTCCTACATTCCCCTCCCCCAGCCTGTTCCAAGTCCTTGGCTGCTCCGGCCAGCAGAGCCAGTAACGTGGACGGGGAAAGGGTCTGGGGATGAAGCTCCAACAGGAGACCAGTGATGGTAGAAGTCTCTGAGAAGTCTCCCTTTATTGCTCCTTCACTTCTCGTTATATACTCTTCCCCCCACATCCTCATTTAGTGGAATATTGGATACAGATAAGTCCAATCAGTCTAGGTGTTTTTAGCCATAAACCCAGTTCCTGTTCCTGCCCAGGCCAACGAGGAGCACTAATCAACTCCTTAGCCCACAACACTTGGCTGCCCTTTTTTCTGGTTCCCAGGTCCAATTCATGCTGCCCCCCCTCCACCTGTCCCTATTCACATCTGCTTGCCTCCCATAGCCCTCCCATCCCATTTCTTCAGCTAGGCAGTCTCTGCCTGAAGTGCCTAGGAGCTGCCCACTGCCAAGTCACTTGGTCCTGCATGAGTGGATCCCAGTGCCAGCATCTTCTCTGCCTCCCAGTACCCTGCACCGAAGGCCCCACTGTGATTTGTCAAGCCTTGGGCCCCCAGGCAAAAGGTCAAGGTCAGACCTGCCAACCCCTAACACTGTGTGTGTATCTACGGGAGAGGGGATTTTGTCCACCCTGGCTGCTGCCACTCACTGCCAGTCAGTGCCATGGAGACTACTCAGGCCCGGCAGAGAGAGTGAGGTCCCTGCTTGGCCTGTGGCTCAAGGCCAACTCAACTCTCACCCATCCTCACAGACCATGAGGTACCTTAGGTCTACAGACCTGCCTCTGAGCCTGAATGACAGTTCTGCCAGTTTCCTCAGGGTCCCTAGACAACACAAGTCCCTGCCTGTCCCTGCCTGTGCCACCCACATCTAGTAGGCCTGCTTTTCTCCCTTCTCCCTGTCAGAGATAAGCAGGGCCTGAAGCCAGCTTCGAGGCCTTCTGGAGTACAGAGCCCCCAGCAAGGTGGGGCAGTGCTGGCACCTGCCCAGGTCCACACCTTCAAGACACTGCATGACAGGCTGTTGCCATGCCCTCGGTGCCAAATTTCATCCCTCCTGGGGTTTCTGTCCACTTGTCTTCTGGGATACGGTGTTCTCTGTAGACTAGAAGCTTCCAGAGAATAGAAACTGAGGAATCCTCTTGCCTGTGTCTGGCCCAAAGCTCAGGAAATCTCATATGATCCATGGTACCCATTGGAATGTTCTTAGGGGAGCTTGGTCATATATTCCACACCCCATTAACCAGTGCTTAGATTTCTACCCCAGACCCTCACTGGACGTTTTTGTCCCAATCTTGGACCTGAATGCTGCTCACATCCTCACACCCCTCAGGTGCTTCACGTGGGGCACGCCCATTAACTCTAAACATCACTGACCTCATGGAAGGACCCCGGTGATTAGCTCAGTGGAATCTAAAATCATCACCCTGGCACCCAGGATTCCCCTACACACAGCTGCTGCCTTGCCACTTCCCACTCTCAAGCTCACCTTTCACTGGCAATCAGTCTGCACCTTGTATTCTCCCAGAAGGACTGTCATTCTCCTCCCTGCTGGCCTTTGCTCCCTCAGAAATACTTTCCCAGATGTGGCACCTGCATGGTTGCTTCTTCAGCACCCAGTATCATTACCCAACATCTCCCCCATTGTACCCAGCTACTGACGCTCATTAAATATATATATATATATATATATATATATATATATATATATATATATATGTATTAACACACACACATATGTATATATATTTGAAATGCAGAATTACATAGAGAGAGAGGTATCTTTCAATGCTGATCCTCATAGTGCTCAATCATAGCCTTCGTCTCTTCCAATCTAGGAACCAGCAGAGTGGCACATATTGGAGTACTGGTTTGAGCACTGGCTATTCTGCTTTCGGTTCAGCTTCCTGCCTATGCACCAGGGGAGGCAGTGGATGATGACTCAAGTACTTGGGCACTTTGCCACCCACATGGCCGACCCAGATGGCGTCCTTTGCTTTGGACTGGTTCAGTCACAACCTCAGCCATTAGAATCATTTGGGGAGGAAACCAATAGGGGAAACCTCTCTCTTTCTTTCACTCTTCCAAATTAATAAATCTTAAAAAACAAAGCAAAACAAAAAAAAGATTCCTTTCAGTCTAGTGCTCCATGAAATAACAACTCCTAAATTCTTTAGGGGAGGATGTGTTTTAAGATTCAAAATACCGGGCCCAGCACTGTGGCCTAGTGGCTAAAGTCCTCTCCTTGAACACACCAGGATCCCATATGGGCACTGGTTCTAATCCTGGCAGCCCCGCTTCCCATCCAGCTCCCTGCTTGTGGCCTGGGAAAGCAGTCAAGTATGGCCCAAAGTCTTGGGACCCTGCACCCGCGTGGGAGACCTGGAAGAGGCTCCTGGCTTCAGATTGGCTCAGCTCTGGCTGTTGCGGTCACTTGGGGAGTAAATCATCAGATGGAAGATCTTTCTCTCTGTCTCTCCTCTTCTCTGTACATCTGACCTTGCAATAAAAATAAATAAATATTTAATAGAAAAAGATTCAAGATACCAAATTCCATTAAACAATATGTACACATGTCATATTAAATAACTTGAGATAACTATTTGTATCCTCCTAGCTTATCGTCTAGCTCCTATTGTTCACTAGAATTTTAACACAGCTGTGATTGGTGTGTAAATACAACCTCTGTTATGCTCTTATCACTGGTCTTATGGCTTGCACTTGTACACATCTCCATGCATTAAGATAGACCACATTCTTATCCACCACTTTCACTGGCCGTGTGGTACGTTATCATCTTGGTAGCTGTGATTTCATGGCCCTGTTCATTTGGGTTATTTCTAATTTCTTGCTGCTAACAAGGGCTCTTGGGCTCCCAAACTAAAAATCATCCAAAAAATAACATAATGAGCTTCTCATTATCAGAGGCATTCAAGCAGAGGCTAAAAGAGCACTTTTTGAGTCCTGCTGGTGGAGGAATCTTTCTCAAAGGGAGAGAAACTGGGTCGGAGATTTGTGTTTTCCCTATGAATTCTGACCTTGATCTTATCACCTTAGCTCTGGAGTCAAATTCTCTATAAACTTTCGGAAGCTGTCTGCACAAAATGTTAGTGACACGGGTCTGTGTTGTGGTGCAGTAGGCTAAGCCACCAGCTGTGATGCAGGTGTCCTGTGTCAGGAGCTCCGGTTCAAGTTCAGTTGCTCCACTTCTGATCTAGCTCTGTGCTCATGAGCCTGGGGAAACAATGAATGGAGCAGGCGCTAGCACTTGGGCCCCTACAGGCCGCGTGGGAGGTGTGGGAGAAGCTCGTGCTCCTGCTGTGGGGCTGAGGCAGCCCCAGCTGTTGTGGCCATTGGAGAGTGAATCAGTAGCCAGAACATCTGGCTCTCTGCCTTCTAAACAAAGGAAATAAAGCTTTAAAAACTATTTAATTATAGTTTGGATTATTTTCTTTCTTTTTTTTCCAGTTTTTTTTCCCTTAAATGTCATGTGTTTTATACTTAATTCAATCAAACATATTGGGGACATATGGTAACCAAGATTTTTTTTTTCCAAGTTCCAGGGTTTATGCTTTTCTACTTCAGCATAATTATAGACTTGGAGAAAAGCTGCAAATAAAGCCCAAAGTTGCCGCATCCCCTCCTGCCAGTCTCCCTTAGTGCTAGAATTAATAATAATGTGTTCAAATGAATACTGATATGCAAAATGCTTTACAACAGTATCTCAATATCTCCAGTCTTCCCACTAATTTCTTTTTTAAAATCCATGTTTAATGTAGTTTAAATCAACTTAATTAGGCTAATTAATAAGTAGATTTCCTTAGGGACTGCTGAGGTGGCGCAGCAGACTGAGTTTCCTGCAACACTGCTATCCCTCGAGGCACCGGTTCAAGTCCCAGCTACTCCACTTCTAATCCAGTTCCCTGACAATATGCCGGGAAGGCAGTGGACAATAGCCCGAGTGCCATTCACGTGGCAGGTGTTGATAGAGTTCCAAGCTTCTGGCTGCAGTCTGGCTCAGCCCAAGTCTTTGGCCACTGAGGGAGTGAATCAGCAGATGGAAGATTTCTTCTCTCTCTCCTGTAACCCTGTCTGTCAAACAAATAAAAATAAATTATTCATTTTAAGAAGATGCTTTTATTTTTTTAATATTTATTTATTTTTATTGCAAGGTCAGATATACAGAGAGGAGGAGAGACAGAGAAAGATCTTCCATCCAATGGTTCACTCCCCAAGTGACTACAATGGTTGAAGCTAAGCCAATCCAAAGCCAGGAGCTTCTTCTGGATCTCCCATGCAGGTGCAGGGTCCCAAGACTTTGGGCCATCCTTGACTGCTTTCCCAGGCCACAAGCAGGGAGCTGGGTGGGAAGCAGGGCTGCCGGGATTAGAACCGGTGCCCATATGGGGTCCCAGCATACTCAAGGCAAGGATTTTAGCTGCTACACTATTGCACCAGGCCCATAAAAGGTAGTTTTATTTATTTGATAGAGGGTTAGAGAAAGGAGGAGAGGGAAGGAGAGAGAGAGAGAAAGAGAATTTTAATTTTCTGGTTTGCTCCCCCAATGGCTTTAATGGGTGGGGCCCGGCCAGGCTAAAGTCAGGAGTCAGGAGTTTCTTGTGGGTCTCCTATGTGGATGCAGGGGCCCAAGCACTTAGGCCATCCTCTGCTGATTTCCCGGGTACATTAGCAGAGAGCTGGATCAAAAGTGGAGCAGAAAAGGGCCTGGCATTGTAGCTTAGTGGCTAAAGTTCTCGCCTTGTATGTGCCAGGATCCCATATGGGCACCAGTTCTAATCCCGGTGGCTCCACTTCACATCCAGCTCCCTGCTTGTAACCTGGGAAAGCAATGGAGGACGGCACAAAGCCTTGGGACCCTGTACCCACGTGGGAGATCCAGAAGAAGCTCTTGGCTCCTGGCTTCAGATTGGCTCAGCTCCAGCTGTTACATCTGCTTGGGGAGTGAATCAACATATGGGAGATCTTTCTCTCTCTCTCTCCTCTGTATATATCTGACTTTCCAATAAAAATAAAATAAATGTAAAAAAAAATGGAGCATACAGGACCTGAATTGGTACCCATATGGGATGCCAGCCTCACAGACAGAGGCATAACTTGCCTTGCCACAACACTGATCCTGACTGGAAATTTTTAAATGGCCTCTTCTTTTCTGCCACAATATTCTATCCCAGAGTGGCCCAGGCAAGGCACTGTATGTTTGTTTAATTGTGCAACTCCCACTAGACACCTTGTCCCATCAATACTTAGTCCATTTTCTCTGTCTATATTCTCGAACATCTGGAAATAGACTATATGTATAGGAAGGGATAAATGGATTGATAGTTTTTTCTCAGGTCAATTGATAAATGAATGAATCTTCATGTGCAGACAATTGGTTGCTTGTCTGGCGCTAGTAGAAAGGTCACTGCATGAGGTGGGCAGAGGGCCACAGAGCATCCCAGATGCAGGAAGGGGGTAGACTGGGTGGGGGCTCAGGCTCAGCTGGCATCTGGGGTCTGCACCCTGCTGCGACCCTCTCTCTGCTGCCCAGTCCAGCTTCATGTCAGACCGCCCACCCTCCACCTGGCCCCACCTTCCCTCTGGCTGGCCATCTCGTGTGACTGACCACAGCAGTCAGCCGGTTGTACATCTCCAAAGAGTTTGATTGCCCCTCTCTGAGTTAGCCACCCAACCCCGGACCCCAGTGCAGCCAGCAAGGGGGATGAGGTGAGGACTTGGACGCTTCCCCAGCAGCATTTTGAAGAACGCAGATAGACAGGAGTCATTACCAGAAACAAGGAGTATTCTGAGCAAATATCCTCAGAGCTGTCCACACCCAATGATTTGTGATACCACGTGGGCTCTGCCTCTAGCTGCTGGATCATTCCTCGCGGGACACATGAAAGAAGGCAGTGTGTGGCAAGCGGTAACTTGACGTGTCACTGCCGCTCATTGATCTTGTGGCCTCAACAATCTGCTTACCCTACCCTGGTGGAGTTGTGGCACAGCCGATGAAGCTTTTGCTTGCACTGTCGGCATCAGGTCAGAAAAAGTGCCAGTTGGCATCCTGGCTGCTCCACTTCCGATTTCGCTCCCTGCTAACATTCCTAAAAAGACAATGGATGACAACCCGTGTACCTGGGCTTCTGTCATCTAGGATGGACGTCCTGGCTCCTGGCTTCTGCCTGGCTCAGGCACGGCCATGGCGGCCATTTGAGGAGAGAGCCAGCAGGTGGAACATCTTTTTTTCTCTCTGTTTCCTCTATGGGCACCAGTTCCTGTCCTGGATGCTCCACTTCCCATGTAGCTCCCTGCCTGTGGCCTGGGAAAGCAGCAGGGGATGGACCATAGCCTTTGGACCCTGCACCCATGTGGGAGACCTGTTCCTGGCTCCTGGCTTCAAATTGGCTCAGCTCTGGCCATTAGGGAGTGAACCAGCAGATGGAAGATTTTTCTCTCTGTCTCTTCTTCTCTCTGTATATCTGCCTTTCCAATAAAAATAAATACATATTAACAAAGAAGAAGGAGGAGGAAAAAAGAAAGAATAGGGGCTTATGTTGTGGCACAGCAAGTAAAGCTGCCACCTGCAATGTTGGTCTGTCATATGGGCACCAGCTTATGTCCCAGCTGCTCCATTTTTCCCCGCTAATGGCTTAAGAAAGAAACAGGGTGTTTAGTAACCAACATCAGAGTGAGAAGGCAACCAAATGTTAGGCTTCCTGTATCCATGTGAGAGACCCAGATGAAGCTCCTGGCTCCCCGCTTTGAGCCTTGCCCATTGCAGCCATTTGGGGGAGGGAACCAGCAGGTAGAGGATCTCTTTCTATCCCCTGTCTCTGTAACTCTGATTTTCAAAATAAAATAAAGCTGAGAGAGAGAGAGAAACAGAGCAAGAAAGAGAAAGGAAGGAAGAATGAATGAAAGAAAAAAAGGAAACCTCTCCCTTCCCATGTCTAAAAACAAGCAATGAATAACATGGGGCTGGTGCTGTGGTGTAGTAGACTAAACCACTGCTTGCCATATTCTGCTTTTCAAACAAACAAATTAATCTTTATTTAAAAAAAAAAAAGGAAGGAAGGAAGGAAGGAAGGAAGGAAAGAAAGAAAGAAAGAAAGAAAGAAAGAAAGAAAGAAAGAAAGAAAGAAAGAAAAAGAATACATGGTTCTTCTTTGACTGGCCAAGCTTTTCTCATAACACATTTGCACACATACATGGCAGGTCCGTTTCACCCATGACAGCACAGGCACAGTGGGTGAAGATAAAGCCAAAGGAAGGTTCCTGAAGGAGCAGCTGTGGGCTGAGATCCCTGCCTCCTAGGGCCCGCCTCCTGGGGAAGACGGGAGAGCTTGCTGGAGTCTCTGGGTGTTAGGTTGCTTCTCCTGCCTTGGCAGCTCCGCGCCCAGCAGGGTGGGTGGATCCTGAAATCCAGCCTGGGAGGCATAGCCTGTCTCCCCGCCCAGGCCCTGCCCACAGTGTCCCTTTGCACTTGACAGGCAGGACAACTGCAAGTCCAGGTCAGTTGTCGTATCTCACCGAGGACTCCGTGTCCATAGCTCTGGCTGCATGGCCTTGAGCGCTCAGAACCTCTCAGCTGCCCCCTGCAGTTCCTGGCCCCTCACCTCCTTCAAAAGCCAGAGAATTGGGTTCGAACTCAATCTACCTGTGCCAAGGCCCCTTGTCGGTGGCTGTGTAGACAACATACAAAGACCTCAAAACAAGGTAATATTTGAATGGCTTACCATGGGGACCAACTGACCAATCTTGACACCAATGCCATACTGACTTGTCCCCAGAGCTGCTGTATGTACAGCCTTCCTGACAGCAGCTCTGAGCAGCGGGATTTGACTGGAGCCAATAAAAGGGGGACCCAGAGGGTAGGGTGCCCCTGGAAATGAAGGATGCAGAAGCCTACCTACAAAGCCATGGCTAGATGTACCTGCTGCACCATAGATGAACAACAAACTCTCTAGAGGGTGTCCCCTAGGAACTGCCAGGCTGGATGAGGCAGCCACGCTCCTGAGCTGTAGGAAAAGGAGTAAGGTGGCCAGTCAATTGGTCTCAGCAGGTAAAGGCACAGCCTTAGCTCTGAAGTGACTGGAGCCTGGGTTCAAATCCCAGGACCTCTTCTGGCTAGCTGAGTGATGTTGGACAAGTCACTGAACCTCTCTCTCTGCTTGAACCTTTCTCTCTGCCTCACCATGGAGGCAGGGTGATATATGGCTGAGCTCATAGGAAGGATGTGAGTTAGGGAGTTCAACAGCAGTGGAAGAGTGATTTTGGCTGTTGGAACAGCTCAGACAGAGAGACTGAGGCAGGAAAGACAGAATGATGGGACTGGCGCTGTGGCACAACAAATAAAGCCTCCATCTGCAGCACCAGCATCTGGTACAGGTGTGTTGGTTCAAGTCTCAGCTACCCTGCTTCTGATTCAACTCGCTACTGATGTGCCTGGGAAGGCAACAGATGATGATTCAAGTGCTAAAATTCCTGTCACATCCATGGAAGACGCTGGTAGAATTCTTGGCTCCTGGCTTTGAGTTGGTCCAACATCAGATGTTGCAGCCATTTAGGGAATGGAACAGCAGATCAATGATTGCTTTCGCTGTCTCTCTGTCACTCTCTCTCCACCCCCTTTCACTCTTGCCCCTTCCTTCCTTTCATCCTTTTTTCCCATACTTCTTTCCTTCCTTCTTCTTTCCTTCTGTATCTCTCTCTCTCCCTATTCCTCTCTCCCACCTTCCCTTTCAAACAAATAAGTAAACGTTTACAAATATATTTTAGGGGTAGACATGTGACGTAGTGATTAAGACACCACTTGGGTTGCCCAAATCCAATTTCGGACATCCAAGTCCCCACTCCAGCTTGCTCCAGTCCAGATCCTGGGAGTCAGCAGGTGATGCTTCGAGTGCTGGAGTCACTGCCACTCACACGGAAGATCCAGATTTGATTCTGGCTGTCAGATGGTCAAGTCCTGAATGGTGAGGGCATTTCGGGAGCAAACCAGTGGTTGGGAAATCTCTTTTTCTATGTCTCTCTGTCTGCCTTTCAAATAAATTTTACAAAAAATGCTAATTATGTATGTTACATCATACAGAATAAACAATTTTCTGAGTAAAATAAAGCTTAACCACCCCCACCCCTGTAAGATTCTCATCCTCCATACATGGTATAGATTCTATTACTTTCTTTTTTTTTTTTTTTAAGATTTATTTGTTTTTTATTGGAAAGCCAGATACACAGAGAGGAGGAGAGACAGAGAGGGATATCTTCTGTCCATTCATTCACTCCCCAAGCGGCCACAACAGCTGGAGCTGAACCAATCTGAATCCAGGAGCCAAGAGCCTCTTCTGGGTCTCCCATGTGGGTGCAGGGTCCCAAGGCTTTGGGCCATCCTCAACTGCTTTCCCAGGCCACAAGCAGGGAGCTGGATGGGAAGTAAGGCAGCCAGGTTTAGAACTGGTGCCCATATGGGATCCTGGCACATACAAGATGAGAACGTTAGCCACTAAGCTACCATGCCAGGCCCATATGCTGCTTTCTTCTACATTCTAAAGTGCTGGTTCCAGTTGATGACATTGATGTGCAGTTCACTGTGAGCTGCGGCTATTTGGTACGGAGAGCTCTATGCACCTGTGCCTGTATGCCCTCACACACAATCTTGTACTCCGAGCTGTCAGGACACAGTGAGTGATGGCTCACAGATATCTGGTAAGCAGGGCTAGGACTCTTCCCTCCTCCATGGCCCCATAGTGGAGCACCTGAGGATGCTCCATGCAAGCTTGTTTACTTAGAAGCAGGGCTGAGGGCTGAGAGGCCAGGGGTGGCTCACTGACTTGGAAGGGCTCTATAACCTAAAGAGAATCTTCATTCCTCCGGCTTTGACTTGAACCCTCATCGCAGACAGATGGCATTGGAACACCTACAAGTGTCCAGGATTGGGTTGAAGAAGTGACTTGGGGTAGGGAAAGGCAGCATTGTGGTACAGCATGTTAAGCTGCTGCTTTAATTGCCAGCTTCTTATCTGAGCGCTGTTTCAAGTCCCAGCTGCTCTGCTTCTAATCCAGCTCCTGCTACTGTGCCTACGAAAGCAGAAGATGGCCCAAGTATTTGGGGCCCCGACTTCTCACATAGGAGAAGCTCCAGGCTCTTGGCTTTGGCTGCTGGGGGAATTTGGAGAGTGAGTAAGCAGATGGAAGATTTCCTTCTATGTCTCTCCCTTTCTTTCTGTAACTTTGCCTTTTAAATAGATACATCTTAAGAAGAGGAAGTGGAAGAAGAAGGAGGAGGAGGAGGAGGGGCGAGAGGGAGAAGAGGACCATGGGACTCAGGAAGCCTTAGGAAGGTGAGTCCAGCCTGGTGAAATGCTGCTGGTGGCCGAGTTCAGTAAAGGGAAGGGCTTGTTTCAGCTCACAGCTCTGAGGATCTCACAGATCCTGAGTCCAGGATCACAGACTCAGGAGGTTCTGCCTCTGCTGCTGGCGTTCTTGCTGGCAGAAGCCCATGGAGCCCAGTGCTTGGCATGACAACAGGTTGTGAGTGTGTCCCGAGTCTTTATCTAGACTGTTGCT
This sequence comes from Ochotona princeps, assembly GCF_030435755.1. Taxonomy (NCBI): domain Eukaryota; kingdom Metazoa; phylum Chordata; class Mammalia; order Lagomorpha; family Ochotonidae; genus Ochotona; species Ochotona princeps. The sequence goes on along the minus strand of NC_080832.1, from coordinate 106,437,286 downwards.
GCTCTCGCCTTCAAAATAAATAAATAAATAATATATATATAATTATAAATATAATTATATATATATACATACATATACATATTAGGAGCCAGCACTGTGACATAGCAGGTAAAGCTGCTGTCTGCAGCACTGGAATTTTATATGGGCACTGATTCCATTCCCAGTTGCTCTACTTCCAATTCCAGCTCCCTATTAATGCTTTTGGAAAGCAGTAGAGGATGGCCCACATGCTTGGCCCCCTGCACTCATACAGAGAGACCTAGACGAAGTTCTTGGCCCACAGCTTTGGATCAGCCCAGCTCCAGCCATAATAGCCATTTGGGAAGTGAACCAGCAGACGTAGGACCTTTCTCTTTGCCTCTTCTTCTCTCTGTAAATCTTATCTGCCTTTCCAATAAACATAATCCACAAGGATCAGTACCCAGTCTGTGGGGCTGCAGTGAGGCTGACCCCCTCACATGAGCCACAGCTGCTTTCACAGGAGGCAGCAGTCCCAGGTTGGCTGAGCCTGTGACAAAGAGGTTTGTGAAGTTCAGACAGGGTCCCCATCCCAGTCCTGCCATATTAACATATGCTGGGGAGGAGAAACTTTCACTGTGAAGGGGAAGGAGATCCAGACTCATAGTGATCTATGACCTTTTGGTCTCACACTCTGGCAGTGGTACCCACAGACTCAGGTACTGACCCTTATAGATGACCAGCTGCTACCTGGTATCTTAAAGGTCGCCTCTCCAAAGCTAGACCCCATGAGGACAGGGCTGTGTCTGCCCCCTCAGACCAGGGCTCCCTAAGGACAGGGCTGTGTCTCTCCCCGGAGCTCACTGAGGATGGCACTGTGTTCCCTCAGTACTGAATTCCAGTAACAATTTAGCAGTCCCAAGGGCAGCTGGACCGTGACAGGTGGCTGAGTCTGACCTCTGGGGTCTACACAGCTGGCCTGGAGCTGATGGAGGGGCAGAGGGGCAGAGATAGGTGCTGGTCAGGTCAGGCTGTTATTTCTCAGGAACCCTGAGGGCCACTCCATGTGACCTGGCATCGTAGTGGGGAAGGGTTCAGTTCACCTCACTCAGAGCCTGATTCCTCCTACATGCAGCCTGTGGGGGTAAATTAGGGCTTTTCACAGCCAAGGTCAGTGTGAGGCCTACAGCTAAGAAATGGCCATGTGGCCTGGTGTCTTTTATGTCCCTCTTGTTCAGATCTGGGAGGAACACAACCGGGAGACAGGGTTAGGGCTGGGGACAGAAAGGAAAAGGTTAACCACTCCTGGGGAGGCCTGGATGCCAGGGCGGAAGGAAGGGACTCTGGATGTGGGGTGGCTCTTAGGGATTAGCCTGGGATACTGCCTCAACCTCTTTTCTCACACAAGAGCAGGCTGACACAGCAACAGAGGCCAATGCGGATCAGTGACCACCATGTGCCCACGTGTGGCTTCTGTCTCGTCCCCAAGGCTGCTCTGAGCTCAACAGAGAGAGAGAGAGAGAGATTGCAACCCAAGCTGGGCCTTGAACCAGTGAGTAGCAAGTCTGAGTCTATCGACTCCTATGAGGAAGAGTCAGGAAGATCAGGGCAGCTGGGGACAGACTCAGCTTAGGGACACTGGTGGTTGTGGATCAGGAGGGCTGGCAGAGGACTGGGGAGCAGCCCAGAAACTCCAGGGTAAGGCTGTGGGGAGTGGGAGGACAAAGTGTCAGAGACCAGCAAGTGGTGAGATACATGGGCTCAGGACCCTAGTGTGAAGCCACAGCTTGTAGGGCTGGCAGAAGGCCCCAAGGGAGGTAGGGTCCCCAGGGGCTGAGTGTGACATCAGATACAGCTTCCTCTGAGCCCCACTTGTCACACATTTCATGACTACACGCTGACTCCATAAGCACAGGGCTTTAATGACTTTTAAAGATTTATTTACTTTTACTGGAAAGGCAGATTTTCAGAGAAACAGAAAGACAGAGAGAAAGATCTTCCATCTATTAGTTCACCCCTCAAATGGCCCCAATGACTAGAGCTGATTTGAAGCCAGGAGTCTCCAGGAGTCTTCCAGGTCTCCCACATGAGTGCAGCATCCCAAGGTCATGATCTACTGCTTTCCCAGCTCACAAGCAGGGAGCTGGAAGGAAAGCGGAACAGCTGGGATATGAACTGGTGTCTATATGGGATCCTGGCACTTGCAAGGGGATGATTAGCTAATTGAGCCATCATGCTGGGCCCCAGTTTTCGAAATACAGAGAGAGAGAGAGAGAGAGAGAGAGAGAGATTTTTCATGTGCTGGTTCATTCCCTGAATGGCCACAAGTCCATGAGTCGCTTTCCAAGGTGCAAGTGAGGACATGGGATCTGACCTGAGCACAGGATGACATTGGGCCAATGCATCCACAGTCCCCTGTGGATTCCATAGCCTCCTTTTTCTCACTCCCTAGAGAGCCTGGCCTACTTGGCAGTGGGAGCTGGGAACATACAGGATCTCCCTCTTATTATTTTTTTATTTTTTTTTAAAGATTTATTCATTTTATTACAGCCAGATATACACAGAAGAGGAGAGACAGAGAGGAAGATCTTCCGTCCGATGATTCATTCCCCAAGTGAGCCGCAACGGGCCGATGCGCGCCGATCCAAAGCTGGGAACCTGGAACCTCCTCCAGGTCTCCCACGCGGGTGCAGTGTCCCAATGCATTGGGCCGTCCTCAACTGCTTTCCCAGGCCACAAGCAGGGAGCTGGATGGGAAGTGGAGCTGCTGGGATTAGAACCGGCGCCCATATGGGATCCCGGGGCGTTGAAGGCGAGGACTTTAGCCGCTAGGCCATGCCGCCGGGCCCTATTATTATTATTTTTAATCTATTTACTTTATTTGAGAATCAGAGAAAACAGAGAGAGCTCTTTCGCCTGCTGGTGCATTCCTCAAATGCTCGCAGCAGCCTGGTCCGGGCTAGATGGAAGCTGGGAGTGACAAGGCTGGCAAGAACCCAGTGACTTGAAATGCGTCACCTGTTGCTCCCCAGGGTCCACCTTAGCTGGAGTCAGTATAGGGTCAGAGGTGGGAGTCCAATGGGGGCATGGGCTTGGGAAGCAGCAAGGCCGAAGGGCTGCCCCCTCCCTCTCTCTTTGAACAGCCTTCCCTGTAAGCCCTGAGGCCAACTAAAGCAGGCCTCCCACCCAGTGCTCTCTTGCCCTGTGTCCTCCTGGGACCCTGCAGGGGGCCTGAGGGGGAAAGCAGGAGGCAAGCAAGGAAGAGGACTATTTGGACTGAGTTGGCCTTGGTTCCACACTGGGGGAGGGGGACAACTGGGGTTTGGGGATTGGGTGGCAAAAGGCGAGTCCTCTGTGGCCAAGCGCGGCATTTCAAAGGCTGGTGGGGCAGGGGGACTGTAATCTCCACTGGATAAGGAGCAGGAACTGAGCCTAATCCGAAAGTCCCAAACCAAACACTGATAGTGGGCCCGACAGGCTCTGGCTGCCCTCTCCTTGCCCATGCTCCCCGCCCCCTAGGGCTAACCAAGCTGCACGTAGTGATGGTTCTAGACCCAGATCCCAGCTTCCCACCTGCTCTAGGTTGGGTTCTGGTAAAGCTGGGCCTGTGGCGTAGCAGTGTGCAGCTGTGTTCAGATACCAGGTAGAGCCTGGTGGCTAGGAGAGATTGGTGCGGACAGGCAGCCCCTTGATGGCATGGACATGGCCATGAGTGTCCATGTGCCCATGATGCAAGGTGGGAAGGTGAGGCCTGGAGGAGGAGGGAGCCCAGGTTCTGGGGACGGCGGGAACGGTGAAGCCCTTGGCTCTGAGGCTGTGGCGCGTGCAGGATCAGGCTCTGTGGCCTCTGGCTCCAAGGACAGCTCACAGGGTCAAGGGACCCAGCTCTGAAGCCCCCAGCTGTCTACTCATCTCCTCTCACATTCCTTTCCCATTTCAGGAGAAGCTGTCCATGATCTGACTGTCAGACTTACTAACCTCCTCTCCCTTGTCCCGCACCCCTCGCCTGTTCTGGGTATACCCCAAATCTGCCCTCCTCCTTTCCCATTATTGTCTCCCAGCTCTGAACATAGCAGTCTCTCTCATTCCTGTTCTGGTCAGTTTGGCTGCTCCAGCAAATGACCAAGGATTTGCACACTGAGCGTTCAGTTTCTCATAGGACTGGAGGCTAAAGTTCAAGGCAATGGTGCTGCTGACCTGGTGTCGGGGCTGGGCCTCTTCCTGGGTGGCAAACAGCTGCTTCTCTTTTTGTGCCCACGTGGTGGGGAGCAAAGACCGTGTTCCCTGCAGTCTCCCTGACTCCATCACCACCTTGAGGCCTTACCTGCCCCTGCACCATCAAAGGGGCCTTAGGATTTGGGGACACAACATTCAGTCCATAACATCTCCTAACAGGGCTCCCTGTTTCTTCCCCCTTCACCTCTGTCCCAGCCTACTGGGGTCAACACAGCAGCCAAAGCCTCATTGTTCAAACCTCAGTCAGAACTCTTCAGGAGCCTCCTAAGCCCCCACACCATTTATGCATATATTTATTGCAAAACATAAGATTTATTTGAGGGCCCGAGGCGATAGCATAGTGTTTAAAGTCCTCACCTTGAATGCGCCAGGATCCCATATTGGTGCCAGTTGTAATCCTGGCTGCCCTACTTCCCATCCAGCTCTCTGCTTGTGGCCTGGGAAAGCAGTTGAGGATGGCCCAAAGCCTTGGGACCCTGCACCCACATGGGAGACCTAGAAGAGGCTCCTGACTTCGTACTGGCTCAGTTCCAGCTGTTGCGGCCACTTGGGGAGTGAACCATGAGACGAAAGATCTTCCTCTCTCTGTATATCTGCCTTTCCAATCAAAATAAATATATCTTTAAAAAGGAAAAAAGATTTATTTGAAAGGCAGAGCAAAAGAGCAAGAAAGAGAGAGAATCTCCCATCCTCTGGTTCACTCTCCAAATGTTTACAGTGGCCAGAGCTGGGCCAAGCCAAAGCCAGGAGCCCGGAGCTGCTTCTGGGTCTCCCATGTGAGTGCAGCGGACTGGAGCCTCAGTACTTGAGCCATCCTCTTCTGCTTTCCCAGGTGTTTAGCAGGCAGCTGGATTGGAAGTAGAGCAGCTGCGACTCAAACTAGCACTCAGTACTATAGGTAGTAATTTACCCTGCAATGCCCTATCACTAACCCCAAACTTAACTTTTTTAAAAAATATTTATTTATTTTTATTGGAAAGGCAGATATACAGTGAGGAAGGGAGACAGAGTGGAAGATCTTCTGTCTGATGGTTTACTCCCCAAGTGGCAGCAATGGCTGGAGCTGAGCCAATCTGAAGCCAGGAGCCAGGATTTTCTTCCGGGTCTCCCACATGGGTGCAGGGTCCCAAGGCTTTGGGCTGTCCTCAACTGCTTTCCCAGGCCACAAGGAGGGAGCTGGATGGGAAGTGGGACTGCTAGGATTAGAACCGGCGCCCATATGGGATCCCAGTGCACTCAAGGCGAGGACTTTAGTTGTTACGTTATTGCGTCAGGCCCCAAACTTAACTTTAAATTCCACATTTCCCCAGTCTTTTTGAGTAAATGGAAAAATGGGTGCCACCCGAGCAGCCATAGCCTGCCCAACACCCCTCTGGTTGGCATCCCTCAATGCCACCACTCATTCACCTAGGAGGTGTCGCTGCTTGCACCTCGCCGCCTCCGCAGCCAGCTCATCCCCTCCCCCTCCCCCCGCATCCGCTGCTCTCCCCCCAGCGGCACCTGCCAGGCCAACCTTCTCCTCCTTCACCTCCCCCTGTCCACCTCCTAGCTCTTGCTGTGACAAACATAGTGAAGCAAAGCCTGGACTACGCCAAAACCTTCCGAAGTCTGTATGTGACTTTCTTCCTTAACCAACAGCAACGTGATAAGGTGAAAGAAGGGACTCAGAGAGGACAGGCCATCTGCCAGAAGTCAAACAGCTGAACTGTGGGGCCCCAATCCTGTCTTCTTTCTTTTCTCTGACTCGGATTTAAGATTCAGGAATCAGAGTTTTGGGGGGACTCAGTCTACACAACCCAGATTTTCTATCTCGGACCCACTACTTGCAACATTTGCATGGGAAACCAAGGCCCATGTATACCTCTGTGACTGTGCCCTGCATTTCCCTCCTTCCCCAAGTATCATCACATTGATGAAATCCTCCAACCATCGAATTCCAGGGACACAGCAGCTCACTAGGGCAAATGGCCAGCACCACTGGGGCCGCCAAGAACAGCTGAGGGTGGGTGTCTGGCAACAACGTTAAAGTGGCTGCTAAGGTCACCAGGCTACCCTGCTTCCTATTCTGCTTCCTTCTTCTTTTCTTTTTCTTTTTTAAAGATTTGCTTATCTTTATTGGATAGGCTTATGTACAGAGAAGAGACAGAGAAAGATCTGACCGCAAATTTGCTTTCCAAGCAGGTGCAATGACCAGGACTGAACTGATCCAAAGCCAGGAGCCAGGTCTTCTGGATCTCCCACTCAGGTGCACAGACCCAGTGCTTGGACTGTGCTCGACTACTTTTACAGGCCACAAGCAGAGAGCTGGATGGGAAGTGGAGCAGCTAGCACACAAACCGGCATCCATATAGGATCCCAGGGTTTGCAAGGCAAGAATTTTAGCCACATAGCCACCATGCCAGGTTCCCAGCTTCCCTCTAATATGCACCCTGAGAGGCAGTAGATGACAGCTCAAGCACCCAGGTCCCTGCCACCCACGTGAGACCTGGATGAAGCTCCTGGCTCTCACTTTTGGCTTGGACCAACCTTGTCCATGGTTGTTTTGGGGAGTGAACTAGCAAATAAAAGATCTCTTTGTCTCTCCCTTTCTCTATTTACAAATAAAACAAATCTTTAAACAAAACAAAATAAACCTGAGTGGAGGGGGAGGGCTTATATTGCCGTCCCTGGCAATGTGGACACGAATCTCCAGCAGTCCTGTTGAAGGGCTCCCTGGCTGGCTGCTAGTTCAGCTGTGCTTCTACCCTGGAGTCCCACCACGTTGTTCTCCCTCCCTCTTCAACAGGCCTATCATTCTCAGCCCCGTTCAGGTGGTGGTGGGACAGCCTACTGGAGCAGCCTGGGGAAGGTCCCAGCCTGGCCCTGTCAGAGAATCTCCCACAAGACTGAGACACTGTCTGCCCTGCCACCTGCCACAAGCTTTTCTGTGGATGCAAATGGCAGAACGGGATCACCCTGTCTTGGAATTCCGAGGGGGTTCCTGAGTCGGGAATACTGGGCTGTGGGTGGGAGCATAATCTGCATAGCGTAGCCCCCACCCACTCTGGGGAGGGAGCCCAGCTGCCCTGGGTCAGGCTGGCGGCAGAGGTGGGTCGACACACGCCTGGCATCCAGCCCCAGCCCTGGCTGCTGGTTAGCTCTGAGCCCTGCAGGCCAGTTCACTGCACCTTTAGGCGGTTTCCTCCTCTGTATGGTACAGATAACAATCCCAGCAGCAGGAGGCCGGCAGAGATAAACCATCTAGGAGGCCCTGTGGAAAGTGGCCTGTGTTTATCCCACTGTAAAGTGCTGTGATTACCCTGGTGGGCTAGGGGCAGGGCCTCCTGGATCGACCTGAAATGTCACTCCCAGACAGGATGCCAGGTCCCCCAGGCTGGGGAGGGCCTGTTTCTACAGAGAACTAAACACTCAGCAAACAGTCCCCTCATTGGGGGAAGCGGGGACAGGAGATGGTGGGGGAGGGATGATCTTTGTACAGCCCCAGTCCATCTGTGCACCACACCCTGGTGTTGGCAGGGAGGGCGCAGACACAGCGTCAACAGCCTCCCTCCTGGGCACGGCTCCCACCTGCCCCTTCCTGCCAGGAACTCCCCACCAGGGGAAAATTCCTGCAGGGGACCTTGTTGGGTCAGAGGCAGTAACCAGGGGAGGGAACTGGCAAGATTGGGTGTCACCTTCCGTGAGCCCAGCTGGGAGCAGATTCCTAGGACTCTCAAACTCCACAAATATACCCCAGAAAGCAATTAAGACTGATAGCCTGAAGAACCAGAATGAGCTGTTCAGCAAAGGGGTGGCAAGGCTTGGGGAGCCCCAAGCCTGAGGGACTGAAGAGCTGTGACTGCAGCCACTTTCCCCTAAAGAACAGTGAGGTCGGTAACAGGTGTTGCCCAAGTCCACCTCCCTCCAAAGTGATGTCATGTTCACTCCCTGCTTTCTGGGTGCAAAAGCCGACTCATTTGGTGTAGTCCAATGCTCAAGGTGGCAGAAATGGTGGCCGAGTCCAGGCCAGGACCTGCCTCTGAAGGCAGCCCCTGACTCACCCATGACAGTGCTATTAGTCTAAAAGAGGGACCTACAGGGCTGGCAAGAGTGGCCAGGGCTCCTAGGCATAGTCCTAGCTTCCCTGGCCCTAGCTCTCTGGTTGGTGTGTGCCAGGATGGCAGAACAGTGGCTGAGCCACCCGGGGAAGCTGCAGGGAGGAGGTTCCCCACTGCAATGCAGGAAGGAGTATGTGCCTGCCCGTTGTGGGTCCAGAGATTGAAAGGACACAAAGGGGAGAAAGATCTAGCGCCAACTCTGGGGCTATGACTGTGTGCCCCCTGGACCCTGCTAGGCCCCACTGGAAGAGCTTCTCTCCCAGGCTGTTGGTCTGGTGTTGGTGGCCCACTTCAGTGATAGCAAGTGACATTCAAAGTTGGGAGTACCAGGGACCGATCAGTCAGAACCTCACTGAGGTGGAGGGCTCTGGGCAGCGAGGGTTGGCACAGTGGTACCCTAGACAGCAGGAAGGACAAGAGGGGAGTCTGTCTGTGGTCTTAATGAGGACGGGCCTGCTTGCTGCTGAAGGCAGTGACAGCCACTAGGCACCGGGCTGTCCCCTAAATCCTAGATAAACCTGGCTCTCTCTTCTCCTGGCCCCCAAGTGGCTTATCACAGAAACTGGGTTTACATTTAACTGCACAGGGCTCTGAGTCAGACATGTGGCTGTTGGAGGGAGGGAGGCTGGGAAGGAAGGGGAAGCCTTGAGCAAGAAGCAGGGCACTCCCGCAGCACAGGCCCTGGGGCGGGTGTCCAAGGTGCCCAAGCAGAGGCTGGGAGCATTCTGCCCTGATGGCAGGGTCCAGGTGCCCCCCGAAAGTCCATTGGGCTTCTTGGGAGAGGAAAGAAGTGGCCATAGACTTGTCACAAAAGCCACAACTGCCTCTATCACGGGTTTGCTGGAAGCAGGCCTGCCCAGCCCGTCTGGCCTGCCCATAGCCTGATCCTGTGACCAGGCCAAAAAGCCCAGAAGAAGAGATTATACACTGGGTCAGAATTTAAAAATAATTATATTAATAATAAATATGTTAAATTACATTTAAAACAATAAATAGAAAAATAAACTGATAAATAAAATCAACAGGTACAAAATGTCTCAAAGTTCCAACCGAAAGAACTCACACAGACAGCTGAGGGATGAGACAGATGGACACCGGGAGGGCTGGGGGTGGGGAATGCGATTGGTGGGGGCGGGAAGAGCCTTCACAGTTTGCAGCGAGGTGTCCTCCTCGCCCGGTCAACCCCTCCTCTCTCCAGCACGGGAGACCAGGAGCCATGGTGGCTGACATTTTTGGGGACTCCAGGCAGCACAGAAAAGCGTCTGGTCCCCCCTCGAGACCTTGGCAAAGCGGCGCTGAACCCCAGGGCAGGAGTGTGAGGCGGGGGCTGGGCCGCGGTGGGGCACAGGGCGATGAGGACGGGGGTGTCCCTACAGAGGCAGGTCGGTGCTGTTGTGCCGGGTTTTCCTGGCTGTGCCGTCGTCCCGGGGCAGGGCCCTCTGCAGGTTGGACATGGCCGCGGTCTTTTTGAGGTCAATCACGGCGTAGGAGTCTGAGCTGCGGGCAGGGTGTGCAGTAGGCAGGGGGGACTGGGGAACCGAGGCGCTCTGGGGGCCCTTGGGGCGGTCCCCACCCCAGCCCTTGAGCTCCACCTGGATATAGTTGAGCTGCCGTGGGGGCTCGGGGCCCGGGGGCCGGCGGAAATCAAAGTTGAAGACCCTTGGGGAGCCACGGCGGCGTGTTAGCGGCACGGGGAAGCTGCCATGGCTGCGGGTGGCAGCCCGGGTGCTGGTGGGCTTCTGCAGGGGGGTCTCGTCCTCCTCACCGTCGGGGAAGCCGTTAGAGGACGGCGTGAGCCCATCCCTCGAGTCCCCATCGTCCCCAGCCTCACCCCCGAGCTGCTGCGTTTGGCTTTCCCACACTGGGGGCAGCGGTGGCAGGTTCTCGTAGTGTAGCAGGGCGGCCCGGCGTTGGGCCAGGCCGTTCCAGCCTGGCTCCTCCGGGCTCAGTCTCCAGCCAGCCCCTCGCCTCAGCACCCCACCACAGCTGCTGAGGTTCTCGTAGGTGCACTTGGGCTGGGCAGGGCACTCAGAGGGACCCTCGTTGTTATTGTGGTGAGGGGGATCGCGCAGGCTGGGGCAGAGCCCCTGGCACTTGACCATGTGCCGCCGAGCAGGGGTCGGGCCCAACACAAACTTCACCTGGCCCGGCTGCAGGAACACCTGTGGGTCCCGCTGCTCAGAGCCCTGGGCCTGAGCAGGGAAGGGGACCCGGCCCTCAGGCAGGGGCTGCAGGCAGTGGCGATTCCGGCGGTGGTCCTCCTCGCCGGCAGGGGTGTTGATGTAGGTATGGGACTGGGAGGAGAGAGAGTCCAGGCGCAGCAGGGAGAAGGGAGGGAGAGAGAGAGAGCAGAGAGGGACAGGATGAGAGGAGAGAAGTACAGGGAAAAGCAGCCGGAGTTTCCTCTTCTGCCTGGTCCTCCAAACCTTCCACAGAGGCTGTCTCCTTTTTGGGGGGACAGTAAGGGACCCTGTCAATTTGGTTTTGTTTGGGGATCCGTCCTGGGAGGTGGCCATGTTTCCTAGCCCCTGGGTGCATCCCCCTACCCAGCCTGGTCTGGCTGCCTGCTCACCTGTTCATCAGGGGCAATGAGGGCATGGGACTCTTCCCCGAGCGAGGGGTGCCGCAGGCTGCTTGTTGAGGGCTGTGGGGTTGCTGGGAATCGGGGGCCCTCGCCAGGGCAGCCAGGGAAGCCATTGGAGAAGCTGGAGACGCTGTAGCCTAGAGCTGGGTCAGGAGACAAGACCAGGGGAGCGGGACTTGAAGAACCACCTCACAGCCAGAGGGAACCACACTTGTGTCACACCCTGGGGTTGCTCTGATTGCAGGGAGATGCTGTAGGGTCCACCGGGAGGGTTGACCACCCCGCCCCCGGGACCGGCAGTCCTCCTCAGCTCCCTCCTTCTCTCTGTTCTCCAAGCCTGTCCTGGGCCTTGAAGCCTAACTTGCAGCCCATCTTGGTAGTCTCACTTGCCACTCCTCAGACACACCTTGCTGTCAGCTGTCAGCAGCCTGGGCCTTTCCTCCTATACACCCCTGGGAGCTCCAGTGCAGGCCATCCAGCAAGTGCTCAGGCCAGAAGAGCGAGTGAGTGAGGTTGGAAGCCCAAGCCAGAGCATGGTCCTGGCCAGAAGTGCCTGACCCAGTGGCCAGGGAGGGAGGTGGGTACAGCCCAGCAGACAGAAGGAAAGCAGCAAAAGAGCTCCAGACTTCTGTTTCCATGGAAACCCAGCCTCTGCCTGTCTGTTCCCCCCCAGGACTCCACGGCCTCGGCTCGAGTCATCTGATTGGCCCAGCCCCAGACTCGCCCATCCACGAGGGTGGTTCTGACGGGGGTCCTGGGAGAGGCTCACTCAGCACCCCCACCGCCCCCGGCCGGCTCCACTTGTGCCTCTGAGACCCACTCTCCCAAAGTGCATTTGCATGTGGGTGGGAGGGGTTCCTCACCACTGGGCGGCTGCGGGCCCCGCAGGAGGTCGAGCTCTGTGGGGTGGCTGTTGCGGGTGCTGATGACCGGCTCTTCCATCACATTGATGCTGTTGCACTGCATCAGGTCCTGAAGGAGGTTGAAAATTTCCTCAGCTCGGGAGCATTTGAAGGCAAATATTCCTGGAGAAGGAGGGGAAACAACCAGGCTGCCATGACCCCAGGGGCTGGGGAGGGGAGGCACACACCTCAGCAGAGACCCCAGGGGACCTTGGCAGGCTCAGCTGACCCCAGGGGCCTGTCCCCACCCTGAGGACCCCTCCTGGTACCAGCAGGCTCCCAGAGCCCTGGGGACACCATCCTGTATCCACACATCGCTGCTACCTTCTAGGATCACCCTCTCCTGCCCTACCCTGAGGTCATTTCACAAGGAGGCTTGTCCGTTTGGGATGTGGGGAGGCAGGGACAACATAACACCAAATCAGGACAGGATTATATTATATACCCTGCCCTCCATGCCAGCTCATCTGCCCCCAACTCCCACACCTCAAAAAGCCCCACTCCATTCCCCTGGGTGCCAGGCAGAGGCTCTGAGTTCTTTGAGGACTAGAGGTGTGTCCTATTCACCACTTATTCACCTGGGATCCGGTCCAGTGACTGGCCAGAGAGTGAGTACCCACAGTGGGCAGGCCCCTGGATTCACAGATGTGGGCTCTGGGACAGGAGGGCCGGGCAGCACATATGCTAGTCAGCCTCCCAGCCGAGCCAGCTCCAACACCACAGCCCCAAGCCCCGGGAGCTACATGGCTGGGCATGCCCTGGAGTGCTGGCCTGGCATGGGACACTGCATCCCTCTTTCTGGAGCAGTGGCTCTGGGACTCAGGGATAGGTGATGCACAGATCCACTGCAAGGACATGACCACGCGGCTGGGGCGTGGGACAATGCTGTTAGTAGCAGTGGGGTGGAACAACACTGGGTAGGTAAGAAGACCACCCAGTGCAAGGACATTGCACTTCTTTTTTAATGTTGAATTCTGGGAGCTTCCAGAAGCATCTGCATACATCACAGATTAGGAAAGACTGGCACAGCTTGGAGTTCTAGAAGACTTTGTTGAGGGTCTAGAGAGGCTTTTCTGGGATCCCTATTGTAGCTGACACATCATCCTTGCCTCTCTCGCCTAAGCCTGTGTGCCTGCCCCCGCATGCTGAGCGTCTAGGGTACGACGTATGGAGGGGAAGGCTCCGCTAGCAGATGTATCCCCAGAGCTGCCTGGCTGGCAGCCTCACTCAGTGAGACACCACACACAATGCAATCCCAAACTGCGGTTACCATAATCCTATACCGGGTTCCTTATGTCGGGATCCCAAAAGATAAGCTCACATATGCCATTCCAACCCCGACATCATGGAACAGCCCAGAAGCCTTTGACCTCCACTGCCACAGATGATAGGGAGCAAAGATGAACCCCTTCAGGGTTACCCCATACATCTAGCACCCAGGAGTCTTGCTCCCCAAACCTCTCATTTCCAAGTCACTTAGTCGGAGCATTTGCTCACTGCTCCCCAGCTGCTGGGCGTTCAGTAAAAAAGCTTGTTAGGGAGCAATAGGGATCCTTGAAACTGCAGAAATGGGGGGGAGGTTCTGCCACTTGCTCTAGTCAAGCAGGCTCTGGCTTGGGTGCTCTGGCTTTCTCCCATAGGTTCTGTGATGAACTGGATTCACAAAGGGACCTAGGTGGGAGCTGTGACAATGACTGAGGAAGAAGTCATGGGCCTAGGTGTCTCCTAGGTTACTCAAGAATAAGTCTACAAGACCCATCCCCTTTCTGGGCAACACCTGCCGCTGGGCTGCTCTTCTAAGGCTGTTCTCAAATTCCCCACCAACTGCCCCCACAGTCCTGGGTTCATCTTGTGGGGGGGGTCCCCTCCCAGCACTTGAACCGGGAGGGAGGCGGATGGGTGAGGCAGGGCCAGCACTCACCCTGGCCCGTCTGACAACGGCGGCCACTCTCGAAGGAGAAGAGGTTGGAGTCATAGCCGTAGCGCCTCAGGCAGAGGTAGGGCCAGCGGACCGCCTCACGCCGACGCAGGTGCAGCACCAGCTCGCTCTGCGTCAGCTCCATTACCCCAGAGCCCAGCTCCACCCCTTCGTCATCCACATTGGTCACCTGGAGAGGAGAGGACAGAAAGCAGCAAGTGAGTCCAACGAGGAGCCCTCTGGCTGCTGGGGAGCAGTTAGATGCCCAGCTGGAGCTTGGGGACTTGAGGGTCTCCACCAACCGTCCCCCCAACCTCCCTAACTCCAGTGGGGCTGCACAAAGCAGTGCTGTGGGCCTAGGGCAGTTGCCTATATAAACAATTCCTCTCACGGCTTCAATTTTAGTATATGTGCTGCCAAAATGAGCACAGCAGCAGCTTCATAAGGTGCCAGAGGAGGGAAGAGGTTGACCTTCAAGGTCAGAAAGTTAAATGACCTCAGTGTCAGAATGCCTCAAGTGATCCAAGGACCATAAAAATTGGGAAGGGGCTCCACTGTAAATTCAATACCTTAAAACCTTTTGGAAGGCAGGTATGCTCACCACTATGCAACCAACGCCAATACCTTAAGACCTTTTGAAACTCAAAGCCCGGCGGGAACACAAGCAAACTGCCTCCCCAATGGAATGCCCTTGCTGACGGCGCCCTCTCCTGGTGGGCAGGAGAAGCACGCACCAGATGATCAAGGGCGGCAGGGGACAGAAAAGCCCCAGGGCTTCACCTTAGCGACTTAAAGCAAACAGCACACACTGATACAGTCACCATGTGCTAGACAACGTGCTACATACTTTGCATACATCAATGCACACATGTAGACTTGCTGGACTTCCACCCCCAAAAGTGAATATACATAAATATACACAAAACACCCTGGCAGGAGCAGATGCTCTGAAAGCTCCATCTCTGCCACCATGTTACAGCGCCTCTTCATTCCTGGCAGGCTGGGCGGCCACAGGCCCAGGTGTGCAGAGGGGTCCTGGGTACCTTGAACTTGGTGGGGTGGTTGTCTGGCACGCTGTCCCTGTTCAGGCAGCTGCAGCAGCTCCCCATGGTGTTAGAGCAGCCAGTCCGCCCTGGGGGAGAGGGAGAAGTGGCTCAGAGAAGCCTTGCTCTGCGCTGGGTGGCTCAGAGAAGCCACCTTGTCCCCACCCCTGGGTCCCTCCTTCAAGGTATCTGAAGGCTCACTGCAGAGCCAGACCTAGGGCAGACACACAACCATTCATTCACGCTCAGACTGTCTGAGGATTCATGCTGGGTCAGGGATGAGAGCTCCTCGGAGATGAACACGCAGTCCTGTCCCAGCTGCATCTCACGCAGGTGCACAGTGATGGGGGAGGGGCCTTGGCAGGAGGCTGCGCAGGCAGACCCGGAGCCCTGCAGATGGGGTCCACATCAGAGGGCATGAGCTCACCTGGGAGCCCCGGGCCCTGAGGCCTGTGCTTTGTCCGCTTTACCCTCCCTCTGGCCTATCCTCACCACCCTCCCAACAGGCGTCTCAAGTTCATCTTCCTGATGCTCTCTTCAAACATACAGTTACGTTGGGCTCCTAAAGACGCACTCATTGAGACTGAAGGTTAACAACAGCATGGTTTTTAGAACCTAGATTGCGTAGCTCCTTATTAATATCAACGATGACCTTCCACCCTGTGGAAAGGGAGACCGGAGGCCTGACTCGCTCAGGGGCTTTTCCATCCAGCATGCAGGATCTCACAGGATTATGTGACAACAATCAAAGCTAATGCCCAGAATGGTGAGGAAACCTCTCCGGCTTGAGTGGTCTCAAGGAATAAGACATGAGCCAATCTCAATGGGCAATTGGGAGAGCTGCAACTAGCACAAGTCACAAGCCCATAGAGTTGTCAACCTTCCAGAAAGACAGCAGAATGGACAACGCCTTGAACAACACAGTGACCTCCCAAGTTGGGAACCTGCAGATAATGGATTTCCACGGCAGCTCTTACCTCACCCAGGCCATTGGGGAGCTGACCACGGGAGGGGCATGGGGAAGGAGTCCCACTTTATGCGCCCCGTCCTTGGTGGGGGGTCATGGCAAACCGTCTGCAGAGAAATCGCCTGGGGCTCACCTAGCAGGACAGACAGACACCACAGGTTAATGGAGACCCTTGCCCACCCCCCCACACACACACCGGCCAAACAACGCCAACAAAACTGAAGCCTTGTCTGTCTGTCCCACTGGAGTGTGCCCCAGGACCTAACTAAACAGCAACAACAAAAGTGACACCCAGGACATAGGGAGCCCTTATGCCTAGCCTCATTGGCCTCGAGGGAAAAACTCCCCTTGCACCCTGAGTTTCAAATCAAACACCTCAGGGCCCCTCTAAGTCATCCTTCAATCAACACCCAACTGTCCCATTGCCTTTACAGAGAACCTGAACTCCACAAAGAGCTTTCTCACAAGGACACTCAGAGGGGCTGGGACCAACACTCCAGGGGACCGACATGCCAAGGACCAACTGTTGCTGCTGCGAAAGCATCTGGGAGGTTCTGTCAGGTCCACTCCCAAGTCTACCTCCCGCACCCCCGCTCCACCTCTTTAGTGTTTGGGGGGAATGTTCACACACTGAGAGTCTTCTAGCTTAATGTGTATGATGAACATCATCAAAGGGGTCATTTTCCTTGTCTAGAATGAACCCCTGCAAGCTCCCACTAGGAGGCTTGGTAGAATTCCTGTCATCCAAGCACTGAAGGGTGAATTGCAAACATGAATGTTCTTGCTATCCCCCAGTTAGGCCATCTGAGCTCCTGGGTGGATAAGCCAGGGCTCTGGAGTCCTCTGCCATCCCACCCTCCTGCACTGGCAAAGCGATGTGCCTCCGGGTCCCTGACGTATTGGATCACTCCCAGGTCAAATGACACCCCCATGTCCCTGCAAATCTGGGTCTGGCTCATTCTCTGGAAAGAGGAAGTAGGCTGTGCAGACTCAAGACAGGTGTCTGGGAACCAGGAGTGGACCCAGAATTTGAAACCAGGCACTATAGGATGCAAGATGGGGGAGGTGCCCTGGTATGTATGCAAGACACTGGGCCAGAAGGCCCACAGTAGGGCGACTCCATGGGGTGACACTGAGCCACAGGGACTCCAGTCTGGGATAGGTAAGAATTAGAGGGGGTTATGGGAACTTGGGGTGACGTGGGCAATAATTACGGATCTGGGCAAGGTGCAAGGAGGACGAGGGATTTGAACAGCAAGCACAAGGAGTGTCCAAGCGGCGGAAGCATTTTAGGCATCCGGGAGCGAACCATGAGTCTGGGCAGAGCAGCGGGTTTGCAGTGTGAGCATGGGGGCTCCGGGAACTCCGAGGGATGCGGACGTGTGCCGATGGGGGGAGGGGGAAGAGGAGAGCGAGCATGGGGCTTGGGGAGCGAGGGACAGGTTTGGGCTGCAAGATTGTCGGAGGAGGATTTCTAGACACCCATAAAGGAATCGAAAGGTCGGAGCAGCGTGTCTTCGTCCCCCCTCCCCCGGCATCTCCGCCCCCACCCCCCCGGGGATCCCACCGTCCGCCCGCCCACCCGCCCGCCTGGGTATTCCACGGAGGGAGCGGAGACTGCGGCGCGACACGGCCTCAGTGGAGCCGCCTCGTCCCCGCCCCGCCGCGCCCCGACTCACATCGCCCCGCGGCCCGGGCGGCCCCCGCTCCCGGGTCCCGCTGCAGCAGCCGCCGCCGCCCGCCCGGAGCCAAGGCCGCCCCGCCCCGCCCCGCGGCCGAGGGGTCGGAGGTCACCGGCAGCACCAACGAGACGCTGCGGGCGGGCGGGCGGACCCGAGCGGGGGCGACCGGCGCACAGCCTAGAAGGTCCCTTTGGAGGACTTTGCAGTCGGCAGCAGGGAGCATGCGCAGACGCCAGAGGGCGCTCCGGGCCAGCTGCTGAGCCAGCCCGGCGGGGGCGGGGCGTGGAGGCGGGGCCGAGCGGCCGGGAGGCGGGGCTTGTCCGGAGATCCGAGAGGGGGCTGGGAGAGGCGGGGAGCTTGAAAGATTAGGGGTGAGGCAGTGAAAGGACCGAAGTAGGGAAGGGCAGGATCGGGGAACCCTGGAAACGGGCTGAGGAAAGGGGAAGAAGTGTGTGTGGGGGGGAAACCCTGCGGACGGGCGGGGAGGGACGGAACTGGAGGAAACAGGGAGAAGGCGGGGTTAGGGGACCCAGGGAACAGCCCCGGGAAGGGGCTGCAGGCAGCTCGCGAGGCGGCGGACGCAGCTGGGGCACAGCCTGTGCCTGCGGAGAGGCAGGGGAGCCCTGCGCGTCCACCCTGAGAGCCCACGGCTGCTTTCCCGCCGTCTGCAGCTCCAAGCTCCTCTCCCCAGCAGCCGGGGGACCGCTGTGGATGTGGAGAAAGGAAGGGCCGCGCCGTGAGAGCGAGGGTAAGAGCCCAGCGGAGACCCAGCCCCTTCCCTTGGGGAACGAGAAATTCACTGCAGAAAGTGGACCCTCCCAAGTTTTTGACTCTGGGGAATGTGTGGAAGGGTCAGTCCTTGGCGCGACCGGGTGCTGCCCACGCTTCTCGCTGCTGTCCCCGGGAACTTTCCCGCACCTCCTGACCCCCAGTCCCTCTGGCCTCCGGGGCTCTTACTCTTGAGGGTGGGCTGCGGAGGTGGAGCCCCTGAGCGCGGCTGCACCTGCTTGGAGGGGGATAGGGAGTTCAGGCCAGTCCCTGGGAGCTGGGGGAGAGAAGGGGAGGTGTGGAAGGAAGGAGGGGCGCTGGGTGGAGGTGGAGAAGGCGGAAGGGTGCAGGGTGGCAGGTGGACAATTGGATTGCAAACTAGAGCTAAGCGGGGAGAGGGTGCAAATCTCGTCGTGGGGCCTCAGATGCCAGGCCCGCTCCCTTGCTGCCTGGAGCAGGGGGAGTGGCTACTCCCGGCCCTGCATGTGAGCAGCCCATCCTGGCCACCTTCCACAGGAAACCTGACCTGAGGGACAGAACAGGAAGGAAGCAGGTGGGTGTGGAGCCAGGAAGGTGGGAGGGTGGCACAGGACATTTGAAGGGCGGCAGGGTTGGGGGAACAAGAGTATTAACTGTTAGGGTGCAATGCTGGCCCCAGCCAGCCCCAAGGGCACCAGGGGTTTGACAATGACCTCCAGTGCCTAGTGCTGTCAGAATCCACATCTCTGCTTGGGGGTGGGGCAGGGGGACACCTCTTCCTACTGCTTCCCCTTGTGGCCTAGTGTGGTTTTGGGCAAGTCAGTGGATCCCAATTTATTTCAACTGTAGAAGAGAATGGAGATTACGGAGGACGGCCTACAGTACATAAAATAGTAGCCCAGTCCCTGGGTTCATAGAGTAGTTTGCTGGGGTTGGGTTTTTTGTTTGCTTTTGCCAGGATGTGTGTCTATCTGCTAGGAGCTCTGGTCCCATTCTGCCTGCTCTCCCTCCTACCTACTGGCCTGGGGGCTCCTTGGGGAGGGGAGGACCTGCCTGCTCAGGGGCTCTCCTGCTGCAGGCCTCCTTTCCACCTCCATCTCGCTCTTGGGAGAACCCAGAAGGTTGAATTTTGGAAACTCTAAGGCTGAAAGCTCTGCTTCTGTTACCTTGGGTGTGCAGTAGTTCATGCTCACTGGTCCTCAGCTTACCCCCCTGGAAAATGGGCACAATACCATGTAGACCACGTGGTTGTTGGGAGGACCAGGGCAGGCAGTGCCTGGGAAGGCCTCCACAGTGCTCCTGGTAAGGAAGTAATCTTGGTGCTCCAGCAGACTTTGCCAGCAATGTCAGAGGCCAGCCTGATGTCTGGGGAGCCAGGCCTACCAGTGGTCAGCTGGGACAGTGACTTGGACCAACTCCCAGGACCTGACCCTGAGGACCATCCTGGGGCGGTAAGAGCGCTGCTGGGGGGTTCTGAGGCCTTCAGGGTGCCGTCTTCTTCCCTGCCCTTTGCTGGGAGGTGGCTGCCTCTAATCTTGCACCATGCCCTTGCAACCTCTAATCTTTTCAGGAGCTCCTTCTTCTCCAGCCCCCTGAGGACCGTGAACTTTCCAAAGGGGGTGGGCTACATCCTCAAAGCTTTGATCCTGAGGAGCCCGGAGTGGTTTGGGGCATAAGAAGGGAGGCTGCTTGCAAGCAGGGGTATAGGCAGGGGTCAAGGCTTGCACTCAGTGAGGATCAGGGAAGGCAGGGAGAGCCTCCCAACACCGACAGGGGCGGAGAGGTGGATGTTCAAAATTTGCTGCACACGGGAGGGGAGGGTGGCCATGGTGTGCAGGGGAGCCAAGCAACCCCTCCCTGTCTGCTGTCTCCTTAGGTTCCTGAAGCTCTGAGCTCAGGTCCCCCTGGTCTGGACACCCACCAAGCCTGCAGCTGGCCTGAGCTCCGGACCCTCCTACAACAACTGCCTCCACAAGACAGTGATGTGGGTCCCATCCAGCCTGCCCTGTCCCCTCTCCATTTGCCCTGGCTTCCCTCACTGTGGGAAAGAACCTGGGTCCCAAAGGCATCCCGATGTCCCATCTGCATGATGGGCATTGTCGCATCTGCTCTGTCCACTCTGTCATGGCTTGTTTTCAAGCAAATGGGCAATGGATGTGAGCAGCTTTGGTGCCTGGCTGTGGGATGCAACATGGTGGTTTGAGCAGACCAAGGCTCACGCTTCAGTTGGGGAGGCATCAGAGAAAGCAGATGAGTGGAACTTGATGCCACACACTGTCACTGAGTGCAAGGACCAAAAATGTGGAGACAGGGCAAGTGCTCAGGGTGTTGGACCCTGGGTGAGACCAGGAGACGGGTGGGGTGGAGTGGAGGTGGCCTTTGGAGCACTCATTTCCATGATTCGCTTTCACAGTACCCTCACTTCCCTGGGGGTTGTGGCCTTTCTCTAAGCAGCTAAGTCCCTCTGTTCAGCCGGCCCCATTCTTGCTAGCTGGAGCTTGCAGGTCCCAGCCAAGGCTTGTGTCCCACAGGAGCGCTATTGCCTGGCCCTTGGGAAGGAGGAGCAGGCTGAGCTGCAGCTCTTCCATGCCCAGCGGAAACAGGAGGCCCTGGGGCAGGGAGTGGCCCGCCTGGTCCCTCCCCAGCTGGAAGGATACACCTGTGAGAAGGTTTGGAGAACCTCCCCACAAGCAAGTCTGGGCCCTGCTTCTGGGGCTGTGGCAGCTATTGGCAACAGGGGCACCAAATTGGAGAGTTTTTGGTGGGCAGGCTGGAGTTGAGAGGGACAAAGGTATGGGCGGGGAACAGGAAGCCAGGAAGGTTCCAGCTCTGACCAGCCCCATGTGGCCACCCGACAGTGCAGGAAGCAGCTGAAGCCAGGGGACTACGGGGTGTTTGCAGCCCGGGCAGGAGAGCGGCACTGCTGGCATCGGCCTTGCTTTGCCTGCCAGGTCTGCGGCCAGACCTTGATAAACCTCATCTACTTCTACCACGATGGGCATCTCTACTGCGGCCGACATCATGCTGAACTGCTGCGACCACGCTGCCCAGCCTGTGACCAGGTCCAGCATGGAGTGGGCGGCAGACCTTTGGGTGGGCCAGTATCCAATGGGGCAGGATCTTACGGGGTGGCCTCCTAGGCTGTATGGGGGAGCAAGGAAG
This sequence comes from Ochotona princeps, assembly GCF_030435755.1. Taxonomy (NCBI): domain Eukaryota; kingdom Metazoa; phylum Chordata; class Mammalia; order Lagomorpha; family Ochotonidae; genus Ochotona; species Ochotona princeps. Next base: position 106,415,990 of record NC_080832.1, on the reverse strand, counting down.
GAAGGAGTAAAAACCAGCCTCAGGGCCCAGCCTGTCCTCTGGGCATGGAGACCATTCCCTACCCTGTTGCTCTCTCACTGCAAGCAGAGTCCTTCCAAGTTCTTGGGTACAGTTTCTCAGGATTCTTAGAATTCCTCTTGGTCTTTGGGAGGAAGACCCTTTCTGTCTGTCAGTGTAAGAGGCAGCAGCCAAGGTCACCAGCCAGGGTCGCAGGCACTTGGGGCCATGCCACCTGTCCCTTGTGGGATCCCAGCCAAGCCACTCAGCCCTCCCCACTCCTGAGAGCAAGCGATCACATGGGGATGTCTGTAGACGTGCTTTGGCGTTAACTGGGTTTAAGGCGTGGCTACTGGATGAATGAATGAGGGAATGAATGAATGAACAAACCTTTCCGCTCGCCCTCTTCTAGCTCATCTTCTCCCGGCGCTGCACCGAGGCGGAGGGACGGCACTGGCACGAGAACCACTTCTGCTGCCAGGACTGCGCGGGGCCCCTGTGTGGAGGCCGTTATGCCCTGCCGGGGGGCAGCCCCTGTTGTCCCAGTTGCTTTGAGAGCCGTTACTTGGATGCGGGCTCCAGCAGGGCCCTGGAAGGGCTGGCGACCCTTGGTATGGAGGGATGGGAAGAAGGTGCAGATCCGAGCCGAAGTGGTGGTAGTTTGGGGTGGTGGTGGGGGGTCGCCCTGAGCTAAGACCCTCGCCTTGGTCCCATGCTATCTCCTCCCTCCAGCAGCGCCCCCCCGCCCCTCCCTCTCCACCGTGCCCCCCACCTCCCCCGGACGCCGGGCCCGCAGCTCTCACCGCGCGTCCCTGGCCGAAGCGCTCCAAGGGCCTCCCGGACCCACCCCACGCCGCGGTCGGGGCTGCGGCGCCGGGCTGGCTCCCGGGAGGGGGACGCAGCCGCCCTCTGGTGGGCGGAAGCGGGAGAGGCGGGAGACCCCGGAGAGGACTGGCGGGGCGGGGCGGGAGGCTGGGTCCCCAAATGTCAGTCCCACCGGTGAGCGTTTCTGACCTGCCCCTGCCCAGGGGAGGCGGGACCCGACGGGAGCAAACGGAGGGATCGCACCTCGCTGGACGCCTTGAGCAGCCATGGAGCAGCCTTTCTCGCCGCCAGCTCCAGCCTGGATGCCCAGCAGGGGCTGCAGGGATCCTGCCCGGAAAAGCCGCAGAGCCGAATTGGGGCCGAGGCCGAGGAACCCCCAAAACTGGGGCAAGACCGATTGGAGATGCCCCGTGATCCCAAAGAGGATGCCCCCTGCTCCACCTGCTCCTCCTCCTCGGACTCAGAACCAGAAGGCTTTTTCTTCGGTCAGCCTCTTCCCCGGTCCCGAAACGCCCCTGGACGCCCCGAAGCGAGGGACGACACCCCTAGGAAGCGCTGCACCCTTTCCTAGTCGTCCAGCAGAGAATAGGGTGGGAGCGTTCCTTTAAGGCGAGAGAAAAAGGCGCCCCTTCCCTTAGTAAACTCGTAGGGTGAAAGAATTCGGAAACAAGCCGGAGTAGTGGCGGCGAGCTTACAAACTTGGGGTGCGCCCTCTGCAGCGCCGCGCGTTCTACGACTTTCGATGGAGACTTTTTCTGGGAACCCCATCCCTCCCAAAGCTACGCTTTTCCGGGCAGAGCCAGCCCCCTGAGGCGGGGGCAGACCCCAGAGCTCGTGAAGCGATCGTTCCCAGCTCGTGTGGTGGCCGCCGGCTGCAGAACCGGAGCGCGGGAAGGCGGAGCGTCCGACATTGGCCGCGGGTTCTGCTGGTCGCCGGCGGAAGGGCCGGGCCGGAAGTTGCGTGTGCGGTGGCGCCGCTGCAGCGAACGCAGTGCTGCAGGGCCAGGGCTGCGTGCCGGAGGGTGCTGCTATGGCTTCCAGCAGCGTGGCTGGGAAGCCCTCCGGGTCCGCAAACGAGGCTCCCGAAATCCCCGACAACGTGGGAGACTGGCTTCGGGGCGTCTACCGCTTCGCTACCGACAGGAATGATTTCCGGAGGTAATTGAGCCAGGGGCTCGTGGTGCGTCTCTCGCCTTTCCCTTTCCTTGCTGGGCTGGCTCAACCTACTGCCCATGTGGTGGCCTTTCCGTGGGCTTTGCTGGGGTCCTTGACCGGGAGAGTTCCCGTGTGGTGCTGGTTGGGGGGGCTAAAGCAGTCTCTTACTGGTAAGAAACTAATTAGGGGGACTGGGTAAGAGAAGGCACGGGAATATGTAAATAGACTTTTGGGTGCTGGCCTAGAGTTGAATTGGTCTCTGGGTTTGATCGTTCTCCTGGTAGGCATGGAAATGAACTCCAGATTCCCGTGTGGGTTTTGGGCGACCTCTTGTAACACCTCAGGAAGAAGGTGAGGCTCGGCCACAAAGCTGCTGAATAATGGAACACATTGTTGTTTTCAGGAACTTGATCCTCAACTTGGGACTTTTTGCTGCAGGCGTGTGGCTGGCCAGGAACTTGAGTGACATCGACCTCATGGCACCCCAGCCAGGGGTGTAGCTGAGCAGGTAAAAGCACTAAGACAGCTCTGCATGCCTTAGGAATCCTAGAGACGGGGGCTTGCTCAAAACATGTAGGAGACTTGATGCTCTTTCTATTTCAAGATCTCTTAACCAGTTCCCTCCAGTGCCTTACTTGCCTAATATCGCCTGTTGTGTCCTGTCATCTGATTGCAGACAAACGGAATTGCTGTGCTGTACTCGTACCTTCCAGAAGCAGTAAGCCATCTGTGACACGCCCGGATGGCAGCTCAGGTTGGGTGCTGTGGGGAGCCCCCCTGCCCTGCCTGCTCTTCCTTGAGTCCACTCAGCACTCTGCTCCCTGGTGGGCGGCCAGGCTGCAGCCAGGGTGTTGCCTCTGCTCTGTAATGTCCTGGACGTGGTCCCTGCGGTTTGCACCGCCTTGTCCTGAGGAGTGATGATAGTGTCTTAACCAATATTTGAAATAAAGACTGCGTACAAGGACAGCCATTTTCTTCTTTTAATAAGAAACTTCTGCTTACAAAAAACAAGGTGTAAAAAGTCAAGATTTACAAAAATCATAAAAACGTGATTTATATTTCATAATCAGACAGGGACAAGATCTAAACCTGGATTGTAATGGAGATGGTTTGCTTCATTTCAAAAGGAAAGAAGAAACGGAAATGGTAAAACATCATGTGCCTGGGCACAGAGCTTGTCCTTGAGACATTTGCACTGTGGAGTGGTGCTGGGGGGAGCAGCCGTTTGGTGTTGCATAGTTTGTAAGTGCACGGGGGCTTCGTTGCTGCAAGAGTAAGGTGTGGCAGAAGGCAGTGGCTATACAGCGCCACTGCTGAGGAGGCTGCCTCCTGTGCCAACACTTAGGTGTTTTTTAACCCTAAATTCTCGGTAGTACCACTGCCTAGGGCTTTGCAGTCTTTGGAAATTAAAAATGTAAAGGGGCTGGCATGGAATGACTCAGAAAGCTCTAGAAAGACAGAGACAGGGTTCCCAGGGCAGGTTTTTTTCCTCCCCGATGAACTTCTACTTGTAGGTGTTAAAAAAACAGTTTATATGTGTGAACTCTTTAGAGCTGGTGTGGGATTAAAAGACATGACTTGGAAGGCAGGTTGGGCTGCTTTCAGCAGCCTACTGTTGCAGTTGACAGAGGCTGCTTCTCCCAGTGTGCTCACTAAACAGTACCGATCTCACTAAACAAGTTGAAAATTGGATTAAGATATGTTAAAAAAAAAAAAACAACACCACCTTTCTCTTGTATTCAGATGTGTCCTGATAAGCGGATGGAGTTTTGAGCTCTGTCATTTCAGGCTGAAGGACCTCCGCTGTCCACACTGGAGGCAGGGGTCCAAGCTAACTGTTCACATGCGGGACCACAGAACTTACACTTGAAGCCCTCAATCCCTCCAGTGGTGACAGAGAAAGTTTACAAGCCATGGCATAGATGCTAAACTATTGACAAGAAATAGCAGTACTTCCCAGGCCTTACAGCAAGGAAACTTAGATCCTGCAGGTCTTTTTCCTGATCTAATCCCTGGTGTGAACAGTTCCATTTAATAAGATTTCCAAGTCTGAAAATCCAAATCCAGCCTCCATTAGGAAGGACATAGCAGTTTGCAAAAGTCCAATACAAGTTTGTCAAAATGTAATGATTTAGCTTCAAGTGCTAGTGTTTTTGGTGGGTTTTTAAAGCCATAATGCTGGTTTGACTAATGTTTCACTTACACTGACTTAATTCCTTGGTGATATAATTTGAATCTAACAAGAGCCAATTTTTTTTTTTATGAATAATCAATCAGTAGTTCTGAAAGTGAAGGTGCTGGCTTTCATCATGGCCAACATGACATTTTCCCCATGGGAAGTCAATTTTACATCCTGTCATATTTGTCAGCCTGGGCTAGATAACACAAGCACAGTGTGAAAATTCTCAAGCTAGATTTTAAGCAGAAGCTAAATACAGAAAGAGCCCACAAAAATGAGTGCTTGCCTTGGTGCCAGAACAGGTGTGCAGGCATGTGGGCTGAGTCCCTGGGGGTCACAGAGATTGGTTGTCAGATGTGGAAGATACAAACTCGTGATCTCTAACAGGGATATGAAGTCAGAAGGGAGATGGATGCATACTTACCTGGTTCCACAACCAAAACCCAAGTGGCCGCGTGGAGAAACCTCTTCATTAATTGGGGCAGTAATGAGGCCGAGGGACCCAATTACCAAGTGTGCTTTTAAGAGGTGCGCTCTGTAAACACCGTTAGGTGAAATGTCAGGTGTGTGGTAGAAAACTTAAGGTTGGAATAGAAAAAAACAGGCTGCGTCCTGCCCTGCAGTGAGAGCAAAGCCTGTCGGCACCTAGGGAGCCCTGTGGGGGCGAGTCAGAGCCTGCGCCTTCCCTCCCATGGTCACCTTTGCAGATCACAGTGCACAGGCTTCCTTACAATCTAAAGTTCACACATTACAGGGGATTGTTTTCTACACTACTTCCTGACATTTTGTGCAAAACTTCAGAACAAAGGAAGATACTGCAGGAGGTACCCTTTTGTGTCTGTCTTCTACCCTAAGTTGCCCAGCATCAGTTATCATTTGCATAAAAACCAAAAAGCCTTTTTTTTTGTGCTCTCCCAACCAGCTGGTGAAGCAAGACACAGTCCCAGCTAGAGCTGCCGTATACAGTTAGAAAGGGCCTCCCTTGCTGATCAAAAAGGCCCTGAGCTAATGCGGAACAAAAAGGCTTGTGAAAAACAACGGGTCCATGGTCTGCCTAGAAGAGCAGCCGTGTGGTGACCAATCACAAAGACAAAGACCTTGGGGATCACAATGACACTGCAGAACTTGCTGGTAAGAATAATTTGCATTCACACACAGAGTTAAATACTTTTCAAAAGTCTCTGACACCAAATGTCCTTTAAACACTATACAGACTCATCTGCCACTTGAAATGACAAAAAAAAGGAATCCTTTCCCTTAATCTTTTCAATCCCATGCAAACTATAATTGGGTACAAGGCACCAAATTTTAGGAATTGTATAAAATTAATTCACAAAGCTTTATCAATAAGTAAAATTCCATTTCTTCCTCCCTGCCTGCCCCCCTCCCCGCCTCCGCTTCCATTGCCCCCACCCTCCCCACCCCCAGCTAAGTTTTCTTCTGCACCCCTCTTGCCCTCTTGGCCTTACACTGGGACATGCCCCACTGCCAGCCAAGCCACCTCATTGGTTCTTCCTTGGTACTTTGATGGAGCTGTAAGCATAGCCAGAGTAGGAAACTCATACAATCATTGGTTCCAGAGCCTTGCCATTAAAAACAAAAATAAACTCTGCTATTGAGTCCATAGGACACATTAACACTTCTATGTTTCCAGTTTTGTTCATGACCTTGTAAGAGACATCTTGGAATTCCTTCCAGTGTGGTGTTGCCTCCACCCTCAGCCTAAGGGGCTGGATCAAAGCTGGCAAGAGCCCTGTCCATTGACCATGAGGTTCGGTTCCTGGCTGCCGAGCTCATGCCTATTGTTTTACACTAACTTGGATACCCTCCAGGATGCAAAACCCACAAGGGTGAGGATCAAGCTGGACTGAGGTATAACTGCTTTTGTGGGAGGGTCGGGAGGGAGGGAGAGGGACAGGGTGCATTCATCTGGGCTGGTCACAGTAGCAGTAAACATGCCAGCCAATCGCCAAGGGTTCCTGAAACAGGACTCCTGGCTCGTTGCCCTGGGGGAGAAGCAGGCCTACTGAGGTTCATCAGGTGATCCTAGGGTTGAATGGGCAGAATACAGTCAACTCCTAACTGGTTCTTATGTTCGGCTCTTTAGACTGTTTTCAGTTTAACCTAAGATGCAACTGAGACATTCATCTACTTCAGTATGTAAATAAATTAAAGGCAAAGGGACGTTTCCCTCCCAATAATCATTGGCTTATGTGGCAGGGAACTCTTAATAAACATCTCCTTAAATACTAACTTTGTAACAGTGTCTGGGGCTGCTGCCTCTGGGGACCTGAGGTGTCTGTGACTGCAGTGGGATCTCACAGGGTGGGCTCTGTTGGCGACATTGCTGTCCTTTCTATTCCAACTTGTTCTAAAACATTTCACTGGCTTGACTGATACATGGGTGCTCAGCTAATTTGAGCGCTCATTTTACAATATGTTTAATCTGCTTAATAGTCATAATATTTGGCATTAAGACTATTTGTAAAAGTCATTTTAAGATCTTCCAGTGTTCCATTAAATGCCTGTGTTTCTTAGTAAGTATTTCCTCTTGGACAGCTTAAAGGGTGAAGCAGATGCTCTATTAGCTTTTCTCTGGTAAGTTCTCCTTTTTCAGAGTAATAAATGTAGGGTTCACTGAAAGATGAGGCACAACTCGTTGTTTGCTTTTGTTTTCACTCTTCTTGGTGTTTCTGAGTTGATGGGCTTTTCAGTTGCCACAAGAAGTCATCACTAGTCCTGCTGACTTACAAATGTGGGTTTTAAGAACAGTGTCCTATCAGAGCCTTGGGCAGCATGGGCAGCTGTGACACTTTAAAACAGTGTCTTGGAGAGGGTGAGCCCAGGCAAAGCTTATATAAAGAATCCTGCAGTAGATAATATAAACCAAACAGCATAAAATATGCCATACACTATCGCTTCCAAATAAAAGCTAAATATTACAGAAACCTCACAGTGTTGGAAAAAGCAAGTTTAATTTAAAACATAGTCACTCCTTCCCTATCAGGGTGAATTAGCTTCTGTCTGAATTTCTTCCATGTCTCAGTGCTGTCTGGGAGAATTCATTTCAAAAAGAGGTCAACAGCAAATGCTACTGGTCTGTTTGGGTAACGGGCTCATCAACTTCTGCTAAAGCGATAGCCCTCACTTTTGCCTGGTTTCTGCCACTGCCCACCCTGTCCCCAACTCCGTTCCATAACTACTCCCTTCTACCTGAATTCAAACATTAACATGGTACACTCAGTCAGATGAGCATTGTGCGTGGCAGGCTGAGCCTCCCTGCAGCAAGCTCAGGCCAGGCCTGGTACCTGCATCGCAGTGGTGCCTGATGGTGAGGAGGGGTTGGTTTTGTCTGGACACTTTTATCCCACTTAGAAACTATCTGGACTTAAACAGATGCACATTACTAGCACTGGGATAAAAGGCGGTGCACTCCTGCTTTTTTCCCTGAAGGACTGAGAACAGGTGGAATTGAGACTTGGGAGGGAACCAGTGGTCACCATCAGTAATAAACTGTTGGGCAGGATGGAGTGGGTTGCTCTGGGACAGCAACAGCTTGGGGACCTCGGGAACATGACTGTTTCAACTGTCTAGGTACAAGAAAGAAGCTGCATGCTGCACCAAGGTAAACAGAGGTGACAGACATTGAGGTGAGCTCTGGACCAGTGGTTGTCCCCGCCCACACTCAACTGAGTTTTGAGTAAACCTTAAGACAAGAGGCTTACGGCCAAGTTTAAACCAGACAATATGTTTGCTCTAGACCTGAATCAGGGATCTGCTATAGAGCAGGGATAATCAGGAGCGAGTGCCCTGTGGCCCACCATACAGCAAAGTACAAGACTAGTACTCATACTCTGCTTCCTTAGATGAACTGCCCCTTTAGAATGAAGGGATGGTCATGCCCGTTTCAGAAATGTGGAATGATAAATTAATAGCACCAGGTAGGGAAGGAATGGCATGTGAAAACCTCCCACTTTTCATGGAGAAATTTGCTCTGTGCCTCTCATTCTTCAACTGTTATCCTCTATAAAAGAAAGTCTTCAAGTCTTGTGGGAATAAATCCTTACACTTCACTGCCCACCTTGGAAGCACTCCCAGCCAGGGTCCTCCTCACGCTCTGGCCAGGACTTCTCACACAGGAAAGGCTCTGCTGTGCTGCAGGGAGGTCCTGATGAGCAGGGGAATCGCACGCTGGATCCAGCCCTCCTGGCTGGACACGATCATGCTGCTCCCTTGTTACCCAGATCCTTCTAAATTCAGAAGCGACAGATGGAAGGATCTTCATAGAAGTTATTCCCAAATCCATTCAAAAGAAAGTAGCTCCAAATCTCAGGAGAGGCCCTGGATCCCCTGGCACCTTCCACGCTAGACCAAGGGAGGCAAACCCAGTCAGCTGTTCCTGCAGCAGGCCTTATTTCCTACATGAGGAGCAATGTATAGACACCATTAGTTTGAAAGCAATACAGTCTTTGACACACGCCTCCCACTCAGGGGAACGCCCGGGGTTTGCCTTCGCCATTGCTGGACTGCACCTGAGCTTGGAGGTGGGTTTCTGGGAGCCTTCCATTGCCCTGCACTGTTCTTTGAGTGTAAAAAAGGATGTAGGCCTGGGTTTTGCATACTTCCTCGACACTGCATACATTCAGCTTTGAGTCATTGCAGTGGACCCAAAAACCTAGGAAACCAAAGAAGGGAGAGAAAGAGAATGACTACTCAACTTCTATTTTTGTCAGCAAGCAAAACCAGGAGATGAAGAAAGGGACAGAGCTGTTGTGAATTGTGCCACACCTTACTTATTGGTGGCAGGGAAGGGATGAGTGAGGCCAACAGGCTTCCCTGTGACCACTGGCTTCGGCTGCACCAACCCGCCCAGCACATTGCTGTATCCCCTAACACTTCTCCTCATTTTACTCTGGCTTTTCATGGTCCTTTAGAGCCTTGTACAAAGATGACCAGGGTATCAGGGCCTATACAATGGGAAGGGGGCAGGGAGGAAAGGAGACCTGGAAGTAGAGGAGGCCGATAAAGGGAAATTTGGAAGGAATAATGTATGTGTCCAGAGGCTGCAGTGTGGCCACTCCTCTCTCTGGGTGACGGGTTTAAGAGGATGTGCATGGCTGTGAACACACCTGCAGTCATCTGCCTCAATGCAGCATCCAGGAGGACAAGAACCAGTAACACCTTTGGAGGGGTCCCTGCATCCCTCACTTCCCATGGTGAGGGAAGCTGTAAGGACACAATAAGTGCTCATTAAATGCCCTCAGCTTCATTATGCACCAAGGCTAACGAGGGACATCCAGTATCTCCCTGCAGTCAGGAAAACTATTACCAACACTTTGCCTTTACCACAATGATCTCTAATTGTTGACTTAGCAAGCACTATGGGGTAGGCGCTGTTGTAAGCACTTTTATACATGTCAGTTCTTTTCTAAGAGCAACCTTGTTCTCTAGTGCATTGTCCAAAATCTGAATCTAATTTTCATTATTCTTTCCACAGTATGTATGTACGTTCCCCCTACATGACCTGTGGGATGAAGATAAAAAGGAAAGCAATCAACTGTGGACAAACCAACCCTTTTCCGTGTCCCCCACCCCACAGAGTCAAGCGCACGCACCTCCCTCTGTGTTGTAGCAATAGGCTGTGTAGTGTCCTGAGCCAAACCCTTTCCCGTGATGCATGACCACTGCGGAGAGATCATAGGCAAAGGTCTCTTTGTCAAGAGAGGAGAGCATGTCCCTGCAGCAGTAAGGTTCCATGGTTAATACCTGGTCAAAGACGACATGGACCCCAATCTTCTCTCGATGGTTACGGCCAGACCACCTGGAACACCGACACACACTCCTTACTAGACAAACTGGCATGTGCGACCACAGGCAGTGCTAGATAAGGCAGGGAACTGATGACGCGGAACTTCGCAGCTTTTGTTTTCTCATTAATTAAAGGTGGAAGTCAAGGCCCCCCTGTATTTGCTTTGAGTTTCACCAAGAACTCTAGAGATTCTTAAACAAGCAAATTAGGCAACCACCCTTTTGCGGTTTATTGCCTGCCCTGCGTTAAGCTGATTGTTTTACATTTCACCATGAAGATGAAGCCCCAGAAGCCCCAGTGAGGCTGGGAAATCTTGAAGCACAGACCCAGGATGCAGCTAGCCAGGGCATGAGAATACAAGTGAGGTTCGCTGGGCTCCAACGTCAACTGGCTTTCCTGAGGGGAACCATTTCATCTTCGTGGGAGGAGCGAGGTCTCAAAGAAACATGCTAGTGTGCTACAGCCCACCTCCCCCTGCAAGCTGCCTTCCCCGAAGCTCACCTGAATCTTTTAAGGTGCAGCCGGAGGACCTGAGGTAGTCTGTAGATCATTAGCTGCTTTCTAGCTTCACTCAGAACAAGGGGTTTTGGATTGGATTTTCGTCGTTTGCCTATATGGTTTGAGAAGATAGAAGATACAGGTTGTGAAGAATCTCATTCATTCCTAGCTCTGGCATAGACAGTGGCTTACCACTCAACAGGCATTCTCCTTATTTCTCAGTATTTGAGCTTCAGTTTTGTCTGGGGCAGCAATGTGGTTTCTCTGTCGGGCTGTGTTTCCCATGTCTGCATGCTACGGCCAGGGAAGTTCTGGCTAAAATGACAACACTCTCAGGCTGACTGCTCACAGATGGCTGATTGACTGTAAGATGAGATGCGGCCATCTGGCCTTCCCACCATCTGCAACTGTTGCTTGCAATTCCTCTTGGGTCATGAAGTGACCCTGTGGATGGGCGCCTTGTGCTAGGACAGTCAAGCTCAAAGAAAGAAGGAGTCTGAGTTCCTGATGACCATGCAGCTACCATATTAGTCCCTGAATGTCCTTCAGACAGCTATTATATAACAAAACAACAAAGCTATGTCTCATTTAAAAAATATTTATACTTATTCCTTACTGTCATCTAATTGAAAGCAGAGCAGTGGGGCATGGTAGGGGTGGGGTTGGAGAAATCTATCTAGCATCTGCTGATGCACTTTCCAAATGCCCACTGATTCATTCAAAGCCAGGAGCCTGGAACTCCATCCAGGTCTCCCATGTGAATGGCAGGGCCCAAGCACTTGAGCCATCATCTACTGCCTCCCAGGGTGTGCATTAGCAAATATTTCATCTTAAGTCACTGTTATTTGGATTGACTGTTACAAGCAATAAAACCTATTCTTGACACCTCTGCTTTCAAGTGTTTGACCTCACCAACTTCCAGAATTGTTTGATGGATTTAGGATGATGTACTGCTGACACTGTAACTTTATTACTAGGATATAATGGACAGTTACTGCAGCCTGTGCACAGAGTACAGGTACAGTAAGGACTTTATGCCATTAGATATGGACTTACAAGTTCTGAGGCACCATAATATAACCTTACTTTCATTAGATAGGCCTTAATCTATTTCCTGCTCACAGATGGTTGTATGCTAATGGAGAAGCTATTCAACACTAAACCTCACTTGACTGGACAATAAGATGCTGGACTCTATGTTTGGTATATGCTTGCAATGAGGGAATCTCAACTGAACTTGAACTGTGGTTATGCAACAAGGTGGAGGAATCCACCATGGTGGGAGGGTTTGGGGAGGGGTGGGGAGAATCCCACATAATATAATGTAATTAATGAATAAAAAAAAACCCCACTAAAGCTCACAAGTAAAATGGGGAATAATGCACTTATTTTAGGCTTAAGAAAAAGATAAAGGTGTGTGTGGCACATCAGGTTAAGCCACCGTTTGTGACACTGGCATCCCATACCAGAGAAATGATTCAAATCTTGTTTATAGGAAAGCAATGGAAGATGACTTAAATACCTGGGGCCCTGCCACCTACACGGAGATCTAGATGGAATTCCAAACTCCTGGCTCTGAATGAATCAGTGGATCAAAGATCTCTTTCTACATTTCCCCGTCAGTCTGCCTTTTAAATAAATAAAGTATAAGTCTTGGGCCCAGCACGGTGGCCTAGCGGCTAAAGTCCTCGCCTTGAACACGCCTGGATCCCATATGGGCGCCGGTTCTAATCCTGGCAGCTCCACTTCCCATCCAGCTCCCTGCTTGTGGCCTGGGAAAGCAGTCAAGGACGGCCCAAAGCTTTGGGACCCTGCACCCACGTGGGAGACCTGGAAGAAGTTCCTGGTTCCCGGATTCAGATTGGCAAAAGCACTGGCCATTGCGGTCACTTGGGGAGTGAACCATTGGATGGAAGATCTTCCTCTCTGTCTCTCCTCCTCTCTGTATATCTGACTTTGCAGCAAAAATAAATAAATCTTTTAAAAATAAATAAATAAAGTATAAGTCTTTAAAAGAAAAGATAAAAGGAAAATATTACTAAAGGATAAACAGATTTAGAAAAAGATATTTACTTGAAAGGCAGAGTTACGGCGGTGGGGAGAGACTGAGAAAAAATCCATTTGCTAGCTCATTTCCCAAATGGCTGTGGTAGTTGGGGCTCGGCCAGGCTAAAGCTAGGAACCTAGAACTCCATCCAGGTCTCCTATGCAGGCGGCATGGGCCCAAACACTGGGGACGTCTGACGTTGCGCTCATAGGTGCATTAGTAGGGAGCTCGACGGGAAGTGAAACAGCCAGGGCTGGAATCAGTGTTCTGATACTGGATGCTGGTGTCATAGGCAGGGGCTTCACCCACTGTGCCACAACATGAGTCTCTGAAAGATTTTTTTTTCCCCACATAATCTAACCAGTGGATTCTAATTTATTTTCACAGAGGCTGAATTGTGGGGGAAGTGCATTTCTAAATTGTAGCAAATAGATAATGAAAATAAATTTCTCTTAATTTCTTTCAGAAGCCTTCTCTTCAGTCCATTTACTGATGACTGCGCTGTTATTACATTAATTAAATCAGTAAATGGATGGAAATATAAAATTAGTGATTCATTGTGGTGCCTGCTAATTGTCCCTGAGCCATTAACACCACGGCCTTGGTGTCTGAAAACCTTGGCATCTAATTGCAAGTCTTGCTGTACCACTTGTGGAGGGCAGTGAGTCACACGGCTTCCTGTGACAATGAGATGTGGTGATGCTGCTTGTCCTAACAGACTGTATCAGAACGGGTGTCTCATAGGACTGCAGGGCTGCAGCTCGTGGGGGTATGAGCAGAAAGAGAATTCAAAGAGAAGCCTGGCCCCCTTTTCATTCCTCTTCACTGGATTTTTGTCTGAGAAGACTGGCAGTGACTGCCACCCTCAGCAGAGGGAGCATGTGAGCTAAGGTGAAGACAAGATAAGGTCTGGCTTTGTTTCTGTAAAATGAAATTCACAAAGAAAATTGATGATCTGACTGGGATTGATCAGTTCTGTCTCTGTCTGAAAAGCTGGCCACACAGACAGGCGGACAACGGACAGTTCTACAACTTCACAAGCAATAGATTGTTGCATCTCATCCCTTCACTATAGTCTTCTTTTCCTGCCAACATGTGCACCTGCCAAGAGAAATTCCGACACAATGGCACAACTGGCAACCAGAAAAAAGTCTTTTCTTACAAAAATAAAAACATTTTTCATCTAATATATCTAAGAAGGGTGGAGGTAAAATAGTTGATACAGTTTTATCTGTTAAAATACAGATACTGCTCTAATCAAACTATTTAACTCACCTTTCTCTGTATCTCAAAATGGGAAAAGGTCAAGAGATTTCAAATTTTCTTATTTATTTTTATTTTATTTGAGTGACAGAGAGAGAATCTTTTATCTGCTGATTCATTGCCCAAATGCCCGCAAGAGTCAGGGTTGGGAACTCAGTCCAGATCTTCCAACCACAGATCTGACTCCTTGGGCCCTCCCCTGCTGCCTGTCAGTGTGTGTATCAACAGGAAGCTGGATCTGAGGCAAAGGAGGGACTCAAACCCTGGAACTCACTTGTATAAGTGTGTCAAATGCCTCCTGACTGCTGAGGCAAAAGTCTGTTCATAAATTTTTTTTTAAGATTTATTTATTTTTATTGCAAAGTCAGATATACAGAGAGGAGGAGAGACAGAGAGGAAGATCTTCCATCCGATGATTCACTCCCCAAGTGAGCGCAATGGCCAGTGCTTTTGCCGATCCGGAGCCAGGATCCAGGAACTTCTTCCAGGTCTCCCACGTGGGTGCAGGATCCCAAGGCTCTGAGCCATCCTCGACTGCTTTCCCAGGCCACAAGCAGGGAGCTGGATGGGAAGTGGAGCTGCCAGGATTAGAACCGGTGCCCATATGGGATCCCGGGGCTTTCAAGGCGAGGACTTTAGCCGCTAGGCCACGCCGCCGGGCCCAAAATATATCTTTTTTAAAAATCAGGACAAAAATCCAATTCATACTTGACACCATTTTTTCCACTTTAAAATAAAATTTATGGGGCCCAGCACGGTGGCCTAGCGGCTAAAGTCCTCACCTTGAACGCGCCTGGATCCCATATGGGCACCGGTTCTAATCCCGGCAGCTCCACTTCCCATCCAGCTCCCTGCTTGTGGCCTGGGAAAGCAGTCGAGGACGGCCCAATGCGTTGGGACCCTGCACCCGCATGGGAAACCCGGAAGAGGTTCCAGGTTCCCGGCTTTGGATCGGCGCGCATCGGCCCGTTGCGGCTCACTTGGGGAGTGAATCATCGGATGGAAGATCTTCCTCTCTTTCTCTCCTCCTCTGTGTATATCTGGCTGTAATAAAATGAATAAAATCTTTTAAAAAAAAGAGATATATTTTATTTTTATTGGAAATTACAGAGAAGGCGAGACAGAAAGATTTTCCGTCCTCTGGTTTACTCCCCAAGTGGCTGCAACAGCTGGAGCTAAGCTGACTCGAAGCCAGGAGCCAGAAGCTTATTCCAGATCTCCCATACAGGTGCAGAGTCCCAAGGCTTTGGGCCATTCTCTGCTGCTTTCTCAGACCATAAGCAGGGAGCCAGATGGGCAGTGAATAGCTAGGACATGAACTGGTGCCCATCTGGGATCCTGGGGCTTACAAGGTCAGGATTTAACCATTGAGCCATCATGCCAGGCACTTTGTCCAATTTTTTAAGAGCAGAATAGGTTTCCCATAATTTATGATTTAAGAAAAAACTGAGTAAAATATATAAAAAGGTCTATTATAATTTCTGTTAAAATTGGTAATCCAAACTTTCACGGCTATAAACTTACCTCAAGGACTCTACATGTGTGCCTATGATTTAAAGATTTATTTATTTCAGAGGCAGAGTGACAACTGCTTCCTGGCCTTTTGGCTAAGATGAAGTTTAGTATCAAAAGCAGAGTGACAGATGACATAGAAAGAGAGGGAGATCCCTCTTCCACCCTCTGGTTCATTCTTCAAACAGCTGCAAGAGCTAGGACCATGTCAGGAGCCCAGAACTCCATCCTAGGCGCTCATGTGGATGGAAGAGGCCCAAACACTGGGGCCATTATTTTCTACCTTCCTAAGATATTAGCAGGAAGTTGGATGGGAAGCAGAGCAGCCAAGACTTGAACCAGTATTCCAACATAGGATGCTGGGGTTCCAAGTTGTGGCTTCACCTGCTGTGCCGTAAACTGTCAATTTTACAACTTTGGCTTGCAAATTTTTATATGCCATAAAAACCAAACAGGAGCTTCTCCATATTTGCTTTGCATTTCTTCTGTACATATTGGGTGAGTGAAAGCACTGGTGTTAGTATGACAAGAAGGGCCCCTGCACATCATGCCCATGAAACCATATGAAAACAAACAAAAATAAAAGAAACCATATGAAAACAGTTCCACCTTAAGATCAAAGTCTTCCCTTATAACTCCCTCTTTTTTTTTTTTTAAAGATTTATTTATTTTTTATTACAAAGTCAGATATACAGAGAGGAGGAGAGACAGAGAGGAAGATCTTCCGCCCGATGATTCACTCCCCAAGTGAGCCGCAACGGCCGGTGCTATGCCTATCCAAAGCCAGGAGCCAGGAACTTATTCTGGGTCTTCCACACGGGTGCAGGGTCCCAAAGCCTTGGGCCATCCTCGACTGCTTTCCCAGGCCACAAGCAGGGAGCTGGATGGGAAGTGGAGCTGCCGAGATTAGAACCGGTGCCCATATGGGATCCTGGTGCGTTCAAGGCGAGGACTTTAGCCGCTAGGCCACGCCGCTGGGCCCTATAACTCCCTCTTAAGTGTGAACATTTCAGACACATGGAAAAGGGGGAAAATGCAGAAAATATCCCTGAAGCTGCCACTAAACAATGTATTTCAAGACTTGGGTTTTGGTGAGAAAATTTTTTAAACAAATTTTAGCCTAACTCCTGGCAGACGTTTTTGCTAAAAGAATAATCTCCCAAGTCTGTATAAAAGCATGCTTTTCTAGAGCCACAGTTTCAACTGCCTCTACATATCAGGCCATGCCCACCAGGAGTCGTCAAACACAGCCCAACTCATGGGCCTTTGTTTTTAAATATATGAGCAGTCCCATGGGCCCAGTGCCATGGCCTAACGGCTGAAGTCCTTGCCTTGATCGTGTCAGGATCCCATATGGGTGCTGGTTCTAATCCTGGCAGCCCCGCCTCCTGACCAGCTCCCTGCTTGTGGCCTGGGAAAGCAGGCAGGACGGCCCAAAGCCTTGGGACCCTATACCAGTGTGGGAGACCCAGAAGTGGCTCCGGGCTCCTGGCTTCAGAAATGTGCCTGCTGGGCCTGGCACAATGGCCTAGTAGCCAAAGTCCTCGTCTTGAACATGCCGAGATCCCATATGGGAGGAGGTTCTACCCCCGGCAGCTCCACTTCCCATCCAACTCCCTGCTTGTGGCCTGAGAAAGCAGTAGAGGATGGCCCAAAGCTTTGGGACCCTGCACCCACGTGGGAGACCTGGAAGAAGTTCCTGGCTCCTAGCTTTGGACTGGTGCTGCACCGGCCGTTGCGGTCACTTGGGGAGTGAATCATTGAACAGAAGATCTTCCTCTGTGTCTCTCCTCCTCTCCGTATATCTGACTTTGCAATAAAAATAAATAAATCCTTAAAAAAGAAAGAAAGAAATGTGCCTGGGAAGGTAACAGAAGATGGCCAAAGTACTTGGGCTCCTGCATACATTGGGAGACATGGATGAGCTCCTGGCTCCAGGCTTTGGTCTGACCCATTGCCGGCTCCTGCAGCCATTTGGAGAGTGAACCAGTGGACAGACATGCACACTTGCTCTCTCTTCTTGTCTTTCCTTTTCTCTATAGCTGCGTTTCAAATAAATAAATCAATCCTTTTAAAAAATGTAAAAATGCTTTAAAACCATTCAAACAGTACTTTGAGCTTTAGGGGCCAAAGAATCCCCTTTAACTAACACATCCCTACTACACATGGCCCCTACCCCTCCATGGCACTCACTGTTACACTGGTCACAAGCGTAGATTCTCCCTTCCAGAGCCTCTGTCTCTGTAAACTTGGCCAGCATCTCGGTGAGCAGGCACTCCGTCTGATTCAGAGGGACAAATCCCTTTTCCATGCAGTGATAGCGCTCTGGAAATTCCAGGGATAGATCCCAAAAGGGCTCAATGGTATTGGATTTGTAATTACATGATACACAAGTGACCTACAATGAAAAGATTTGAGTTATAGGTTATAGACGTTGGTTCTACTCACACATTTTAGTTGGCTTTATATAAGACACATAGTTTTGCAAAAACTAAAGGCTGTGATTTTAAAATTGTAGTATTCAAATAAACCAAATTTTAATAAGAATTAGAACACATGACCTTGGCTGGGAATGCAAAACTACACAACAAAGAGATTATATCCACCCTTTCTTCTCTCTCAAAATCTGCTCTAGCCTTCGGCGCCTTCACGGCATCCCAGGCGGAGATGGAGAATTCACAGGTCCCTGCCAGCTTCTGTCACCCCTGCGTCTGCTTCCACACTGCCCATCCTGCCATCTTTGCCCTTGTTTCTGTACTAATCCCTCTGTGTTCACACTCTCAGAGTGCTGTGATTAGATCCCTCACCTCACTTTACACTTCCCCCAGCACCTTTCTTCCTAAGGGGAGAGTATGTGGAGGCAGTGTTGGGAAATACCGCATTTCTATGTGGGGTGGGGGGTGCGGGAGTAGGTGAGGGGAACCTTCAAAAAACTCTTCCCATCTCACTTATCTTTCTTTCAAAATCTAAAAACCAAGACACAAAACTTCATTAGCACAGCATAGATGGTTTACTTGAATCTTCTAAGTTGCTAGCTTCCCAAGCAGCTCTGGAAACATTTATTGGCGATGGAGAGAGAGAGAGAGAGAAAGACAGACATTCATCTGCTGGTCTACTTTCCAAACGGCTACATCAAGCAGAGCCTCAGCTAGGTGCTGGGAACTCAATCTGGGGCTCCAGTGTGAGTGACAGGAACCCAATCACCTGAGCAATCAGTTAACTGCTGCCTCCCAGCGAAGGAGGACACTGCAATCAGGACTGAAGCCAGGTTCTCTGACACAGGACACCAGCATCCCAACTGCTAGCCTAACACTAGAAAGATGTGCTGTCTGCATCTTTTTTTTTTTTTTTTCCCTAGGTCTCTCTGTGTGGCTACAGACCCAGGAAATGAAAAGGGTCTCTGTTGTGTTCCTGGCTTTCTCCCTTCCTTGTACATATGGAGGAAGAACTCTATTTTAAACCACTAGGGAGACAGGGTTTCAGATAAACTATTCTGTTTTCTAACATTGATGGCATAGAAATAACAAGCACTTAATTATAACAATAAAAATATTATATACCTATGCTTATCATGTGCTGAAAATAAGGCTGAATGGTCAAATGAAACATTTACCAGGACAGAAACGGCCTTTAAGTTCACCAACAAGGACATCACAATGCACAGTTCAGCGAGAGGCACCAGGGCTAGCCTCAATTACTCACTCCCGGCTAACACTGGCTACGTAGACGGGCCCAATGCTCCCAAGGGGGGTTCACCAGGCGCCCAGGCTGACATCCAAGCCTCTCCCTTGTCAGCTGGGCACACACTTACCTGACTGAGCAGCTGCCCGTGAAATATAGTGTTCACCACCTTTAAGACCTGTTTGGTGAGCTTCCGCTGGGAGAAGGGGATGAGGATCCGGCGCGCAGCGCCCTCCGATTCCAGCTCCTGCTGCACTTTGTGCAGCAGCTCACAGAGAAATTCCTGTGCATCCTGCTGGTCGTAGCCACGGAAGGCGGGGATCAGGCTCCACACCGAGTGCAGCATGGCGAAGGGTGACACCAGGGCCCACTTCCCCGACCACATGACTCGGAAGAGAGTGTGCAGTTCGTGGCAGAGGGAGATGTGCTTCGAGCTGGGCTCCTTGTTCTGGATGAGTTCCAGGCTTCGGCTGATGGACGAGCCACCGTTCCAGCAGATGCCCTCCCGCTGACATGCCTCGGCTCTGTGGCTGCGCGCTGACAGCTCAGTGGCTGAGTTGCTGACCGGCTTGCCTGAGAGCTGAGTCCTCCCGTTGGTGGCTCGGGGAAACAGGTGCTCTGTTGTGGAAGGGTCGAGGTTCAGGAAACATTCTCGGAACTTCTGGAGGTGGCTGAGCACCTGTAGAATGGAGTTCATGTAGCACGTATTGCCCAGGTTGCGCAGGCCCGTGACGCCCGGGGCCACTGCTGGCTGGCGACGCGGCTTGAGCGCCGTGGAGGCAGGGGTCACGCGGCGTGAGGTAGGCAGGGCTGCGGAGCCGCTGGTGGCGCGTGGCGTGTGCAGGAGCAGGCGTGCGCTCTTGCGCGGAGGGGCGCTGGCCAGTTCCTCCAGCAGCCGTCGCTTGACCTCACGCCGCCGCTGCCGCGCCTCCTCCTTCTTGCGCTCCAGTGCTTCCTCTTGCCGCCGCTGCTCCAGCTTTGCCCGGCCCCGGGAGCTTTTCTCGAACCACAGCCGCAGGGTCTTGGCCAGCAGGCGCTGGCGCCGGTACCACAGAGCCGTGAGCATCTGCGGCTGTCCCTGAGGTGCGCGCTGTGGCGGGACCACGTCCTCGCCCGCAGCCATGGACCGCAGCGTCCGTCCGCGTCGCACCGGCGGATCCTGCTCCTGGCCGCGGACCGCCAGGAGGGAGCTTGTCAGCAGCTTCAGGTCCCCCTCCGGGTTGTCATTGAGCACATAGTCCTCGCACAGGTAACAGAACACGTACAGGTCCCGTACTTCCATGGCGAGAGGGTGTCCCGTCTCCTTGAAGTGTTTTCGGGCGTGGTCTTCGATGTAGTGGCCACAGGCCACGTGGGAGCACTTGAGACAAGCCCACACGGACTCTGTGGTGGCGCACTCCAGGCACCGCCACTTCTGAGGGTTCAGGATGGAGTGGTCCTGGGCGAGCCGTAACCGCCCTACATGTTTGCATCTATCCATGTCTTAGAGAGGTTGCCACGCTCTTAACCTGGTACGATAGAGCCCCCAAAAAAGAAAAAAAAAAAACTTTAGTGAAATAGTTTCTTAGAAAAAGACTTACAAGAGGTTCAAATAAAAAGGCAGTCTTACATGGATTCTGATGTATTCAAAGCAGAGTTGATAGAGATAAGAAAGATAAGAAAAAGATCCTTCTTTACGGTGCAGAGTATCGTTTTAATGATTTATAGCTAAGGGAGGTAGACTGCAAGTTTCCATTTAAGTAACATTTTAATGTGTCGTTTTCCAAAGAACGGTTACATCTTGTAGAAAGTGTGGTTGTGACCCAGTGTGATGGCTCAGTGACTAAATCTCGACCTTGCAAGCGCTGGGATCCCATAAGGACATCAGTTTGTGTCTCAGCTGTTCCTTTTCCCATCCCGCGCCTTGTTTGTGGCCCGGGAAAGCAGTCAAGGACGGCCCAAATGCTCCAGACTCTGCACCCACGCGAGACCCAGAAGTAGTTCCTGGTTTGGATTGAACTCAGCTCTGGCCATTGTGGCCACTTGGGGGAGTGAAAAGAAGATCTTTCTTTCTGTATCTTCTCTCTGTAAAACTGCCTTTCCAATAAAAAGAGATGAATCTTTTTATTTTTTCTTTTTTTATATATTTTTTTATTCATTGATTACATTGTATTATGTGATACAGTTTCGTTGAAACTGGGAATCACCCCACCCCTCCCCCCAGAGATGAATCTTTTTAAAAAAATAAATAAAAACAGTGGTGTGTGTGCACCTTCTTTATAGTAAAAGCATGGGTAAGTAAGGAGTTAAAATTTATTTTTTTTAAAGATTTATTTATTTATTTTATTTCAAAGTCAGATATACAGAGAGGAGGAGAGACAGAGAGGAAGATCTTCCGCCCGATGATTCACTCCCCAAGTGAGCGCAACGGCCGGTGCTGCGCCGATCCGAAACCGGGAACCAGGAACCTCTTCCAAGTCTCCCACACGGGTGCAGGGTCCCAAAGCCTTGGGCCATCCTCGACTGCTTTCCCAGGCCACAAGCAGGGAGCTGGATGGGAAGTGGAGCTGCCGGGATTAAAACCGGTGCCCATATGGGATCCAGGCGTGTTCAAGGCGAGGACTTTAGCCGCTAGGCCACGCTGCCGGGCCCAGTAGAGGCCCAGGAGTTAAAATTTTTAGTTAGGACAAGAAGAGCAATGACTGATGGTATTAAAGCCTCTACTGGGCCCGGCGGCGTGGCCTAGCGGCTAAAGTCCTTGCCTTGAAAGCCCCGGGATCCCAAATGGGCACCGGTTTTAATCCCGGCAGCTCCACTTCCCATCCAGCTCCCTGCTTGTGGCCTGGGAAAGCAGTCGCGGATGGCCCAAAGCTTTGGGACCCTGCACCCGTGTGGGAGACTTGGAAGAGGTTCCTGGCTCCGGATCGGCATGCATCGGCCCGTTGCGGCTCACTTGGGGAGTGAATCATCAGACGGAAGATCTTCCTCTCTGTCTCTCCTCCTCTGTGTATATCTGGCTGTAATAAAAAATGAATAAATCTTTAAAAAAAAAAACCCACAAAGTAAGTATATTACAGGGGCCAACTCTAGGGGCTTCCCCTTCTCACCATCTGTGTAAAGGAAACCTTCAGACCACACAAAAGAAAGTACCCCAGATTCACCCATCTAGTTAAAGGCTGTTTTCCCTTTGAGCACTGCCAGGATTTAGTTTCTACTATATTATGTTTTTATTATTCTAATTATTGCTTTTAAAAAGAAAAATTTATTTATTTCAAAGGGAGAGTTTCAGAGAAAGACAGAGAGATCTTCTATCTGTTGCTTTACTCTCCAAATGGCTGCAATGGTTGGAGTCTGAGGCCAGGATCTAAGAACTTCTTCCAGGTCCCCCACATGGGGCAGGGGCCTAAGGACTTGGGCCATCCTCCTCTACTGCTTTTCCAGGCCACCAGCAGGGAGCTGGATGGGAAGTGGAGCAGCTGGAACCAACGGGGTTCTTTAGGGATGCTGCCACTGCAGGTGTTGGCGTTACCTGTTACTCCACAGTGCTGGCCCCCTTCATTATTATGTCTCCATCGACTTGTTGCCAAGTGTCCTTTCAGTCATTTCTCTGGATGTGTTTGTCCATTTTCTGACTAGTTATAATCTCCTCCCAAAAAGAAATCTTTATGGTTCTACTCTTATAATGTCAGGATTATGGGTGCTTGGCTCTTAGTAATAAAAATATTCTCAGAATCACCCTTGCACACAGTCCTGAATGGTAGCGAAATGATTATTTTTATTCCCTTTTTTAGGGCATAGTCAAATGAAAACATATTTATATTGAAAAGATAATAAAAAATGATTTTTCTTCTTGCTCCTTGATATCAGTTGAGAGTACAAGTTGTGTACACATGATGCTTACACTCAATTACTGAGATATAAAAAGATCAACAATGAAGTAATGAAATGAATGAGAAATCAAGAGATCGGCAATTTCCATATTTCTCAATCAATATTTATTTTTCATTGAAGGTCACTGAATCACCTCTCCCCCTTAATATTTGTTTTAGTTCTCTGAAAGGCAGAGTGACAGAGAGGGAGACACACAGAGAGGTCTTCCTTCCACTGATTTACTCCCCAAATGGCTGCAAATTTCCCAGGTGCATTAACAAGACACTGGATGCAGTGCGGACTTGAATCAGCATTCTGCTGTGGGACACTGGTGTTGCAGGCTGTGGCTTTAACCTGCTGTGTCACGGCGGCAGCGGTGGTGGCGGACTACTCCAAAGAAGGGCTCAGAGCCTGGAGAGGGGTCTAAAATACTCATTTTAAACATGCCCATAGATGATGAATTCTTTTGCATTTTAGTCTAGTGAACGTTAGAGAAATGAATAATTCCTCACAGAAATTTAAAAGAAAGAATTTAATTCCTTGCTTATATTAATGATGACTGATATTGTTTTCTGCAATGATGGAACTATTCTCTGTCTGTGCTGTCCAGTACTTCAGTAACTAGTCACACGTGACTGCAGCATACTTGAAATGTGGTTATGGAGAATGCAGGCCTGAATTTTAAAGCATATTTGATTAACTGAAATCTAAATATTAGTCACATGTGGCCAATGGCTACCATATTAAAATAAGACAGGCTTAAATACACTGGAAATACTATCTTCAGCTCACTCAGCCTTCCTGTTTTCTTTCTAAAGACATAGTACTTGCTGAAAAAAATCTGAACTGTCTTTTCTTATAGCTCAAAACCTTATAGGTATTATAGCTCAAAAAAAAAAAATCCCCATTTTATCCTCGATGTGTTCAGGAATTTAACTGCTATTGAGATCACACCATATGAAATACAGCACAGATTCAAATCATGCAAAGATAAAATACTGCTGTAAATAGGGATACAGCAACACCACATACAGAACATTGGTACCTTACAAAATCATCTGCTGTGCTAGAACCAATCTGCTAGAACAATCAAAAGGACAACTAGGACCTGGCGCCATGGCCTAGCGGCTAAAGTCCTTGCCTTAAATGTGATGGGATCCCACATGGGCACCGGTTCTAGTCCTGGCAGCCCTGCTTCCCATCCAGCTCCCTGCTTGTAGCCTGGGAAAGCAGTCAAGGATGGCCCGAAGCCTTGGGATCCCGCATCCACGTGGGAGACCTGGAGGAAAGTTCCTGGCTCCTGGCTTCAGATCGGCGCAGCACCGGCCATTGCGGCCACTTGGGGAGTGAATCATTAGATGGAATATCTTCCTCTGTCTCTCCTCTTCTCTGTATATCTGACTTTGTAATAAAATTAAATAAATTTCTTTTTTTTTTTTTAAAAAAAAGAACAACTAGAAACAGATGTAGTAACTCTATACCCTCCCCAAGGAAAACTGTCAAATGGAAAAGGTGCTCTGGATAATCTAGCTTCTGATTTCATTTTCTGATCTCTGCATCTACTGACCAAGCATGTTGTTTCCTGCACAATCCTTTTCCCATTACAGATATGTCATGGCAACTCATTAAACTGCCAGATGGCAGACTAAATCCATTCAGCACGACACAGGGTTGCTTTGCACCTAACCATGCTGATTTAAGGTAGGCCGACCAACTTGTCTAGACAAACAGCACACGCATCTGACCATGAAATGGAAGTTTCCCAAGAGAGACACAAGAAAAAGAGCACTTGTTAGAGTCAATGGAGAACACAACCTCAGGCTGGCTCAGCTCAAGGAAGATAATGTGCTTGACCAACCTCTCATACACCCAGATTGCTGTGTTGCAGAACAAGATTCAAAACCCCTGGCAGACAGAGGAACACCATTCCACAGATTTTCCCTTAATATTCTCAAAGGTTGTAATAGTGTTAACATTTCCATCTAAGGTAGCAGGTTCCCAGTATCCAAAACAAGTGCAGTGCAACAGGAAAAATAGGATATAGCTAAGAAAATTGACAGTAGCCTGGCAGCTTTAAATAAATTTCCTGGCTTGGTGTGATAGCCCAATGGCTAAATCCTCACCTTGCAAGCACTGGGATCCCATTTAGGTGCTGGTTTGTGTCCCGGCTGCTCCACCTCCTATCCAGCTCCCTGCTTGTGGCCTGGGAAAGCAGCAGAGTATGGCCCAAGACCTTGAGACCCTGCACCTGTATGGGAGACCTGAAGAAAGTTCCTGGCTCCTGGCTTCAGATCGGCACAGCACTGGCCATTGCGCTCACTTGGGGAGTGAATCATCGGACGGAAGATCTTCCTCTCTGTCTCTCCTTCTCTCTGTATATCTGACTTTGCAATTAGAAATAAATAAATCTTGAAAAAAAAAAAAGAAGAAGTGGAGCAGTTGGGACTTGAACCAGTGCCCAAGTGGGGTGCCAGCACTGCAGGTGGCAGCTTAACCATACCACAGAGCCAACCCCTGTGAACTATATCTTAATGTGATTTCTATCTTGTTTTTTAAAAGTTCGTTTTCATAATTACTTACATTAAATCATCTTTCCCCATACTTCTTGTAAATAAGGTACTAGCAGACAAGAAATTCACTTCTGATACGTTATTTGTAAAAGGAACGGTTATTTGTGAAAATAGCAGTCTTGGCAGAGAGTGTGGTTGATGCAATTCTGAGTACATTTAGTGAACTGAAGGGTTAAAATACCCGGTACTGTCGCATATGGCAGTGAGCAGAATCACAGATGTTGATGATACCACATAATTAGTATTCTTTTATGTAAATGAAGGCTGTCAGCATGTTACCATAGTATCTTCTCTCTCTGAAGCTGGATTTTTATGCCACTTGGTCTCACTGAGACGAGGTAGACTTATTCCATGGTCCTTAGTTAAAAACTGAGAAAAAAAATCAACATGAGAGAGAGAGGAAATGGGAATCTCCCTTGATTCCCTTTAATTTTTTTCTGTTTATTCCCTTTTCAACTTTTTCCTTTAGAAATTTTATTTCTGGTGATACAGTTATGCATTTAGGATACCCTAAGAAATTTACTATTTGTGAATAATTGAAGTACTACAATTAGAAATAATATCAAAATACAGATTACTAAAGATGATTCTAGTGGCTTATTTTATCATACAGATGTTTTAATAGATGATGTAATAATTTAGAAGATTTTCTGAAC
The DNA here is from genome assembly GCF_030435755.1 of Ochotona princeps. Taxonomy (NCBI): domain Eukaryota; kingdom Metazoa; phylum Chordata; class Mammalia; order Lagomorpha; family Ochotonidae; genus Ochotona; species Ochotona princeps. Next base: position 106,389,949 of record NC_080832.1, on the reverse strand, counting down.
AACTGGTAGAAGTTGAAAAAATTCCACTATCTTCTCACTTAATAATGACAGTTATCTAGGGTAGAATGATTTTTTAAAATAAATCTTTTTTTTAAGATTTATTTATTTTTATTACAAAGTCAGATATATAAAGAGAAGGAGAGACAGAGAGGAAGATCTTCCATCCGATGATTCACTCCCCAAGTGAGCCACAACAGGCCAGTGCGCGCCAATCCGAAGCCGAGAACCTGGAACCTCCCCCGGGTTTCCCACGCGGGTGCAGGGTCCCAATGCACTGGGCCGTCCTCAACTGCTTTCCCAGGCTATAAGCAGGGAGCTGGATGGGAAGTGGAGCTGTCGGGATTAGAACTGGCTCCCATATGGGATCCCAGGGCTTTCAAGGCGAGGACCTTAGCCGCTAGGCCACGCCGCTGGGCCCCTGCTCCACTTCTGATCTAGCTTGCTGGATGGCCCAAGTGCTTGGACCCCTGCACCCACATAGAAGACCTAGAAGAAGCTCCTGGCTGTTGGCTTAGGCCTAGTCTACTCCCAGTCATTTCTGCCATTTGGGGAGTGAATCTATGGATGGAAGATCTTTGTCTCTTCGTCTCTCTGTAACTCTGCTTTTCAAACAAGCAAACAAACAAACAAAGCTTCAAAACATATATAGTTAATAACTCAAAAGACAAGAGCACCACATTCTAGAGTGTTGTATAGACCTATAAAAGTTCAGTGACACTGGCCTTTTGAATTTTCATTTTTATATTTACTGATAAAACAAAAACATAAAAGTAGAGGCAGTCATTGAGAAGGGTGTACTCGGGAAAAGAAACTGCTCAGAAGTCCTTTGGTACAGGAGCACGGGAGCCTGGGGATCGCTGAGCAGGTGGCACATTGTCCAGGCTGCAGTACTTCAACTTTTCCCTTCTTCATCACTCTCTGTAAGGGTGTGAAGGGCTTGGTGTAGAGGCCTCTGGAGATGCTCAGCCTTCAGAGAGGGTTCCTGGAGCTCTGACAGGAGAGCTGAAAGTTCCCCCAGGCAGGGGCTGCAGGTCTCCAGAGATGGCACCTTCTGTGCCAGAGGTGCCAGAGCTCTTGCCAGCTGTGCCTTCACTCACCTCTCATCACTAAGCAAGTGCTGATGCGCAAGTCCATCTAATGCTGGCTTATCCTGACGAAGCAACGTCTCACTGCACTCAGATCTGCTGTCCACAGTGAGAATGCAGCAGAGTTCACCTAGAAGACCGTGCCCTGCACACACTGGTTTGCCTATGGGAAGGGCCAACCCAGCTTTTTGACAAAAGACACATCAACTGGCAGGGTATACATGCTTTTTTTTCACACCGTATACCAACTTCTCTAACCACAGAAAGAGCCAGAATGGGGTCCTTGTTTCTTCATTCTCTGCTGTCTTGTTTACCTCCTTCTTGCCACTACTATTACTTTCAACTGTCTTCTGTTCAAAAGGGAGACAAAGACACACAAGTTTGCCCTTCCTCTCCTGCTTGCTTTGCTTTTGGCCTGAGTTGTGTTCAACTTCACGTGTCTCAAAACTCATTCCTTAACACCTTCATCTCATGGAGACTTTTCTCAAAGGTTGATGGCAACTTCCTTTTAATTAACTAATCTTTTTTCAATCTCCATTCATATTTATTCTGCATTTGACATTCAACAATCATTCTCCCCTGATTTTTGTTATTTTGTTAAAATATGCATTTATTTATTTGAGAGAGAAACAGAAACCTAATATCTCCCATCTGCTAGTTCACTTCCCAAATAATTGAACAGGGACAACTGTGGATGGAACAAATTGAAGCCAGGAGCCAAGAACTCCTTCCAGGTCTCTCATATGGGTGGTAGGGACCCAGTACTTCCATCAGCCTCTGCTGCTTTGCCAGGTGTGTTAATGAGGAGCTGGATCAAAAGCAGAGCAGCTGTGACTTCAGTCGGTGCTCTGACACGGGATGCTAGCTACAGGTGACAGTCCAACAATGCTGTCTCCTCAGCTGAATTTTAGGCTAGTGTATTTTTCTGGTTTGCTGTATAAATTTGTAGTCACATCTTTGTTTTCCTGTGACCCACCTTCCTTGAGAGGCAGTTTTGGGCTGGCACCTTGGTAAATCATGTTAAGCTGCTGCCTTCAGTGCCGGAGTCCTGACTGCTCCACTTCCCATCCAGCTTCCTGCTAATGGTCTGGGAAAGCAGTGAAAGATGTCCAAGGGTAGGGGTCTTGCACCCATGTGGGAGACTGGGAAGAAGCTTGTGGCTTCTGACTGGCCCAGCTATGGCCACAGCAGTCATTTGAGAAATGAACCAGTGGATGGAAGATCTCTTTCTCTGTGTAGCTCTTAGCTCTTCCAAATAAATAAATCTTAAAAACAAACAAAAACAGCAGCTTGTGTTAAGATTCTGTTCTCAGCTGTCTTCACTAGGACTTTATCTATTCTTACAACCCTAAGAATCAATTAGGGCCCAGTGTAGTGGTCCAGTGGCTAAAGTCCTCACCAGTATGGGTGCCAGGATCCCATATGGGCGCTGGTTCTAATCCCGACAGCCCCGCTTCCCATCCAACTCCCTGCTTGTGGCCTGGGAAAGCAGTCAAGGATGGCCCAAAGCCTTGGGACCCTGCACCCACATGGGAGACCTAGAGGCAGTTCCCGGCTCCTGGCTTTGGATCAGTACAGCACTGATCATTGAGGTCATCTGGGAAGTGAATCATTGGACGGAAGATCTTCCTCTCTGTCTCTCCTCCTCTCTGTATATCTGACTTTGCAATAAAAATAAGTAAATCTTTTTTTTTTTCTTTTTTTTTTTTTTAAAAGAGTCCGGGCCTGGCGGCGTGGCCTACCAGCTAAAGTCCTCGCTTTGAACGTCCCGGGATCCCATATGGGCGCCGGTTCTAATCCCCCGGCAGCTCCACTTCCCATCCAGCTCCCTGCTTGTGGCCTGGGAAAGCAGTCGAGGATGGCCCAAGGCTTTGGGACGCTGTACCCACGTGGGAGACCCGGAAGAGGTTCCTGGTTCCCAGTTTTGGATCGGCGCGCACCGGCCCGTTGCGGTCACTTGGGGAGTGAATCATCGGACGGAAGATCTTCCTCTCTGTCTCTCCTCCTCTCTGTATATCTGACTGTAATAAAATGAATAAATCTTTAAAAAAATAGAGTCCTTGTCTGTCAAGCCTTTTGAATTGTGCCCTTCAAATACATAATGTTTATGAGATCGGCATTTGGCACAGCAGTTCTGATAGCACTTGGGATGTTCACATCCCAAACTGGAGGGCCTGGGTTCAAGTCCTGGCTCTGCTTCTAACCCAGCTTCCTACTAATGTGTACTCTGGGAGGCAAAAGGGGATAGCTCATGTAGTTGGGTTTCTGCCACCTATATGGGAGATTTGGATTGAGCGCCAAGCTCCTGGCATTAGCCTGGTCCAGTCCTAGCTATTGCAGACATTTTGGGAGCTAATCAGCAGTTACATATGTCTCTCTCTGTATTTCTACCTTGCAAATACATTTTAAAGAGTAGGGGAAAATTTTTTAAATTAGAAAAAATAAATATATCTCTTTTACGTATAAAATATGCTTCAATACAACTATTAAAATTACACAGACACATACATGTGAAGAATTTATCCTAATAAATAGGTCTCAACAGCAGTTTCTTAGGTTATTTTACTTAATAGAGTTACAGAGAGAGAGAGAGAAACAGAAAATTTCAACAAGGTGGCAAAGGTGGATACCACCTGACTGCACTTAACAATTTTACACTAAGTGTAGGACAACCAGACCTCCCTGACATGATGCAGTATGAGGTCCACAGCAGCACTGCCCGTACAAAGTCCTCTTCCTAAAAGAATTGGGCCTGAGTACAGTGAAGCCTTTGGATCTAACAATTCAGTTTTAAGGTAGGAATATGCTACCATGAGCTGCAACTAGCCAAATCAACAAATCAAAACGTGGCCGGTACTACAGGACCAATGATTTGGGTTCCTTGACAAATAAATGCCATTAAAAATGGAGGCTGGTTCGGCCTGGCACAGTGGCTCACTGGCTCAATGCTCACCTCATAATCACCGGGACCCCATTTGGCATCAGTCCGTGCCGCAGATGCTCTTGTTCCCATTCAGCTCCCTGCTCATGGCCTGGAAAAACAGTAGAGGATGGATGGAAATCTTAGGACCCTGCATCGTGTGGGAGACCCAAAAGAAGCTCCTGGCTTTGGGTTGGCCCAGCTCCAGCTGTTGTGGCCATTTAGGGAGTAAACCAACAGATGGCAGATCTTTCTCTTTGTGTCTCCTTCTCTCCATAAATCTGATTGTCTTTCCAATAAAAATAAACTTTAAAAAAAAATAAAAAGGAGGTTGGCATACCAGAGTGCTGATTTGCTCTGCTTCAATCCAGCTCCCTGAGTAATGGTTCTAGCAAGGCAAAAGATAATAGCCCAAGTACTTGTGTCTGTCACTGAGGCGGGAGACCTGGATGGAGCTATTGGTTCCTGGTTTCAGCCTGGCCCAACTCCATCCATTGCAACATTTGGAGAATGAATCAGCAGATGGGAAGATTCTCTGTCAATCTGTCTTTCAGATAAAGTAAATCTTTTTTAAAAAGATTAAAAAATAAATACTTGGTATGGAAGCAATACCTCTGAAGTATTTATAGGTAGAATATTAATATACTTGATTTGCTCTAAAATATTCCAGGGGAACAAAAATATTTTTGCTTCTGCCACCCCAGTCACATAAAGATTACTCACAGCCCACATGATGCTTGATTTTGAAAGCACAATCTGGCCACACAGATCCAGCACAACATTCATAAACACCAACAAACAAACAGTTTTTCCATTTGGGACTTTGGTGTATTTCTAATGGAAACTGAGTTATGAATAGTACTTGGACTAAAAAAGCATGTTGAACCCAAAATACATCTACAATATAATGCTAGCATACTACTGCTACCACTATGGCAGCTAACTACCAACATGTATTTTCTCTGACAAAAGTAATTAAAACTTGTAACTGGAGATGCTAAGAATTGCTTTTCCAGCTGCTGGCAAGGCAGTGAAATGGGACTTCCCCTCCTCCCTCTTTCTTCACATGGCTTAAAAGGGCTTTCCACATATGGTCATTTGTATGGAAGACAGCCGCATGTATACATTAGGAACTTCCTGCAGAGAGAAAAAGGAACAATTTCTGTGAATAAAAAATAAATCTGACTAGAGTTTACAAATGGAACCTCAGAACTGGATGCTGATGTTGGTTATTTCAGTGGCTGTCCCCATGTCCTGAAATGGCAGCAGCACACTTAGTGCCATGCCTGCCCCACAGCACACTGAAGAATACCTGTCAAGAAGGAGGTCCATCAGATTTTGTATAAATAGGGACACAACCATTAAGCATTTTATTTTAACAGCAAAGATGACAAATGTCCAAATACAGGTGAGGGGCTATGCCAAGCTGGGTCAGAGCAATTACTGGCACAAGTGAGTTCTGTGGCTAGGATTAGGCCTGACTGGGGAGCTAAGGGGATGCCCTGATTGGGTTGTGGTTACCACTGGTGAGTGCAGGGGCCAGAGTGGGGACTGCGATCTGGTCTGGACATAGCTGCAGTGTCGCTCAGCATGGGTGTGGATTGGGTCTGGGGTGTGTCAGACTGGTGCTCGTGGGAACTAGGGTGAGTGTAGGATCGGCTGGGCTAAGTCTCTGCCCCTGCTGAGCCATGCGTGAGCTGTGGTTGGGTGTGGACTAGGCTTGGCTAGGCTGTAGCACCCCACAGAAAGAACCAGAATCGGTGAGGGCCAGTCAGGAAAGGCTACTGTTGCTACTAGGACAGGAAGTGGAATAAGTAGAGCTGGCCCACGGACCCACCAATGAGTGTGAGATCTGGCATTGGGAGAGGTTCTTTTTTTTTTTTTTAAGACTTATTTATTTCTAATTGCAAAGTCAGATATATAGAAAGAAAGAGAGACAGAGAGGAAGATCTTCTATCCGATGATTCACTCCCCATTGACCGCGATGGCCGGTGCTGTGCCAACCCTAAGCCAGGAGCCAGGAACCTCCTCCAGGTCTCCCAGATAGGTGCAGGGTCCCAAGACTTTGGGCTGTCCTTCACTGCTTTCCCAGGCCACAAGCAGGGAGCTGGATGGGAAGTGGAGCTGCCGGGATTAGAACCGGTGCCCAAATATGATGCTGGCGCGTTCAAGGCTAGTACTTTAGCTGCTAGGCCATGGCGCTGGCCCCCGGGAGAGGTTCTGATGGAGGAGCAGATAAGTGTAAGAACCAAGAAAGGTAGTGGCCCAGACCACTGGCACACATTTGGCTCAGGTCTGGGGTGATCCAGACTGGGCAAGTTCATATCACCTGCTGGCAAATCTGAGAGCCAGAATGGTGTATGGGTCATGCCAGGTTTGGCCATAATACCAGCCAGTTCACATTAGGGTTGTGACTGGGGGCTGGCAGGGCTGGCTAGGCTGTTACCCGCATCAGCGTGAGCTGGAACTGGGGGTGGGCTGAGCTACAGCACCCACTGGTGAGTGTGAGAGCTGGGATAGGGAGCGACCAGGCTGAAGAGGGCTACAATACCTACTGATCTTCATGTAAGCTGGACCGGGGGAAAGCCAGGCTGGGTGGACTGTACCTACTGGTACATGCATAAGCCACAGTGGGTATTGGTTGTTTGGGCTTTGCCACAGCATCAACTAACAGATGCTGGCATGGGGGGCAAACTCTGTCAAGCTAAACTGCAGAACCACCTGGAGGATTCGGAAGTGGGAGTGAGACCTTTAGGGAAATTGTGGGTTCCTCTCTGATTGGCTGCAACTCCCACTGGTGAGTATGGAAACCAGGACTGGGGCAGGCATGGCTAGACAGAGAGTGGCACTGCCAGTGTAAATGTGGGCTGGATAGTGGGGCTGGCTGGGTTGAACTAGGCTTCAGTGTCCATTGACACGTATGAGAGCGGAATGAGATGCGGGACAGACTGGACCAGTCTGCTGTTCATGCTTGCAAGCACGGGAACCAGTTCAGGGGGCAGGCCTGGTGGGGGTTACTGTGAGTTGCTCTAACATTGGTTTGCATGAGGGCTGAGTGTATGGTGGGCAGGATCGGGCTGGACTCCAATACCCGTTAGTTTGTGTAGAAGACAGGGCTGGAAGAACTGACACAGCAATTGCAACCACCAGCAGATGCATAAGGTGATCTGTGCGACGGACTATGCCAGACCATATATTGGCAAGCACACACAAGAATCAGGTCTGGTCTTTGGGAAACTCCTCAGTTGAACTGCTGGACTCAGAACTCCAGCCATGGAGACAATTGCAGGTTCTGTGGTCTGACCATGGAGTGCATGTATCAGAGCTGGATCTCCTCAGTGGCTTAGACAGAGCAGTGGACAGCATATCCAGGTGGACATGGAGGATATGGCAGTACTTTGGAGTCTGCAGAGGACACCTAGTACCATAACAGTATGGAGGACAGAACAAATCAATCAACTATCCCAGCCATGTGTTGGCAGTGAAAAACTAGACAAATGGAAACTCTAAGGTAGACTATGTCAACTAGTAGATTCTGGACCAATTTCATCATGATTGGAGTAATGAGATCGACAGCAGTACAGAATATCAAAACCACTTGAGCATGACCCTCAGAGTATACCCCACATCGGGGACCCTAGGATGGTTGGGAGGCTAGCAATGGCCTTATCTTAACTCCTTCCCCCAGATACAGGAATGAAAAAAGAGAATGTGAAAACAATGGTCTCACCCACTTTCCTCTAGCCCTTGACCCTTCTCACCCTAATCAACCTGTAAAAATTATCAAAAACAAAATTAAAAAAAAAAAAGCTGCTTGGGATGGGGAGTGCTATGGCTCAACTCACTAATCCTCTATTTCCAAGTGCTGGCATTCTATATGGGCACCAGTTCATGTCCTGGCTCTACTTCCCATCCAGTTCCCAGCTTGTGGCCTGGGAAAGCAGCAGAGGATGGCCCAAAGCCTTAGATGTTGCACCTACAGTTCCCAGCTTGTAGCCTGGGAAAGCAGTCGAGGATGGCCCAAAGCCTTAGACGTTGCACCCAGAAGAAGCTCCTGGCTCCTGACTTCAGATGGTGCAGCTCTGGCCATTGTGGTCACGTGAGGAGTGAACCAGCAGATGGAAGATCTTTCTCTATCTCTCATCTCTGTAAACGTGACTTTCCAATAAAAATAAATCTTTTTTTTTTTAAATCAAGCATCTGCAAGCACATAACAAATACGATCTACTATGTCTTCATTAGGAAATATAGTTTAGGGATAAGCAGTCTAATGTCACTCAGTATATCCTAGAAATTATATGCTAGTATCACTAGTCATGGCAGAAGGGACCACTTGCCCATCACCACTCTGTGAGTGTATGACTGGCAAAGTACATGCCTCTTCAGCTCACTGCAGAGTGGCAATAGAGCAGAATCTCAATGTCAGTCATTTGATATTTAATATCAACCAAAGTACAAAGATAATTTCTGCCTTTCTTCACCAGGGGCTAATACTGAAATAATCCATAGAAGTGAATTTGTGGGCAAACTCATTCTCTTCCCCAAATCTCAAGAGATCTTTCCTTCCTTCATGAACCAATTCCTAACATGATCACAATTAATAAGTAAAACAAATTTCTCAACATACAGTCACACTCGGGAGAGAAAAAGACACAGAGACAGAGATTGCATGTACATGTGGACATGGATGATAAAGGAAATCAGCTGAACAGTATCTATTATCCCAAGTATTAGGAGATTACTCAAAAAGCTCATGGCAAAATGGAATTAAGAGATAAGTCTAGGGGCAATGCTTATGCACTGCATGTTCATATCCTGACTCCATTTCCAATCCAGCTTCCTGGTAATGTCTTGGGAGGCAGCAATAAGGGTTCAAGAAGTTGGGTTTCCACAGGAGCCAGAGCTGGGGGTCAGTCGAGTGGGGGTTACCTGGGGTCACTCTGACTAGGTTGCAGCTCCTCCTGTGGTACATGAGCATGTGTTGGGCAGGGCTGGGTTTGGCCACAGCACCCATTTGTTTGTTGAAGATGGAGGGCAGAACAAATTGATCAACTACCCCAGTGAAGCTTGACAGCAAATTTCTGGGCCAATGGAGACTGAGAGGTGGATTATGACAGCCAATCGAACTCAGAAATATTTCCTCATCCTTGGAGCAGCGATATCAGCATCATCTCAGAACTATGGAAAACACATGAACAAAACCTTCAGAGAATGCTCCATAATGGGGAACCTGGGATGACACTGGGTGGCAGTTCCCCATCCCCCAGGTAATATGGGAGTTGGGAGGCTGGGTGTGGTTTCTCCTTTTGTATCCACCCCCCCACCCATATGCGGGAAGAAGAAAAAGAAAAACGTATAAACAAAGGGTCTCACCCACTATCCCCTGATCCTTGGCCCTTTCCACCCTGATCAACTATGTAAACATTATCAATAATAAAATAAAATAAAGAAGTTGGGTTCCTACTACCCTCATGGGAGACTCAGACTGAGATGCATGCTCCTGACTTCAGACTTGCCATTTCCAAGGCTGTGGGTACCTGGGGATTGAACTAACAGATGGAAGATCTCTGACTTACAATAAATTACAAATTTTCAAGATAAGCTTATTTTGATGCAAAACATTTAGTTCAAGGACCTCTTATATTCACTTAACTTTCTGATGTCTCAAGCCACATTTTCTCAGTCTGTAAAGCTGGGGAACAACAGCTCTCTTAAAAAATTGTTCTGAGGCAGATTCAGACGAGATATCCAACTACTACGTCAATGGTGAAAACAGTTTAACCAAAATACTGGCGAATCTCATCACCCTCCTCTGAAGGTGTGCTGCTGGGGCCAATTATTTTCTGGTCTAAAGGGCCAAAGTCAGGCTGGTTAGCTGAACCTCTTACAGTAACTGTCTTAATCTATTAAGGCATTTCTAATAAGATAGTCTGAGAATAAAAAAAATCAGAGGGTACTTTTTATGTTAAACACGAGAAAAATTATGATCTTCTAAAAGCAAACCAAAGGGGTTTTCCTCATACAATCTATTTTCCTGGGTCTTTAAAAACTGTGTAATGATAGTAGAAATCCAATTAAGACATTAAAAACCAACCAAGAGTACCATAAACTGAAGCTGAATTGAAGCAGCAGCATCAGAATCAGCTGGAGCTCACTCTCCACTGGGGGGTATGCCCACTGAATATTTACAGGTCCAACAGAATTGCTGTGTAGCAAAAATATAAAAGGAGCCTTCTTTCAAATAAGGCATAGAAGGCATTTCAAAGACGTGAACTGTGGATGAACCCGCATCTCTTGTGTAAGAAGAAAGCAGAAGTACTTCTGGAACTCTATAGTAAGAGAACAGCTATAGTAAGCAGGCACAAGAGGTGAGCGAGGACTGAGTCCTAATTCATGCAAGAATAAAACTGGCTCACCATAGAAACAGGGCCAGTACACACCCAGGCAATGAACTTTATGTAGTTTAAGTATCAAAATCCTAGTCACCTCTGCATGCATTTTCAAAACAATTCTATTTATTTAGTTAAATGTTTACATCCCATCTACTTAAAAGCCAGAGTGACAGAGAAAGAGGCAGAAGAGCAAAAGGTCTTCCATCTGCTGGCTCATTCCCAAATGCTTATAGCAGCTGGGACTGGGTCAGGGCAAAACCAACTTCCTAGCACTCCATCTGGGCTTCCCCCTTGGATGGCAGGGGCCCAAACACTTGGATCATCATTTGCAACCAACCATCTATGACAAAATGCAGTGGGAAACAGTAGTGCTAGGTAGCTCTTAAAGATCTTCCCAAGTAGAATACAGCCGGCAAAATTTGGCTGGGTGAGATAATTTTCACATCAATTCACATAATCAATAATTGTATCAATTGTAAATTATTGAATGCTTACCACATCTATATGCTATTTTAGAACAGTGTATATCATTTACTTCCCACAACAATCTGATGAGCTAGTGGACTTTAAGTGCATTTTAAGCAGAACAAATAGGCTTAGAGAAAGAAAGAGGCACATTGGGCAGTGCTCTTCCCACACAGCTGAAAGGGAGCACAACTTGCAAACAAAACTGCTCGAGACTGCTGCCATCAGATGAGGGCCTGAGTCCATCCGTCACTCTAAAACCTCTCCAAGGGGGCACTGCTGGGACATGGCTGAGCTGTGACACAGTTTTTAGCCAAATGGGATTGTCGACTATCAGAACTTAAAATGTCTAAAAAAATTTCTGGATTATAACAGTAAAGTCAAATAACTTTACATATATTTTTGCCCATTTTCCTTTCTCTCTGTGTAACCAACAGAACATATATTCATCACTAATTGCTCACATCAAAACTAAAGAATTGAACTGCTCTGAAGGCAGCAAAAATAGAAATTTTTTTTTTTAACACTGGCAAACAAAACTATAGACACTACATCTTCTAAGAGCTCAGTCAAACTTTGTCCACATTTTGATAGGGCTGTTGAACATTTCTTATAGAATGATGAGAGTTCTTTATATATTCTGAATACAAAGTCCCTGCCAGTAGGATAAGTTATAGTATCTCCTGTTGCTTGTCTTCTGCTCAAGGTAACTTTTGTCATACGTAAGATTTATAGCGTCCCGAGGCTTTGAGCCATTCTCCATTGTTTCCTCAGGTCATTAGTAGGGAGCTGGATCAGAAGAACAGCCAGAACATGAAACAGTGTCCAGATGGGATGTCAGCATTGTAGGTGGAGGCGTAACCTATGCCAATACAGTGGACCCAATGAAATCCCTTCTTTTTTATTTTATTTTTTAAATTATTTTTAATTGGAAAGGCAGATATACAGAGAGGAGGCAGAGAGGAAGATGTTCCATCTAATGATTCACTCCCCAAGTGGCCGCAACGGCTGGAGCTGTGCCGATCTGAAGCCAGGAGCCTGGAGTCTTTTATGGGTCTCCCACGCGGGTGCAGGGTCCCAAGGCTTTGGGCCATCCTCGACAAGTAGGAAGTTTGGAGGGAAGTGGGGCTGCTGGGATTAGAACAAGTGCCCATATGGGATCCCGGCGTGTTCAAGGTGAGGACTTTAGCCGCTAGGCTACCACACTGGGCCCATGAAATCCCTTCTTATCTCAGGGTAATATAGTTTCTTATGTTTCTTCCAAAAGTTTTAAAGTTCACACTTGGATTGTTTATATATTTGTTTTTTTTTTTTCTCTAGTTTTTTTGAAAACAAGATTAGGTACCTCCAAATAATATTACCAGTATTACCATTTTAAAAAGTAGTGGTGCTAGAGCAGCAGTTTGGCCTAGCTGTTAAGACTCCATTTGTGGGAGCTAACACAGTGGTACTGCAAGTTAAGCTGCCACTTACACACCAGACACCAGCATCCCATATTGGAGTGCTGGTTCAACTTCTGGCTGCTCTGCTCTAAGGCAAATTCCTGCTAATGTACCTAGGAAGGCACTGGAAGATGCCCTAAGTGTTTGGGTTCTTGCTACCCATATGAGAGAACTGGGTGGAGTTCCTGCTCCTGATTTCAGCCTTGCCCAGTCTACTTTCCCTAGCCAGACACTTTATAAAGCATTTCATGATTATCTAGGGAGCTGGATCCAAACTAGCTAGTAAGATTATCTCCCTTTTTTTTTTTTTTTTTTTTTTTTTTTGCATGCAACCAACCAATGGCTACTCAGTATTTCCTCAGAAGTCCCCAGGACACTTCCCTGACATAGTATCCTCCCACTTCCATGCTAATCCTGAGTCTAGTATAGGTCCCATTAATTTCACAAAGTCTTTGTTGACCACTGTACCACACAGTGAATCTCCCCCTCAAAGAACACCTTGTTGCCCAAAGCCCAACTTGTTTATCTGGTTTCCTAACCACATTCCAAGCTCCTGGCGACAGATGCTATAATTAAATGCTTTTAACCACTCACTCCCTATCCCGGGCTCTTACAGAACAAAGAGCTGGGGCCTAGTGCAATAGCCTAGTGGCTAGATCTTTGCCTTGGATGCACCAGGATTCCATATGGATACTGGTTAGTACCCTGGTTGTTTCACTTCCCATCCAGCTCCCTGATTGTGGCCTGGAAAAGCAGTCAAGGATGGCCAAAGGCCTTGGGACCAGCACCTGTGTAGGAGACCCAGAAAAAGCTCCTGGCTCCTGGCTTCAGATTGACTTAGGTCCAGTTGTTGTAGCCACTTGAGGAGTGAATCAACAGATGAAAGACCTTTCTCCTTCTCTCTGTGTATCTGCCTTTCCAATTAAAAAATACAATAAATCTTAAAAAACAAACAAACAAACAAATAGGGCCCAGCTCGGTAGCCTAATGCCTAAAGTCCTTGTTTTGAATGTACCGGGAACCCATATAGGTACCGGTTTATGTTCTGGCAGCCCCACTTTCCATCCAGCTCCCTGTATATGGCCTGGGAAAGCAGTAGAGGGTGGGCCAAAGCTTGGGAGGTTGCACCTACATGGGAGCCCCGGAAGAAGCTCCTGGCTTCAGATCAGCTCAGCTCTTGCTGTTGCGGCCACTTGGGGAGTGAATCAGCAGATGCAGGATCTCCCTCTCTCTCCTCCTCTCTGTATATCTGACTTTCCAATTAGAAAAGTAAATAAATAAAAAGAACAAAGAGCTGAGTTCCATCTCATTCCTGGACATGTTTTACTCTTGTTAACTGCTAGTCTTTTTTTTTTTTAAGATTTATTTATTTATATGAAAGGCAGAGTTATAGAAACAGCAAGAGATAATCTTCATCTGCGGGTTCACTCCTCACATGACCTTACATTACACAGCCAGACTGGGCCAGGCTGAAGTCAGGAGCCAGGAGCTTCATGTGCGTTTCCCATGTATGTGTAGGGGAACAAACATTCGGGCCATTTTCACTGCTTTCCCAGGCATAGTAGCAGGGAGTTGGAACAGAAATGGAGCAGGCAGGACTCAAAACAGCAGCCATATGAGATGCAAGTCCTGCATGTGGTGGCTTAACCTGCTCTCCCATAGCACCAGCCTTCAGCTCCCAGTCTTGACTTTTCATCCTACATGAAATATTTTTATTAGATAATAAATGGAACTATTTTGCATCAGGAAGAGATAACTGCCTTCTGGAATTCTGTGTTGGCTGCTCACTAACCTGGCTCTTCCCAGTTCTGGCTCTGGTGCAGAGCACCATACAGGACTATCAGCTTTCCTCATGACATATGGATACCCTGGCAAATTTCTACACCCTAGTTTACCCAAATCAAATCCGTGCTGGGAAAAAAAAGGCAAATGTTTAAAAAGATTTGGCTCATGCACACTGTGTGCTGCTTGGAAAGAAAAAATAAAAGCTCAGTAAGGATGTCACTTTTAATGGCTCCCAACAACACAGTACATTTAAACAAAGTTACTCTTTTCCAACTGGAAGGAATATGATGTTCAAAGATACCAGCTTTCATGAAGAACTTTATTTTTTTGTAAGAAGCTCTTTATCACTAGGGATTAATTTTGGCCTAATGTTTTACTCACTTACCAAGCACTATGCTTGAGACATGAAAACCACCACAGGATTAGGAAACATAACAAGTTACCACTTAGCTAAAATAAGGGACTAATTTGATGTCTCAAAACACTAAGTATCATTCAATATTTTATTCTTTTGTGACTAAAGATCTTGTAGTATTTCTAGCTACCTTTCTGGTCTTTGTGTGTGTGTGTGTTGGGGAAGAAGTGATGGCTCAAGCAATAAAAAACAGAGATACATTTAAAGGACATAAATTTGTTGCTACTCAACAAATACATATCCTATTTGTTGACCTAGTTGGAATAAATGATGAAATGTTTAATCACTGACATGCAACATTATTGTAAAGACTTCCTCCACACTCTATATAAAACCTTAAAAAAAATGACTTCAGTTTGTAACAGAAAGCATATAAAAAGCTCCAGGTAGAACACCTTCCAGAGCTTCTGTCTCACTACTTCTCATCAGTAAGGGTGACAATTCTCTTAAACTTGTTGTACATCACAGGTTTGAAAATCTATGCTCAAATAAAGCAGAGGTAGGTGAAATAATCACTGCATGGATTTAAAGAACACACAAGAGATAGTAGAAAGATTTCTGCTTCCTACTAAATATGCAAGTGATGAAGAGTGGGCTGATGGATAATCCCTGGAAAGCTTCAATTATTAACCTAGCCCGGGTTCTTCAGTACTTCATTTCAAATGCATTTAAAACACCTTATATACCAAACATCACAGTTTGGGCATCTGTTGCTTACTCTGAAGATCATGTGCTTGACAAAAAACCGTGTTTCTGAGTTGCTGCCTAACATCCTAAATGAATCTTATCAAAAATTGCTAGTCTGGAAAAAAAAATCAAAACTCAAACTTAGTAGCAGTGTCCTACTGAATGTGCATCACTTCTGGACCATTGTAAGGTGAAGATTCCCAAGTCAAGCACTTTACGTTGGGGACCATTTAAACTTGGTTGTATTTAAGAGACAGGAAGGGAAAAAAATAACGCAACAGTAGAAATAGGGAGATGTTAGCAAGATGTTGGGATACATCATTCTAAGATCAAGTCACCACTAAAATCTTCAATCTGAGTTCCTGCTCAGCATCAAAGGGTAATTCTTCAATGAGTGAACACAGTTTATTTCTGAGTAAAAATATCTTACATTTATTTGGTGCCTTCCAGAATGACAAGGGCTTAAAATGCCTTCTGGAAAGATGGATGAATAGATGGAAAGATGACAAATACACATTTAGTATGCATAGCAGGTTTTAGGCAACTCAAACAAATGCTCATGCTATTAATATTTCCATTACAAGATTCTGAAATGCATTCATGAAAGCCAAATTGATTACAGTTTAATTTTGCAGGGTTACTCAAGTATGAAAAATGGAAGGGTGAGGGGGATGGGGCTAGAATCTGGTCTAGCAGTTAAAACACCAGTTCAGATGCACCTGTTCTATGCTGGAGTGTGTAGGTTTACTATTTGATTCTGACTCCCAACTCCAGTTGCTTGCTAACAAGAAACCTGGGAGGCAGTGGGGATGGCTCAAGCAGTTGGGGGCCTGTCACTCACTTAGGAGACTGGATTGAGCTCCTCACAGTGGAGGGGGATGGCTTGAAACCTTGGGTCCTGCATCCATGTGTGAGATCAGGAAGAAGTTCCTGGCTTTTGGCTTCAGGTTGGCTCAGCTCTGGCTATTAGAGCCATTTGGGGATTGACCCAGTGGATACAAGATCTTTCTCTCAGTCTCTTCTTTTCTTTGTAAATTTGATCTGCCTTTCCTATACATATAAATAACAAATTAAATAAAATTAAAAATAAAAATATTCTCAAAGTGGAAATGAAAAAGCAAGATTATCTTTGCAGCTGACATGTTCTTGCAGTTTTTTTTCTTTTATAGATTTATGCTTATTGGAAAGGCAAAATTTACAGGGAGAAGGAGAGACAGAAAGAAAGATCTTTCATCCACTGTTCTCTCCCCAAGTAATTGCAACAGCCCAAGCTGGGCTGATCCGAAGCCAGGAGCCTGGAGCTTCTTCCAGGTCTTCCACATGGGTGCAAGGTCCCAAGGCTTTGGGCTGTCCTCAACTGCTTTCTCAGGTCACAAGCAGGGAGCTGAATGGGAAGTGGAGCAGCTGGAACATGAACCAGCCCACACGGGATCCAGGCTCATGTAAGGCAAGGATTCAGCCACTGAACCGTCACATTGGGCACATCATATGGAATGTTAAATGACCTCATTGGTTCAAAATAATTTTTGAGAAGAATCAAGTTGGAAGATTCATACTTGCTGATTTCAAGACATATTACAGATGATAGGAATCAGGACACTAAGGTAAGGTTATAATGAAAGACAAACAGATCAATGGACTAGCACAGAGTCCAAAACAAACTCTGAGTAGATACATGGCAAATGATCTTTGACAAAGGTAGGTCACTCAGTAGAGGAAAGAACAGTCTTTTCAACAAATGGTGCTGAAAAGTTGGACACCAAAGTTCAAATAATTTGGCTGGACCCTTACTCTAAACTATTTACCAAAATTAACTCAAAATAGATGGAGGGCCTAAACATAAGAAATAAAACTACAGGGGCGGTGCCATGATATAGCATGCTAAGCCTTTTCTTGTGGTGCACTAGTTTATGTCTCCACTATTCTACTTCTGATCCAGCTTGGGAAAGCAGCAGAGGATGACCTGAGAATTTGGGCCCCTGCATTCACAGAACCTACTGTCTCCCTGTCTCCTCAATTTGGACTGGCCTACCGCTGGCCATTGTGTTCATTTTTGGAGTGAACCAGTGGATGGAAGAATAAATCTTCAAAAAAAAATTGGCAAAAGGATAGGTGATTGGCACAGTGGCTCAGATGCTCACATCCCAAACTGAAGCACCTGGGTTCTACTACTGACTTTGCTCCCTATTCCAGCCTCCTGCTAATGAGCCCCTGAAAGCAGAAGATGATGGTTCAAATGCTTGAGTCCCTGCTATTCACATAGGAAACTTGACCTGGTCCAGTCCTAGCTAGTTGCAAGGCACTTGGGGAGAAATGAAAAGATCTCTCTCTTTCTCTCCCTGTGTTTGCAATAAATAAAACATAAATAAGTAAAAAAACAAAAATATCTATTTGGAAGCAATGAATTCACCTAAATTTCCCTAAACCTTGATCCTTCCCACGTTGATCAACCATGTAATCATTATTTCAAAAAATAATAAATTAATTAAAAATTAAAATAAATCTTTTAAAAAAGGTATCTAAAAAGGCAGCAAATTACTTGATTAGACATTTCTGTAAATATGTTATATCAGTGGCCAAGAAGCACATGAAAAAATGTTCAAAATCATCATCAAGAGGAAAATGACAAAACCACAAAGAGGTTTCACTTCACGTTTAATAAAGGAAGGCTTTTATCCGAAATATGGAAAATAACAAGGGTGGGTAAAACTATGGAGAAATGGGAACTTTTGTGCTGTGCTGGCAGAGATTGGAAAATGATGAAACTATATGGAAAACAATATGGAGATGTAATTATGCCAGTAAAGAAAACAGATGTTTAAAAAAATTGCCACATGATCAAGTGATCCCATTACTGGATCATAGCCAAAAGAACTGAAAGCAGGGCATAAAGAGAAATTTACACCAACATTCATAGTAGCACTATTTCTGAGAGCCAAGAAATCAAATCAACTAAAATGCCAATCAGTGAATGAATACAGAAGTTAATGTGGGGTGTGTGTGTGAGAGAGAGAGAATGATTTTTATCCATTGCAAACAAGGAAGGAATTCTGATATGTTACAACAAGGATGAATCAGAGGACATTACATGAAGCCAGGCACAAAACAAATTCTGTATGATTCCATCTATATAATGCTATAGATTGTACATCACTCAGGATTCATGGATTGAAAACTTCACCCCCAAAATCACATGCTAATAGTATCAGGAAGGCTATTAGGATTAGATGAGATTATCAGACTGGGCATCAGCAGGTCTACAAGCAGAGGAAGGGAGACCTGACCTGGTGCATCCGTTCTATCCAGCATTTTAGGATGCAGGAAGAAGGCCCTCACTACACGGTCCTCCATGCCCAGGGACTTCCCAGCCTCCAGAACGGTGAGCTGGGTAACCTTCACTCTTCATCAATCATCAGATCTCAAAATATTTTGAATAATAACAAAAACAGATTAAGAAACAAGAAAATTCATAGAAACAAGAAAACAGAATGATGATTGCTCAGGGCTGGGGAGAGGGGAAAATGGAGGGGTGTTGTTTAGTAGGTATATCATTTCAGATTTGCAAATAAAAAACTTTTTAAAGAAGATTTATTTATTATTGCTAGAAAGGCAGATTTACAGACAGAAGGAGATACAGAGAGAAAGATTTCTGTTTTTTCCTTCACTCCCCAAGTAGCTGCAATGGCCAGAGCTGAGCCAATCTGAAGCCAAGAACCAGGAACTTCTTCTGGATCTCCCATGCAGGTGCAGGGTCCCAAGGCTTTAGGCTGTCCTCTACTGCTTTCCCAGGCCACAAGCAGGGAGCTGAATGGAAAAGTGGAGCAACTAGGACATGACTGGCATCCAAACAGTATCCCAGCATGTGCAAAGTGAGGATTTAGCCACAGGGCAATCGTGCCAGGCCCACGAAAGTTTTGAACATCTATTTTAAGTAATGCAAATATTATAGCAATGAATAGTAAGAAATATACACTGAGTATCATTAAGATGGTAAATTGTATGGCATACCTTTTATTACAATAAAGAAAAGCAGCTAGCATTAACAATTTTGTTCAACACAAACAAGATCTGTATGCCACAGAGTTTACAATCCACATAGAAGACGAAAAATGGGCCCAGCACAAAAGCCTAGTGTCTAAAGTCCTTGCCTTGCATACTGGAATCCCTGTGGGTGCTGTTCCATGTCCCAGCCACTCACTTCCCATCCAGTTCCCTACCTGGGGCCTGGGAAAGCAGTAGAGGATGGCCCAAAGTCTTGGGACCCTGCACCTGTGTGGGAGACTCTGAGGAAGCTCCTGGCTCCTGGCTCTGGATTGGCTCAGCTCCAGCCATTGCAGCTACTTGGACAGTGAATTAGTGAACTGAAGATCTTTCTGTCTTTCCTTCTTTCTGTATATCTGACTTCCCAAAGGAAAAAATAATAATAAATCTTAAAAAGAAGATAAAAATACACAGAGAACTTGAATAAGTAAGCCATCTCAGGGTGCCAATACAAGTATAAAAGCCTAAGCAGGCTTAGCTACAGGTATGTGTAGCTTAACTAGCATGTGGCTGAATACACTACTCAATGGGTGCGATTTTATCACTTACGAGTTCATTTTATTCCAAGAATTTACCATAACCCCAAACAGAATCCAGATCTACTAGGCTAGAAGAATGAGTTTCCCAACTACTAATCTTCAGAGCGGGCCTTTTACTGGTGAGCGTCAGCGTTCCATTGGTTTTGTTCTTGGAAACATAGGTCCTTTATTAGGTTTCATCTCTCTGGTGTTCCTGATGTTAAAATGTTCTTTCTCTCATGGTAAACAGTGGATGGCTGTTTGCATTGGGGCAGCAGTATATACACATATGTGGGGTCTATTTATTTATTTA
Source organism: Ochotona princeps (assembly GCF_030435755.1). NCBI lineage: Eukaryota > Metazoa > Chordata > Mammalia > Lagomorpha > Ochotonidae > Ochotona > Ochotona princeps. The sequence goes on along the minus strand of NC_080832.1, from coordinate 106,369,886 downwards.
TTTATTTATATTGGAAAGGCAGATTTAGAGAGAGAGAAGGAGAGACAGAAAGATCTGCCATCCGCTGGTTAACTCCCAAAGTGGCCGCAGTGGCTAGAGCTGAGTTGTCTGAAGTCAGGAGCCAGGAACTTCTTCTGGGTCTTCCACGTGCGTGCAGGGTCCCAAGGCTTTGGGCCATTCTCTCCTACTTTCCCAGGCCACAAGCAGGGAGCTAGATGGGAAGTGGAGCACCCATATGGGATCCCGGCAAATGAAAAGTGAGTACTTTAGCCACTAGGCTACCGTGCTGGGCCCCACAAGTGTATTTTAAGATCCATTTCATCACAAAAATCTGGGATCTGCTGTTTTAGACCAAATCCACTTAGAACAAAGCCTTGGAGAGCCTTTTAGCCTTATTTTTAAATATCAGAAATCTCTAAAGAAGAGATCCTCATGGCAATTGTCAACAGTGACTCTTCCACTTTATTTTCTTTCGTATAGTACTATTTCCCTATTAAAAATGCTTATTATTTCCTTTCCTGTTCCTGACAACTATATAAAATAGTTAAGGCAGACGCTGAAAATCTGTCATTTAAAAATAAACTGAAAAACAGCATAGTAAGGTCAAGCCAAGCTGCCTATGGAATAATTCCACTTCTCTCTTTATTAACTGTGTGTGACTTTGGAGCTGTATGTGATCCCTTGGGGCTTCAGTACCCTTATCTGTAGGATGGAAACAACAATACTTCTACTACATAGGGTTGTAAATATTAAATTGATGGATGGATATAAAATGTGTACAGCAATGCCCGGAGCATAGAGCTCAAGAAACGTCAATCATTATACAAGGATCTGACTTGTTCCAGATCACAAGCTGAAAGTGTTAACAAAACTGAGACTCTTGACAAACTTGTTCCTCTGTTGAGATCCTTCCATTAGACTCCCACAAATTCCCCTCCACATGGGTTCAAATGTTATAACGGTAATGTACAGGGCATTTCTGGGTATATTACTGTGCCAGGGTCTTACTTCCTCAAGTAGAAACCAACTGCTTAGTTTCATACAACCTGGTCCTGCTATTCAAATGTATTAGGTTTGTTCGTGATTCAAAATTGCCTTCTTTTAGTCCTCTGTATTTTTTTTTAATTTGCACAACTGGAAACCTGACACACTTAATGTTTTAAGAACTTGTGATAATACAAGCTCCAATACTTTGGGCAGCCTCTGTCAGGCATGTTTACTGGAATTCTCTGCTTTAAATTCCCAAGTAGTTGCTATTTGGTAAGCTCAACAGATATAACTGAAGAAGATTTTGCAAAATAAACTTGTGGAAGATACACTAAAGCACAGGACACCTCATTTGCATCATTGGGGCCTTGAAGAAATCACAATGGCAAATAAGCTGGGAAAAATTGAGGAGTCTCTAGATGCTTTCTTTCTAAGAAGATGGCAGGTGCAAGCTCTGCCATACGCTGCACATTCTCTGCAGCTACAAATCACGGGCCAGTGCCTGCAGCTGGCGGGCAATCTGCTCTCCAGCAGTTCTCCTTTAGCTACAAAGGATCAGGGATGGCTTTCCACAACTGTATTCTTCAACTGACTATTTTAACGTTAAATAACAGCCTCAAAGCATATTTAACCATATGCCTAAAAAATAAAAATTGAAAGAATCATACGAAAAGTAAAAACATACAAAGAGCTTAATAAAATGTGTATTGAGTCATATGACATGTTTTTCAACTCTGTACCTCACTGGAGCAAAGTCCCTTTAGCAGAACTTGTACAGTAAGTTTTACGAAGTCTGAGTAGGACATTTTTTGGTTTGTTTTTTACTGTAACTATCTCCTCTTCTTCCACAGGGGTAGGTCAGGAAGAACTTTCTTCAGCACTAGCTCAGCTCCGAGAGGTCTGTGCCAGCTAATGCACCAGCTTCCCTGGCAAAGATCACTGGTCCAGCCATGCACATGATGGAGCCTATACTTGGCAAACCGAAGTACCAGGCACAATCTAAGTGCAGGGTATAGGAGTTAACTTGTTAATAGCATCAGCTGATTGTCCTTTCCACGTGAGGTAAGGTTGTTCTGATCCTTACTAATTTTGTATCCTGGACATTTTGAAG